>NW_019154150.1:9314318-9379959 GCF_002288905.1 Enhydra lutris kenyoni
CGCAATTGCAGGGTCATAGGGAAGCTCTATTTTTAATTTCTTGAGGAATCTCCACACTGTTCTCCAAAGTGGCTTCACCAACTTGCATTCCCACCAACAGTGTAAGAGGGTTCCCCTTTCTCCACATCTCCTCCAACACATGTTGTTTCCTGTCTTGCTAATTTTGGCCATTCTAACTGGTGTAAGGTGGTATCTCAATGTGGTTTTAATTTGAATCTCCCTGATGGCTAGTGATGATGAACATTTTCTCATATGTCTGATAGCCATTTGTATGTCTTCATTGGAGAAGTGTCTGTTCATATCTTCTGCCCATTTTTTGATGTGATTATCTGTTTTGTGTGTGTTGAGTTTGAGGAGTTCTTTATAGATCCTGGATATCAATCCTTTGTCTGTACTGTCATTTGCAAATATCTTCTCCCATTCCGTGGGTTGCCTCTTTGTTTTGTTGACTGTTTCCCTTGCTGTGCAGAAGCTTTTGATTTTGATGAAGTCCAGAAGTTCATTTTTGCTTTTGTTTCCTTTGCCTTTAGAGACATATCTTAAAAGAAGTTGCTGTGGCTGATATCGAAGAGGTTACTGCCTATGTTCTCCTCTAGGAATCTGATGGATTCCTGTCTCACGTTGAGGTCTTTTATCCATTTTGAGTTTATCTTTGTGTACGGTGTAAGAGAATGGTCGAGTTTCATTCTTCTACATATAGCTGTCCAGTCTTCCCAGCACCATTTATTGAAGAGACTGTATTTTTTCCACTGTTTTGTTTTCCACTGTTTTGTCGAAGATTATTTGACCATAGAGTTGAGGGTCCATATCTGGGCTCTCTACTCTGTTCCACTGGTCTATGTGTCTGTTTTTATGCCAGTACCATGCTGTCTTGGTGATCACAGCTTTGTAGTAAAGCTTGAAATCAGGTAACGTGATGCCCCCAGTTTTACTTTTGTTTTTCAACATTTCCTTAGTGATTCGGGGTCTCTTCTGATTCCATACATATTTTCGGATTATTTGCTCCAGCTCTTTGAAAAATACCGGTGGAATTTTGATCTGAATGGCATTAAAAGTATAGATTGCTCTAGGCAGTATAGACATTTTTTTCTTTTAATTTTTTATTTTAGTATAGACATTTTAACACTGTTTATTCTTCCTATCCAAGAGCATGGAATGGTCTTCCATCTTTTTGTGTCTTCTTCAATTACTTTCATGAGTGTTCTGTAGTTCCTCGAGTACAGATCCTTTACCTCTTTGGTTAGGTTTATTCCCAGGTATCTTATGGTTCTTGGTGCTATAGTAAATGGAATCGATTCTCTAATTTCCCTTTCTGTATTTTCATGGTTAGTGTATAAGAAAGCCACTGATTTCTGTACATTGACATTGTATCCTGCCACGTTACTGAATTTCTGTATGAGTTCCAGTAGTTTGGGGGTGGAGTCTTTTGGGTTTTCCATATAAAGAATCATGTCATCTGTGAAGAGAGTTTGACTTCTTGCTTGCCAATTTGGATACCTTTTATTTCTCTTTGTTGTCTGATTGCTGTTGCTAGGACTTCTAATACTATGTTGAACAAGAGGGGTGAGAGTGGGCATCCTTGTCGTGTTCCTGATCTCAACGGGAAGGCTGTGAGCTTCTTCCCATTGAGGATGATATTTGCTGTGGGTCTTTCATAGATAGATTTGATGAAGGTCAGGAATGTTCCCTCTATCCCTATACTTTGAAGCGTTTTAATCAGGAACGGATGCTGGATTTTGTCAAATGCTTTTTCTGCATCAATTGAGAGGACCATGAGGTTCTTCTCTCTTCTCTTATTAATTTGTTCTATCACATTGATTGATTTGCGAATGTTGAACCATCCTGGTAACCCAGGGATGAATCCCACCTGGTCATGGTGGATAATCTTTTTAATGTGCTGTTTGATCCTGTTTGCTAGGATCTTGTTGAGAATCTTAGCATCCATATTCATCAGTGATATTGGTCTGAAATTCTCCTTTTTGGTGTGGTCTTTGCCTGGTTTGGGGATCAAGGTAATGCTGGCTTCATAGAAAGAGTCTGGAAATTTTCCTTCTGCTTCAATTTTTTGAAACAGCTTCAGGAGAATAGGTGTTATTTCTTCTTTGAAAGTTTGGTAGAATTCCCCAGGGAATCCATCAGGTCCTGGGCTCTGGTTTTCTGGGAGGTTTTTGATCACTGCTTCAAACTCGTTACTAGATATCGGTCTATTCAGCTTGTCAATTTCTTCCTGGTTCAATTTTGGGAGTTTATAGTTTTCCAGGAATTCATCCATTTCATCTAGGTTGCTTAGTTTATTGGCATATAACTGTTGATGATAACTTCTGATGATAGTTTCTACTTCCTTGGTGTTAGTTGTGATCTCTCCCTTTTCATTCATAATTTTATGAATTTGGGCTTTCTCTCTTTTGGATTAGTGTGGCCAATGGTTTATTGATCTTATTGATTCTTTCAAAAAACCAGCTTCTAGTTTCATTGATACGTTCTACTGTGTCTCTGGTTTCTACCTCATTGATCTCAGCTCTAATCTTGATTATTTACCTTCTTCTGTGTGGAGTTGGTTTGATTTGTTGTTGATTCCCCAGGTCTTTAAGGTGTAGAGACAGCTGCTGTGTTCTGGATTTTTCAATTTTTTTTGAGGGAGGCTTGGATGGCTATGTATTCCCCCCTTAGGACTACCTTTGCTGTATCCCATAGGTTTTGGACCGAAGCGTCTTCATTCTCATTGGTTTCCATGAATTGTTTCAGTTCTTCTTTAATCTCCTGGTTGATCCAAGCATTCTTAAGCAAGGTGGTCTTTAGCTTCCAGGTATTTGAGTTCCTTCCGAACTTTTCCTTGTGATTGAGCTCAAGTTTCAAAGCATTGTGATCTGAGAATGTGCAGGGAACAATCTCGGTCTTTTGGTATCGGTTGAGTCCTGATTTGTGACCCAGTATGTGGTCTACTCTGGAGAAGGTTCCATGTGCACTTGAGAAGAATGAGTATTCTGTTGTTTTAGGGTGGAATGTTCTGTATATATCTATGAGGTCCATCTGGTCCAATGTGTCATTCAATGCTCTTGTTTCTTTATTGATTTTCTGCTTGGATGATCTGTCTATTACTGAGAGAGGCGTGTTAAGATCTCCTACTATTCATGTATTCATATCAGTATGACTCTTTATCTTGATTAACAGTTTTCTTATGTAATTGGCTGCTCCCATATTGGGGGCATAGATATTTACAATTGTTAGATCATCTTGGTGGATAGTCCCTTTAATAATGATGTAGTTTCCTTCTTTATCTCTGACTACAGTCTTTAGTTTAAAATCTAATTTGTCTGATATGAGAATCGCTACCCCGGCCTTCTTTTGAGGCCCATTGGCATGAAAGATGCTTCTCCATCCCTTCACTTTCATTCTGGGTGTATCTTTAGGTTCGAAATGGGTCTCTTGTTAGACAACGTATGGATGGGTCGTGTCGTTTTATCCAATCTGCAACCCTGTGTCATTTTATGGGCACACGTAGGCCGTTCACATTGAGAGTGATTATTGATAGATACGTTTTTATTGACATCGTGTTACCTTTGAAGTCTTTCTTTCTGTAGATTGTCTCTATATTTCTGTTCAATGCTATTCTTAGGATTTTTCCTCTTTTATAGAACCCTCCTTAATATTTCCTGCAGTGTCAGCTTGGTGGTTGCATACTCTTTTAAGCCTTGCCGGTCTTGGAAACTCTTTATCTCTCCATCCATTTTGAATGTCAGTCTTGCTGGATAAAGTATTCTTGGCTACATGTTGTTCTCATTTAGTTGCCCTGAATATATATTGCCAGCCCTTTCTGGCTTGCCAGCTTTCTGTGGACGGATCTGTCGTTATTCTGATGGTCTTTCCTCTGTACGTAAGGAGCTTCTTTGTCCTAGCTGCCTTCAAGAGGGCCTGTCTACAATTATAATTCCTCATTCTTACTATCAGGTGTCTCAAGGACTTTTGAGAATCTATAATCTTGGGTGGAGACCATTCTGCCTTTAGTACATGAACGCTGTTTCCATTCGTGAGATTGGGAATATTTTCATGGAGAACTTGTTCCACTATATCTTCTAGACTTCTTTCTTTCTCCTCCCCTTTAGGGATTCCAATAATTCTGACATTGGAATGTTTTATGGCATCATTTATTTCCCTGATTCTGTTTTCATGGCTTCTAAGCTGTTTGTTCCAGGCTTCCTCCTGATCCTTTCTCTCTATCTGTTTGTCCTCCAGATCACTAATTCTATCTTCTGTCTCAGTTACCCTGGATTTGAGAGAATTTAGATTAGATTGGAACTCATTGAGAGCATTGTGAACATCATCCCTGGTGGCTTTCAGTTTTACCTTAATCAATTCCATTTTGTCATCCATGGCTTTCTCCAACCTAGCCATTGCCTGTATAATTATTAGCCTGAATTCCCTTTCCGATATATTGTCTATGTCAATAACCATTAGCTCTGCTGCAGAAGGCCCATCCTCTGAATTTTTCTTCTGTTGGGCATTCCTCCTCCTTGTCATTTTGGTGAGAGATGGCTGAACGGATGTAGCTGGATGTATCGACTGTGGTGCAGTCAAGGTGCACCCTGGATCGCTTCTGAGCAATCAAGAGTCCCCACCCAAATGAGAGAAAAAAGAAAGAGAGAAAAAGAGAGAGAGAGAGAGAGATAGAAAAAAGAAAAAAAGATAAAAGAGAAGGCTCAGCCCAAATGGGCCCCAAGTTAAGATTTATGAAGTATACAAACAAAAAAACTGATAAAAGTATATGACAAGAGAAAAAAAAATATATATATATAACAGCAAAACAAAACAAAAGAACCTCGTCAAAAAGAATGCCAAGTATAAAATTTAAATACTATCAGGACAAACACAAATACACAGAAACACTGGTGGAAGAAAAAGATGGGAGAGTGGTTATAAATTCTCATTGTGGGCAAGGAAGTTTATTTTGATTCTTCCTGGATGTATCTTGATATCTTTTTTAAAGGACTCAACTTTCCTAAGATAAAGGGGGATTAAAAATTGGTTTACAGGGGTGCCTGGGTGGCTCAGTGGGTTAAAGCCTCTGCCTTCGGCTCAGGTCATGATCTCAGGGTTCTGGGATCAAGCCCCGCATCGGGCTCTCTGCTCAGCAGGGAGCCTGCTTCCCTCTCTCTCTCTCTGCCTGCCTCTCTGCCTACTTGTGATCTCTCTCTCTCTGTCAAATAAATAAAATATTAAAAAAAAATTGGTTTACATATAGGGGAAGCATTGATTGGGAATGGGGATTATCTTGAAGTTTAACTCTATATGAATATTAGAAAATAAAAATAAAAAAAGAATAAACTAAACTAAACTAAACTAAAATTTAAAAAATTAAAAAATAGAAAAGCAGAAGAAAAACACAGGTTATGTATTGAAAAGTTCAGGTTAAAAGGTTATTATGGCATTTGATGTATGGACATCTCACTGTGATGGTAAATTGGTTAAAAAATTATCTCTATAAAAATTTTTTTTTTAAAAATGAACCAGAATAATGGGAACGAATTAAAAATAAATGTTGTATCTATGAAGTAGTGGTGGTTGTTCTCTTGTCATCCTTTTTTGTTGTTGTTCCGGTTGGCTTTCTGGGGGAGGGGTCTGCCATGTGGGTTTTCAGGCAGTGTTCTCTGAGTTAAGTCTCCCCCCCCCCCAAGGGGGTGGGCTCTGAGGTAACCGGGTTTTCAGGCTTTTGTTCTCTGGAGGTTTTTATGTTTGTTTGTTCATTTGTTTTCTCTCGCCTTGACAGCTTTTCATGGTTTTTGGAGGTTTAGAGGAAAGCAAACTGCACCCAGACTTCCCTCTCAGAGAGAAGCCTTAGTCTGTTCCCCTCTGGGTACTTCAGAGCACATAAGTTCCCCCTCAGCCGCTGGCAGAGCATGTTCTGAGTCACAGTCCCTGGGGAACTCCTACTTGTAACCAAAGCTATGACGGCGACGGCTGTCTGGGCAGCTCCAGACCACCAGAGAGGTCCCAAGCAGCGTTAGCACACTGAGATTTTCCTGCTGGCCCAGGCTGGGAGGGCCCAGACTTTCTGGGTCCAAGAGCGCGGGGCTGGTGCCTGCGCACACCTCTCTCAGGGGAGGGTGTGGTGTGCGACTCGGGCTCTGATAGCACAGCATGGCGCATGCACGGGGACTGCAAAAAGGCTGTGCTTCTTCCAGCTGGTGAGTCTCCTAGCCCCTCACAGGAGCCACACCCCACACGCTCTCAGACACGCTTGTGGCTCAAGGACCAAGACCTGGTTTCTTCACTGCACTCTCTCTGGCTCAGTGCCAGGGGTGGCTGTCCTGGGTCTGGGGACTTAAGCCCATGTCCCTGACCACCCGGATTCCCACAATTTCCCCCCACGATTCTTTGCTCTTTTTGAGTGCTTTCAACCAGACTCCAAGTTAATGCTGGTTCCCATTCTCAGGGCACTCTCGTATTGGGGTGTTACTTTCCAACGGGTAGCTTCTGGTGGCTCCCTCCCCCTTTTGTTTATCTTCCAATATCAGTCCAATGTTCCCACTTGGCTTTACCTGCCCACTGGCATCTTCTACCCCCGTAGAGATCTAGACGTGTATAATTCTAATCTCAGGCTGATTTCATGGGTGATCGGAGTTCTTTAGTAGGTAATCAGCTCACTTTAGGGTACAGGTTGAAACGGCGCCTCCTCCTACTTCCCCACCATCTGGTCTCCCCCAAAACTATGTACATCTTGATCAGCTCCCTATTTTCTCCTTTCCCCAATGCCTGGCAGCCACCATTCTACTCTCTGCTTCTATGAGTTTGACAATTTTAGATTCCACATCTAAGTGAGATCATGCATTATTTGTCTTTCTGCATCTGCTTACTTTCCATTCAGTATAATGTCCTCCAGATTCACCCAGGTTATCACAATTGACAACATTTCCATCTTTTTTAAAGTTGAATAATATTGTTAAATAATAATTTTAATATAGTGAAATTACATAATTACATAGTGAAATTACTCAGATTTTCATATATTCACATTTTCTTTATCTAGTCACATGTTTTCAGACATTTAGGTTTTTTCCATATCTTAGCTATTGTGAGTAATGTTGCAATGACCATGGTAGGTACAGCTATCTCTTCAGGAACTGATCTTTCTTTGAGTAGTATGGACATTCTAACAATATTAATTCTGTAAATTCATGAACATAAGATGTTTTTCCATTCATTTGTGCCTTCTTTAATTTTTTTCATTGGTGTTTTAAAATTTTTAGAGTACCAATCTTTCATCTCTTTGGTTAAGTTTATTCCTAAGTATTTTATGTTTTGTTTCTATTATGAATGGGATTATTTTCTCAGTTGCATTTTTGAATAGTTCATTGTGTATGTATAGAAACATAACTGATTTATGTGTGTTGATTTTGTATCCTGAAATGTTAGTGAATTTATTAGCCCTAGCAGCTTTTTGTTGAATCTTTTGGGTTTTCTAGATATATGATCATGTTGTCTGCAAACAGAGATAATTTTACTTCTTCTTTTCTGATTTGGATGCCTTTTAATTTGTTTTCTTGCTTAACTGCTATGGCTAGGACTCCTAGCAATATATTGAAAAGAAGTGATGAGATATAGAGTAAAAGCTTTCACTTTGTACTCATTGATTATAAAGTTAGTTGTAGGCTTTTCATATATTGCCTTTATTGTGTTGAGGTAATATCCTTCTATACCTATTTTGTTGAGCCATTGTTGACTTTTAAAATCTAATAATATTCTATTGCTATTGAATTATATTTCTAAATTCAAATATAGAGAACTGATATATTATGGCATTGAATTTTTTTATTTCAGAGTATTTTTTCTTATCATATATTCAAGTTAATTTTATATTGTACATAAGTATTTTATAGTTTTCATTAGGTTTTGCCAAATAAATTTTTTATTAAATTTACACTTTGGCAATTTTTCTATCATTAATTGCCTTTTCTATTCCATTTTATCCTCTATGTGATTTTTGTTTGCTTTCATATATTTGGGAAATTTATTGTATGTTAATTTAAAATGTTTTATTTTAAATTATCCTTATTTTTATTCTTTATTTTGTTTTTATTTTTTAAATGAATGCTTTAAGGTTTCTACATATATAATCATATCATCTACAAAAAGAAATACTTTTATCTTATGCTTTCTAATTTCTATGACTTTAACACATCTTCTCATGTTAACAGGAAACATTTAGTTTTTTGATAAGGGGGAAGTGTATTTATATAATATATAATCATAAATGTATGACTATGTTAATACAGTATTCAATATTCCTATTTTGTGTGAGTGTGCTTGACATAAATGAGTGTAGAATTTTTATAAATAATCTGCTGCATTTTTGGAGTTGATTATATAATTTTTCTCCTGTACTATTAGTATGGCTGACTATTAAAAACAACTCTTCATTCCTAGAATAAACTCCACTGAGCCCTGTGCATTATTTTTAATATGTTGTTAAATTAAGTATCTTACATTTTATTTAAGACTGCTGCATTGAGAGCATCTATGTTTTTTGCTGTTTGTTCCAGAGGTTGAGTTTAGTGACTCATCAGTTGCATTTAACACTCAGTGCCCATTGTGTCAAGTGCACTCCTTAATGACCATCACCCAGTTACCTCCTTTCGTACCCACTTCAAAAGGATACACAGTGATTCAAAGGGGTACCTGCACCCCAATGTTTATAGCAGCAATGTCCACAAGCCAAGGTTTCTGCATTGAAATTCAAGAATTAGATTGGACTGTAGTTAAATATTTTGGTGCCTAATTTAATTAAATTTATGTTCCCTTTATAAAATAAGTTTGCAAATATTCCTTCTACTACTATATTTTGGAATAGTTTGAGAAACAATATGATTGCTTGATTTTTAAATAACTATTAGAATTCCATTGTGAATCTATTTAGATTTGAAATAGAATTGAAATTCCAGGACAGAAATTCATGCATCTCTGGACAATTGATTTTTGACAAGGGTGTCAGGAAAATGTAGCGAGGTAAAAATACTGTTTTCAACAAATGGTGCTGGTATGGCCAGATGTCATACAAATATGGATGAAGTTGGATCCTGTCCTCACATCATATTCCAGTATTAACTATAAATGAAGTGAATACCAAAATGTAATAGCCCAATGAATAAAATTTTGAGAAAACAGAATGGAGGAAAACATCTGAAAATTATATATCTGATAAAGGACGTTTATCTAGCATATATTAAGAACATTTACAACTCAATAAAAGATAACCCAATTACACAATGTGCATAAGATCTAAGTTGATATTTTTCTGAAGAAGATACACAAATGGTGAACAAACACATGAAAAGATACTCATCATTTGTCATCAGAGAAACAAAACCACAATAAGACAATACTTTATACCCACTAGGATGGCTATAATCAAAAAGTCAGATAATAACACACAGATGCACAGAACCTGGAACTCTCAAAGCCTGAAATGATGGATTATTTTATAAGTGTTGTTAAGACAACTGAATAACAATATTGAAAAACAAGGTAGAACTGATTCCTCACATCATACATCAGGACAAATTCTAGCCCTCATTGCAGTAGGAAGGTATAATGTTGTAGACACTGTGGAAAATAATCTGTAAATTCTTCAAAGAGTTAAACACTATTATCATTTGACCCAGTAATTATACTTGCTGTAATTGAAAATATATACCTACATAAAAACCTGTACATAAATGTTCATAGCATCATTATTTATAATAGCCAAAAGGGAGAAACAAACCAACTACCAAATGAAGAATGGATAAGCAATTATAGTATAGCCATACAATGGAATATTATTCATTTACCAAAAGGGATGAAGTACTGATACATGTTACAACATTAAAAATCATGAAAACATTATGCTCAGTAAAAGAAGCCAGTCATAAAAAGACCATGTATTATATGATTCCATTCATATGAAAATGTCCAGGACAGAGAAAAATATAGAGACAAAAAGTAGATTAGTGCTTTTTTAAGGTTAGAACAGGAGAAGAGAAAGTGATGGCTGGGTGATGATACTCAAGTGTTTGGAGTTTCTTTTTGAGGTGATAAAAGTGTACTACAATTGACTGTAGTGATGATTATACATATCTATATATATACTAAAAACCATTGAATTGTATACTTTAAATGTCTGAATTGAATGTTGAATGAATTATATTTCAATAAAGTTGTTATCCCCAAATTTGCATTTTCACATTTATAGTTCAGACATTTCGATTATATATTTTTCCCAAATGCTGCCGTGTAATTTAATTAAAATTTAACAGATTTTTTTACATGTTCAGAAAACTGTTACCATTTCTTATATCATTTTGCTATATGCTTAAAATGGCATGTTTTTGTTGCTAGTGATGAACTTCATAGGAATTTTGTTTGTATTTTCTTGACCAATGCCATATTCTCTCTCTGTGATTTTTACTGTTTCTATATTGAAAATACTAAATCAGAGTAACTCAGACTACTTTTCACCTTTATCTGACAAGACTACACCAATATTTAATCAATTTCTGTTTTGTTGATTCACCACCATTTTGCTTTAAATTCAAACCTTTGATTTTATTAAAAAAATTTAAAGAACACAAAACAATGAAACTGGACCACTTTCTTACACTATACACAATAATAAACC
Organism: Enhydra lutris kenyoni; assembly: GCF_002288905.1. NCBI lineage: Eukaryota > Metazoa > Chordata > Mammalia > Carnivora > Mustelidae > Enhydra > Enhydra lutris. The sequence continues at coordinate 9,324,970 of NW_019154150.1, forward strand.
CGTTATTGATTAAAGGCCTAAATGTGATACTTGAAACCATAAAAATCCTAGATGAGAACAAGACAGTAACTTCTGTAACATTGGTTGTAGCAACCTTTTCCTAGATATGTCTCCTGAGGCAAAGGAAACAAAAGCAAAAATAAACTATTGGGTCTAATCAAAATTAAAGCTCCTGCACAGCAAAATAAACAATCAATAAAACTAAAGACAATGTTCTGAATGGGAGAAGATATTTGCAAACGACATACCTGATAAAGGGTTAGTATCCAAAATACATAAAGAATTCATACAACTCAACACCCCCCCCAAAATAATCCAATTAAAAATGGTCAGAAGACATAAACAGATATTTCACTAAAGAAGACGTTCAGATGGCAAGCACATGAAAAGATGCTCAACATCATTCATCATTAGGGAAATGCAAATCAAAATCACAATGAGATATCATCTCCCATCTGTCAGAATGGCTAAAATCAACAACACAAGAAAAAACATGTGTTGGTGAGGATGTGAAGAAAAAAGAACCCTCTTGCACTGTTGGTTGGAATGCAAACAGTTGCAGCCACTGTAGGTGACAGTATGGAGGTTCCTCAAAAACTTAAAAATAGAATTACCATTCCATCCAGTAATTCTACTAGGTATTTACCCAAGGAAAATGAAAATACTAATCCAAAAAGGTATATGTACCCCTATTTTTTTAAAGATTTTATTTATTCATTTGACATAGAGAGATAACAAGTAGGCAGAGAGGCAGGCAGAGAGAGAGGGAGAAACAGGCTCCCTGCCCAGCAGAGAGCCCGACACGGGGCTCGATCCCAGGACCCCAAGACCACGACCTGAGCCAAAGGCAGAGGCTCAACCCTCTGAGCCACCCAGGCGCCCCTGTACCTCTATGTTTTTGCAGCATTATTTACAATAACCAAATTATGGAAGCAAGAGAGTATAATGGTAAGGGAAATATGTCAGTCAGAGAAAGATAAATACCATATGATTTCACCCATGTGGAATTTAAGAAACAAAACAAAACAAAACAAAAACAAATTGAAAAAGAGACTAATCAAAGGACAGACTCTTAAGTATAGAGAACAATCCAAGGGTTATCAGAGGGGAGGTTCGTAGATGGATATGTGAAACAGGTAATGAGGATTAAGAGCATACTTGCCATGGATGAGCACTGAGTAATGTATAGAATTATTGAATCACTGTTTGTACACTGGAAATTAATATAAAACTGTATGTTGACTATACTAGAATTAAAATGTAAAAAATTAAAGAAAATTATTTTTTCCCCAAAATGTCATTTATCCCAGGCAGGTAAAAGACTATATCCATACATTTCACCATATTTTTAAAATAGTTTCAACATGTCTCATTAGTATTGTTCTACTGAATACTGAATACTGAATATCCCAATCCTGTCTCAGGAAAATAAGTAACTTAATGCCTTTGTCTTTGAACACAGTGAATCAGAGTTCACTGGGATGGATGGATGGATGGATAGATAGATAGATAGATAGATAGATAGATAGATAGATAGATAAAAACCTCATAGGATTGTGTAGTCTTATTAGCAAAAGGCAGATATTCAGCTTCTAGCTTTTGTTTCATTTTCTCAAGCCCCGTTGTAATGACAGAATCTTCAACTTTCCTATTACATCTACTCTCTCTCCCAAGGGTTATCATACTCAGTCTTTGTAGGTGTAAATGGCACGATAAACTCTGCACATTCCTCTTTTTAAACTAGAGTTCCATTGAGCTATAGAAAACCATAAAAATGTTCACTTAAATAAGCTGGGGGTCTGAAAAGAAGACAAAAACATGTGTGGTCTCAGTAGGCACTGTCAATTTAACCTTGGTTCTTTGATTGAGGGCCTCAGGAAGTTCAATCACAAAAGATGAATCAAATTTAAATTGTACATATATTCACAGATTCCTGCAGGTTCTCCTCTACTATGAGAACAGAAATTCCTAATGAGAAAGTCAGAGTCTCCTTGTGTCTTCCTCTAGTCCTGCTGCAGTAGCATAAGAATGTAGGTCCTGCTGTTTGTAAGCATGAGTAGGAACAGGCAGGCTGGTAGTGAGCAGGAGAGAAACAACTGGAGAACCTGTCACTGTAGGCTCCTAACCCATTTCTGCAACTACCTCCTTAACATTTCCACTATTCTTGCTGGAAGTCATCAGCCCCATAACCAAAAGCAGCCATGATATTTGAGAAAAGTACTCCTCTCCAGGTGTCTCCAGTACTTCTCCCTCTTGCTTGATTCTCTTTGTAATCTGTTGATATGCTCAGAAGAGCTGTGGCAAGAAATAAATAGCTAGAGGTAACACATGATTGTTGATATTCCAGAGAAAGTGCTAGAGGCATAGACATTGACTATTACAAAGCGGATAAGGTGACTCTAACGTCTCACACTTCTGCAGCTATTGTCATAATTTCTAGCACAGAAAAGCATGACTGTTGAGGTAAAATCTAACATGTTCTGGATACATGCCAACTATTTATGCAACAAATTGTGGACAGGTATATAAACTATCCTTCCACAAGACAAGTCAAGAGAGCTGAATGTAGAATCCCAAAGAGTCATATTCGGCCAAAAACTCATTTCTCTTAAGGCCATATAGTATTTAATTTGGTATTCTCATATCAGTATCAGTTCAAAAATCTAAAATTTATTAGTAGACCAAAGTGTTGTATACCTATTATCTCCAAAAATAAAATAAAGTAATATCAGACACCATTTACTGAGAATAAAAGTTTATCTTGAAATAATTTGAATTTCAAATCTGCTGGCAACCTTGGGAATAGATAGGTCAGCAATCAAGTAACACAGAAGTAGCTGGGATTTTTTTTCTTGATTTACAAATTTCATACACTACTCCCTAGAGAGACATTATGAAAAACCATGAAAGCCACCTACTTGAAATTTAACACTTGCAAACAGTGTCTTATCTGGAAGGTCACCATCTGCAATTAAACATAATTTTAAAAGCCCAGAGGAAATGAAATGCTAAGTGTGACATTCTTTGGATCATGCCTCCAGTTTATTAACTTGCAGGAAATAAACATTCTCATTTCCACTCATTTTTAGTTGTTCTTCTTTTTAAAGCTGCAAGAGTAATATTTAGTGCTATTTCATAATTTTTGGACCAAAATTTTTCCTTTCTTAATATGTATATTTAGAAAGCCTGAATTTACCTCCTTCTGGCCTAGATGTACAGTGACTATGTAAGGGATGGACAAGAATGGATAAAAGAAAAGATACTGAATTCACGATACAAAGATAGCTATTCATATGGTAAAATATGAAATTATATCTCAGGTCACACCATATATAATGTAAATATCTAAATAGTAATAGTAAAATCTATAACATCTTTAAATAAAAATATATTTAAGACATTACATTAGGATTTAATTAATTTAGAAAGGTTTCTTTAAAAAGTAAATAACTTTTTATTCTGGTTCTGGTCATGGTAAATTGTTGGGCTTACCATTTCCCCTAAAACTGTAAACTACTATAAAATGTACAGAATGTGTGGTGCAACTGTTTGAATGCATATTTCCTATATTGCTAGTATAGGAAACAGATATCTGACTTAGGGGCTGAAGTGGTGGCTAGAATTTCTGGGACAGGATACAAAATAATAAAGTAGTACAGAGAAAGAGCATCATAAATCTGATAGGGATATCCTTGAGTCGTTGAGCAAATACTTATCTGTATGCAAAGCTGGATTCTGTGAAGCCTAGAAAGAAGGTTTTCTGCAGGAGAAGTAGGCAAAATTCCCAAAGAACACAGGGCCATATATTTTGGAGTCAAAATCCAGGTCTTGTGGAGACATCTAAATGAGCATTTAGTTAAAATCCCAGAAAGTCTACTCTGGCCCAAAAATAAAGATAAGGAATACTCTAGACTTACTCTTATATAACCTTAAACCAAGCTTTGACAAGATCAAGGTAAGTCACCAGTAAAGCCACTGTCTTCTAGACTGAAATTCAATATTCATTAAAGGAGATAAATAAAATGAGATTCTGAACAATGTCGCATTGACAATGTCAAGTATACAATCAATAACTACTGCACATAGGAAGAGTGGGAAAATGTGACCCACAACCAAAAGGAGAAAAAGTACTAAATAGAAGACCTAAGGATGACAAGAAATTATAATTAACCGATCAGGACTTTCAAGTGGCAGTCAAAATATGACCAAAGACTTAAGGTAAATCATGGAGAAAGTGACTGACCTGAACAACAAAGAGGAAACAAATGCTTTAAAAGGTTAATTACACTGACAAACCAGTGTTTAAGGAAACAAAAATTAAAAAATTAAAATTGCCAACATATGGAATAAAAGAAGGAATATTACTGCAGATGCTACAGATATTATAAAAGCAATAGAGGATATGATGAAAAACATATGCCATCAAATTTCACAATTTACAGGAAATGTCAAATTTATTGAAAAATTTTATCAAAACATGATATATAAAATCTACATAGCAATATCTTTATTAAATTTAATTTGGCATTAATGGCTCCATGAAAATAAAACTACTATTCTGGCTTTATCTACCACATATAAAGGACTTGGAAGTTGTCATTCTTGCTCTTAATGCTCAAAAAAGCTGAGCAAACTGAATATCTATGACTTTTCTTAGAGTTGTTGTAGAACTGAGGTCACAGAGCATACCGACTACCTCTTCCTGCCCACCCAGTCAAAGCTGAAGAGATAGATAAAAACAGAGAACCAAAGCTAGTATCAGCCAACTGGATACAGAAGCTAGTGGAGTCATAAACTGGTAGGAACACTAAAGGAGTGTTGACAAATGGCTGGAGATTAGACTACTGTAAAGGTAGAAAATTCTAGAAACTACAGTCTACACTTTCATGTTGAAAATGTTCAAATCACATGTTCATATGTTTTGCCTATAGGTTCTCATAATGAAAAGGAAAGAAAAACTTCTCTTTTTTTTGGCAGAGGGAGGGGAAAAGTAACCATTTTGAAATATGCCTGAGCACTCTTCATAACAAGGGCGAGCACTGCACTGGAAATGAGAGACTTACCTGATATGGAAGAAGAGAAATTACCCAATGTCAGCCCTCTCTAACCTTTATGTTTCATCTAAGTCAAGGGGATTGTGGAGAACTGAAAAGTACTTGCAAAGGCCACAGCCCAGAGATAAAGATTAAATAAAATACTGAAATTTAATCATAGGATTGTAGTATGCTTTTCCTACTCCTCTACCTTACCACTTAACCACTCATCCACTTACACAGTTTCATGGGTTTTACCAAAAATAACCCCACCGGGTATCAATCTAACAAAATAAGTATAGGTTCTATATGCACAAAATTAAAAGCTCTAATGAAAAAAAATCATATAAATGAAGAACTATCCCTCATAGATGGGAAGACCCAATAATATTAAGATATCAATTCTATCAACTAGTTCAATAAAGTCAATGCAATCCTAATCAAAATCCTGGCAAACTACTTTGTGAAAATCAACAAACTGATACAAATGTTTATAGGGAAAGACGAAAGTCCCATATTCGTCAAAATAATTTTGAAGAAGAACAAAGGTGGTGGAGTACTGACACCAACTGACTTCAAGACTTAATACAAACAAGACAGCATGGTATTGGCAAAAGAATAGACACATCAAACAATGGATGTAAATAGATTCCAGAAATAGACCCACACAGATATAGTCATCTAATCTTTGATAAAGGAGCAAAAGCCAATTCAATGGAGAAAAAATAGCATTCTCAAAAAATGTTGTTGGAATAAATGGATATCCCTATGTTAAAAAAAAAAAAATCTAGAACCAAGACTACAAAAATCAGCTCAAAATGGTTCTTAGACTTAAATATTAAGCAAAACTATATATTGCAAAATATATAGCAAAACTGTAAAATTTATAGAAGAAAATAATAATAATAATTGGTCTACATAATAATAAGTGGTCTCCAGGAATTCAGGGGAAGATGTAAATAAATGAAGCACAGAGGATTTTTAAGACAATAAAATTATTCTTTATGATATTGCAATGGTGGGTACAAGATGAAATCCATGGAATTTTACAGTACCAAGAACAAACCTTAATGTATACAAATAAAACATAACAATTTTGGGGAAAAATGCATAATAATTTTGGAAGACAATGCATAATAATTTTGGAGGTTGGGAAGCCCAGGAAAAAATGCATACCGTGACAAAAAAAAAAAAGAGATTCTAACTGTCTTAAAAAAAGTATTCAACAAACTCACTGAAAAGGAATGGGAGAAAATATGCTGACCTAAGTCACTTTGGAAATAAATGGAGTCTATAAGACTAAAAGCAAAAGGAACTATACATTAGAACAATACTCCAGGTTGATGCAGTTGTTTCCCAGGGAGGTGAAGATTAGCCATTCTGATTCTGCTTTGATTCTGATTCTAAAATGGAACAATTAAGTAGATGAGTGGCAAAAGGTAGGGGCCAGATTTCTTATTATTGGAGTGGGACTTTACAGCTAAGCAAAGAGAAGAGCATAGAATTACCTCTTCAGTAACTGAAGTTGGAGACATCTATATGAACTCAAGTTTATGTTCTTATAAAGAATATACACAAGTGGATATAAACACATTTAGTTTTTGTTCTGTCAACCGAGCCAACCTAAAAAAAAAAAAAAATTAACACTCCAGCAACAAGTTGCACACTGAGCACAGAGAATCTGGTTTCTAATTATTCCCTGATAGACTAATGTTCCTTAGAGAAAGGGCTGATTCTAGGTCCGGGCAAAAAATATATAAGATGAGCCTGGAGCATGATTTTCCTGTCTTCGTTCGTATCTTCAGTTAACTCTTTAATCTTTAAAATAGTCGTTTCAAAGTCTTTGTGTAGAGCCCAACATCTGGACTTCCTCAGAGATGTTTTCTGTCAATTTGTTCCTTTGAATGGGTCAGAGGTTCCTGTTTCTGTGTATGCTTTATGATTTTTTTTTTCATTGAAAACTAGGCATTTTAATCTTGTGATGTGTTAACTCTGGAAATCAACTTTTCCCCTTTCTCTAGGGTTGCTGTCTTTTTGACAGCTGACAGGAGTCTCTGCACTGGGGATTAGTCTGAGGTGAAAGCCAAAGTTGTTCCCAAGTCTTTTCTGGGACTGCTTCCTTCCATGGACACACATAGTAGTTTTCTAAACGTCTTCATATATGTGGTTGCTTTGAAATGTCCTAATCTTTAAATGTCAGACTCCCAAAAGGAGAAAATAGGACAAATTAAGGGGGAAAAAAAGGTTCTTTTAAATTCCCTGGAGGATACCTCAGCTAGCGGGATTTGAGACAATGCCAGCCAACCAGTGCGCTCAAACCCAAGTCGTCAAAACAGCAATCAGTCTTCAAAACTTGGAGGACAAGGTGCTTATTGCCCATCTTGGCTCCAGCAAGCCACTCTAGGAACAGCATGGCTGCCTGCCATGAGGCTGGGGGTTGGGGGATGGGTACCACTGTTACCACACAAAAGGCTGAAATTGGCCATAATCAACTGAAATTTACTAGTCAAGTTTCCTCCCAAAAACTGCAGATATCCATAATTGCTCTTTCAGACAATTTCTCCCAGAACAATTGTTTTCTAGGTGTAGAGACAGATTCCTAATGTTTCTTATTCTGTCATCTTCCCTAATGTCACTCCACAAAAGATTTTAAGTAGTGTTAGAATGAATTTGAGAGGATTATCAATTATAAAATGAATAGGACATCATGATCTATAGGTTATACAAAAGGATTAAGGGGTAGCCTGATATAAAATCTCTTTTCCATCTTCTTCCACATTAGTAATTAGGAGCAATTAGAACACAATAGAGTGATATCTTCTCATACTTAATGATTTTCCTCACAATCTGGGTTGGTGTTAACATTAAGCCCCATGGCCCAGTCATTGTCCAAAATTGAGTTTCAATTTGAAATTAATTGTCCATATACCTTAGTTTGGTGTAATGCATTTCTCTTTTTACTGATGTGTATACATCCTGGAAAAACAGATCTGAGGCAGAGAGACACAAGGGACCTATGTAACAGACTGAATCAAAGCATTAAGAGAATCACTTTTACCATGTCCTTGAGCAGATAAGACAATCAATCATCTCACTGTTTAGTCAGGCTCTCATACCCCATCATCCTCAACTGGTGAACATAAATCACAATGATAATCCTAAAGATTAAATATTATATCCTCAAATAGTAGCCAAATGTATTCTCCTACCCAGCTGGGGAGCTAATGACCATTCACATTTACCATAGAGTTTATTACTGTCTGGTCATTATAGCCCAAAGGGAAATCTAAAATTTACTGGAGTGTTAAAAGGAAACATTTAGTTCACCAACACAGTTATAAGTCCAGAGAAGGCATTATTTGCCAGGCTTGAGTTTTTATTTGTGTCATGATTTAAAACTATGCTCTCCCTCATTCCTCCACTTAGTACAGCTTAACATGTGTATAGAAGTGAGAACCCTACTGGGAGGAGAAATAGGTCAATGATTTTAAAATTTCAAGTCACTGCCCAAGTTAGTGATTTTTCAAAAAAAAAAAAAAAGAAAGAAAGAATGGAGTGGAACGGAGTGGGGTGCAGTAGAAGAGAACAAGGATAAAACAAACAGATAACCAAATCATAAAGTACTGTTTCCTAAAATTTTCTGAAACTATTTTAGATATCAATATGTATCCTGACTGAGAATGTAAAAATAATATCTTATTATGAATCATGATCCAAAAATATGAAATTCACTGTTTCTAAAACACCTAGATTTTGAGATCCTGTTCAACCATTTGGGGAAGGAAAGTCTGAGATGGTTACCAGGCAAAAGTGAATGTATCAGGAAACACTTTATTGTTGGTAACATTAGCAATGACACAAATAATAATGATATGTAACTGTTTGTGCACAAGGTATATGAAAGGGCTTTGTAAGATATTTAGCACTATGTTTTACATAGTGCATATCAACTCCATCCTTTATATGGGAAGAGTTTTTGTTATTATTTATAGTTTTTAAAAATATTAATAATAATGCTTGGGCCTCATCCTATCGATTTGCCCGGGACCATGTGTGTTTGAAAGATTACACAGGTGAATGCACAGGCTGAGACACTGGCATTATGCAAATGTGACAAATGAAATACAGAACCAAAATAAATCTCCTTCATGTGACCATATATAATGGTTTTGCCTCATGTGAGTATAAAATGTTTGATTTTAATTGTCAGGGAATAAATGTCTATTTCAGAAATCTGCTGAGAGTGTGTGGTTATAATTTGAAACTTAAGCTGATGGCAGATTTATTCAGAGCATTCGAGTCCTCACTTTGGAATAAAAGCATAGAAGTTAACATGCACAGTTAACACTGGAGGACATGAGACCTGTTACAGGTTCTGCAGTCTCTGGTGCTTACTCAGAAACTGCTCCTAGCAAAAAAAAAAAAAAAAAAGAAAATGAATAATCTTTCTTCCGTGAAGACTTTATCTACCTGAGAGTGTTTGCCCTCTCTTTTTGGCTCACACCAGCCTGTCTGAACTTGGCTTCATATTCCAATGTCTTAGCATAGAGACATCTTAGACCTTGCCTATCAGGATTACCCACTGACGGCCCTCTGGAACCAGACCACACTCCTCAGACTCTTCAGGGCTGCCATCACTCTGGCCTATCATTAGTCAGTATACTGAAGCTCCCTGACAATGAGATGATGTTTTAAAGTGCATTTGGTGGGAAGAGTCTTTTTCTGCTTGGAGCCTGAAGATAAAAACAGATCTTAGTTAAGTACAAATATGTAGATCCCATTACCCTTTTCGCTGGGTGAAGTTTTAGATAGCCACACTGAAATAACCACTTTTGGATCACTCCATGCTCGATATTTTATGAGGCCACATGACATACATGGTATTTTATTATTTATTCAAGCACTGGGAGAGGTCTGGGAGATGACAGACATCATCGTGGAGAACCAGGAAAGGACTGGGCAGGCAGGAGATGGAAGGGAAATGCAAATTACAACAATCTCCGGCTTCACTTTGAACCACTACCTTCACAGACATGTCCTCTATATCTAAGGTACCCACAATGACCCCAGTCGGGGCAAAATGGGTTCTTATTTGGGATCTATCTCTCCTTAAGGAATCTACATCCTGCAAGGAAAGATGAGACAGATGCAAAATGTTCCAAAGAGCTGGATTGAAAATGATCCGCCAGTGAGCAGATCTGCCAGTGGAGTGCTGGCTTTTTGCACATCACAGTTCTTACAGTTGCCAGCAAGCCCAAAGAGCAAACCATTTTAGTGTTTGGGAGTAGAAAATATTTTAACTATTTTTAAGTAAGACTATTTATTTCAGTTAGAAAAGAAGGGGGATGAGAGATTAGATTGATTGATTTTCCCATTAAATCAACCTACCAGGAAATTGATTAAAGAGGACAAGATGGCATCTTAGAGCACACTATCTTTGCATGTGTTAGCTCACTACTATAGAGAAGAATTATCAGTCACTGGGGCTTCATTAGCAGGGACCTTGGCCACCTTTCAACCCATGGTTCCTCAGAGAACAAGAACTTCTGGTAAAATAGAACTCTTTAAAATTCCCAGGATAATCAACCAGATGCCATTTTTTCACTTGTTTTTTAGGTATCAGAAAACAGCTGATATGACCTAAAAGTCAGGAAGTAATATTGGGCAAGAAAACTAGAATTCTTGCCTAAGCCAAGATAGTCAGACTTTCTACAAAGCCTCACTGGGACAAGTCCAGTGTTGTGAAGAAAAAAGATAAAACTCATTGAGTGCCCTGAGTGTCTACAGCATAATACACTGGTAATGGGATGGTCTAGGGGTAACAACTCAGTTTCTTTTTTGAGCAATACTCTGAGTGGCAGCTAACTCCTACTTTGAAAGTTTCCAATGTGTCTCTGAATAATTTCCCAAAACCTCCTTCAACTAGAAAAATACTCTGCCATACTAGTAGGGCATCCAAGAATATCTCAGCTAGCTGGGGGAAGCAAGAGCCAAGCCAGTGAACTCATCTAACAGACAGAGTATATATAAAAGTATATTAAGGAGGGCACGTGTGGTGATGAGCATTGGGTGTTATATGCAACTAATGAATAGTTGAACACTACATCAAAAACTAATTATGTACTATGTTGGCTAACTGAAAATAATTATAAAAATAAAATAAAATTATAAAAAGGAAATGAATTTTGATTAAAGACCTCCTCTCATACACACGGAAAAATGACTGACAAACCTACATGTGATAAATCAGGAACAGAAACCCTATAAAATCAAATCCTTATTTTTTGTAATGAAAAAGGGAAGAACGGAAGTCGCCAACGATTTTTCTCCCCTTTGAAACATCTCTGTATAACTGGGTTCATTATGAATCATTTCTATTCATTCATTCACAATATGCTTTGGTTTAAGTATGGTTATATTACCCCAAAGGCTATATCATAACATAAAGGTTTCTCAAACTAAGCACTAAACTTCCCAATTTTGTCTACATGGTTGTTTTGTTAATGTCCTTGTTGTTGTGTTGTTGTTGCTGCTGCTATTGCTTGAAATGTAGAACTTTGGCTTTTTAAGTTTTTATTTTAATTCCAGTTAGTCAACATGCAGTGTTACACTAGTTTCAAGTGCACAATATAGTGATGTAATACTTCCAAACATCACCAGGCTCAATCGCAGCAAGCACACTCTTTAATCCCCATCACTTCTTTCACCCAGCCTCCCACCCTCCCTTCTGGTAACCATCAGTTTGCTCTCTACAGTTAAGTCTTTTCTTGGTTTCTCTCTCTCTCTCCACCTCTCTATCTCTCTCTTTTTTCCCTTTGTTCATTTGTTTTGTTTCTTAAATTCCACATGTGAGTGAAGTCATATGGTATTTGTCTTTCTCTGATTGATTAATTTATTTCATTTTGCATAATACTCTCTAGCACCATCCATGTTGTTACAAATGGCAAGATTTCCTTCTTCTTAAGGCTGAGTAATATTCCATTGTGTATATATATAGAACACATCTCTTTTATCCATTCATCTGTTGATGGGCACTTAGGTTACTTCTGTATATTGGTTATTATAAATAATGCTGCTATAAACATTGGGGCGCATGTATCCCTTTGAATTGGTATTTTTGTATTCTTTGGATAAATAGCCAGTAGTGTGATTGCTGAGTCATGGAATGGTTCTACTTTTAACTTTTTGAGATATCCCCATACTGTTTTCCATGGAGGCTATACCAGTTTGCATTCCTACCAACAGGGAGTAAGTATTCCTTTTTCTTTTTCTCCACATCCTCTCCAAGACTTCTTGTTGGTTGCATGCTTTTTTAAAGTCTGATTGGAGGTGGTGGTAGGTGTGGAGCTATATATATATATATATTTATATAAATATATATATATATTCTCCATAATGTTTTAGGCAATTACAAAACTTTCATAGACCTTGACACCTCTGTGGGCGCCTAAAGTATTCAAGTGAAATTAAGAAACTCTGTTCTACTGGATTCTTTTAGATTTTTATACATTTGATTATTCATTCGTTTTATTTCTATATAGCAGAAATTACTGCTCTGTAAACTTATTTTTAATTTAAAAAATTTCTCGCATTTATAGGCAGAAACCCCAATCCACTGGCATCCACCCTTAAACAGCCTAGGTGGCTGCTGACCTCACACTTAACAAAGGTTGCCTTGACCCTCTATAATGGTTCCCTGGGGTAAATTATTTATAAATTAATTCCCAATCTGAGGTGAATAGATCCCCCTTGTCCTAACCAGGGTTATCTGATTGTTTGTTTTTTTAAATAAAATCTTTCTTTCTTTCTTTCTTTCTTTCTCTCTTTTTCAGAGAGAGAGAGAGAGATAGCTCGAGCTCAACACAGGGAGGGCAGCAGGCAGAGCAGGCAGAGGGAGAAACAGTTCCCCACTGAGCAAGGAGCCTGATGCAGGGCTCAATCCCAGGACCCCGGGATCATGACCTGAGCTGAAGGCAGACATTTAACCAACTGAGCCACCCAGGCATCCCTATCTGATTGTTTTTGTGAGTTTGGGCAAACATTTTACACTTCATTAAACACTATTTTCTTATTTTTATACATATTTTGAAATATATGAGACATATATAGATATCTATAAATATCTCAGCATAGCAAAACCCAGCTATACTTTCCAAATTTATTTATTTGGTATTATGCCACAGATCAAGTTATTTCTAAGAGAAAGACAGTCCCCCATTCTCTTCATAGCAACCTCTCTGTCTCTATCTCTATTTCACTTTCTTTCTGTCCAAATATCTAACAATATCAGGCATCTCGAATGGGAAGAATCTCCTTCCTCCATGCATGTATCCTTGACTGTATCCTACACCCCACTGCATTATCATCAGATAGGAGACCTCCATACTTCCAGAGAAATTCTCCTCTAGGCAGGAGCTCATCTGAACTCTACATAAGCAAAATGGCCAGTCAGATGATTACAGTGGCAAAGGCAGTTCATCTTGATTGTCATGGTTATTAAAAGTTGCTGCTTTATTACTAGGGACAGAATCTAAAGTACATCCTGAGGTTGTGTTCAAAGCTAAGTCTGCACATTAAGGATAAGATGGGAAGGAGGAGGGAAGTGTGTGTTCTGCTATAATTCATGGCTTATTTGGCATCTGTTTTTCTCAGACAGACAGAACCAGCATTAGAGATGATTTCTCTAAATAAAGTTTTTTTCCTCAGAAAACAATAATTCTGATTGGATTGCTTGTTAAGGTAACACTTGGCACAAACACAGGATTACAATGATAAACAGCTCAGCAGACATGCATCCAGAAAAGTGTTAAATGGCCCCTCTAAGAAAGCATGAAGCAGTGAGTCACGAACTAATAGCAAACACCTAGACAGACACAAACAGAGATGTCATCTCCCCTTCCTCCTTTTTTTCCCACTTCTCACACACCCACCAACTGAGGAGGACAGTGAGATTTTTCACAGATGCAATGTTAGACTATTTGCTGTTTTTTTTTACCCTGTTTTGTTTTGTGTGCTTGTTTTCTTTATTGTACCCAAGAATTTCTCCCCAAATGACATTTATCTCCAATCTCCATTTGCTTATTATTCCTCAAAGTAATTTAAAGTGAAGAAATCAGTATGCTTATCTTGATACTGATTACATTGTTATAATGATTTTAGGTAAGCAAGAGAGACAGAAAAATAAAAGTGAAAGAAGACAGAAAAGAGGGGCACCTTGGTGGCTCAGTGAGTTAAAGCCTTTGCCTTCAGCTCAGGTCATGATCCCAGGGTCCTGGGATCTAACCCTGCACTGGGCTCTCTGCTCAGCAGGGAGCCTGCTTCCTCCTCTCTCTCTGTCTGCCTCTCTGCCTACTTGTGGTCTCTGTCTGTCAAATAAATAAATAAATAAAATCTTTTTTAAAAAGACAAAAGAAAACAAGAGAAATTTTTTTAAAAATTTTAAAAATTTTTAAAAATTAAAAAAATTTTTTTTTTAATTTTAAGGAATGGCAAAAATAAAAGTCAACAGAGGATGACATATCCTTTGGTACCTAAATTATTTTAGCATGTTCCTGGCATAGTTGGACTGATCATTTCTATTATTTAATAAATAACATGTTGCCTTCCTGTAATCTCAATATAAATCCTGCTTAGAAATCCTGGATTCTAATTGCATAATGAGCTCTTTCCATCCCCATTCCTACAAACCTAGATAAGGAGAGAGTCTATATGCCTTTTCATGCTAGACTGTACTTATAAATTATGTTAGTCTATAATTATATGCTTTGGAAATCTGAACTATGTGACCAGTTATGGTTGAATTGTTCCCCCTTTTCACCAAAGTCATATATCCCAACACCCAGTACCTCAGAATATGACACCACAAATAATGATATATATATATAGATGATACAGATAGATTATAGATAGATGATATAGATATAGATACAAATGATAGTTACAGTAAGGTCATAGGGTGAGCTCTTATCCAATATGACTGGCATCCTTATAAAAAGGGAAAATTTGGAGATGGACAGGCACATAAGGAGAATGCCATGCTAAGATGAAGACGGAGATTGAAGTGATAGTCTACAAGCTAAGAAATGCCAAAGATGGACAGCAAACCACCAGAAGCTAGGTGAGAGATATGCAATGAACTGTCTTTCATAGTCCTCAGAGAATGCTGACCCAATGACACCTTGACCTTGGTGTCACTCAGATCTTTGTCATTTCAGAAATATGAGACCATACATTTCTACTGTTTAAGTCACATAGTTCATGGAACTTGGTGTGGCAAACTAATATACTGGCCTAGGATTAAGTGCTCTATGAAGTCAGAAATAAAGTAGAAATCAAGATAACCAATTTTAAGGTGATATAAAAAGTCCCCCTTTACAATGCCCCAATTTAATATCTTGATATTCCTAGAGAAAACATGCAACCATTGAAAATGTTATCAGTCTGGGAAAAAGAAGAAAAAAGTACATGACATCAACCATATGAGTTATGAAATAAAACTCATAGTTTTCTTATTCCGAACCAATGTGAACATCACGAATTCCATCAAGATACAAAATATAATCAGTCTATGACTGCCACCTCACCTAAGACCTCCTCATGTAATAATCAAAGTGTGCTATGTCACAGGGTCTCCAGACCCATATTCTAACATCGTTGCAGTGATTGGTTTTATGCAATACCTTTTCTGAGATGCAAAATGAAGATATAACCAAATAACCATATATTTTGCATGGATAGATAGACAAGTAAGAATTCACCTATAAAGGGTGCTCATCTAACTACAAGTGGGACCATAAAGCTCCTTATTTCAAAAACTATCACACAATGCATCACAATACATCTGGAAAAGTATGGCTTTGCATCCTTTTAGAATCACAGCCATCATAAGATAAACTGCCATCACTAAAAAGACTTGATGGGCTCTCATGATACATGGAATGATGTTAAAAAAAATTTAACCTGATTTTTGGAAGAAAGGCCGTCTTAGCAGATGTGAGAAATTTGATAATTATATGCCGTTATTCCCAAGGATAAAATAGATACCATTTATTGGACACTTACTTTGTGTGAGTCATTAGGCTTAGTATATACTATTTCATTTAATCCTCATAAAGCCAGGAAACGTTTTTCTCACCAATCTAATTTTGATGTGAGAAGTATACTTAAAATACATGAATGGATTAATGAGTTTTATTTTCAGAATTTTAAAATAATAGTTAAGTGGAGTTGTCATCCCTTTGTGCCAACCTGGATATCCTTCTATGGACATTAGGAAGTCAAAGCTAGAGAATATGTATGACTTTTAGATATCTGTGTGGATTCATAAGCAAGATGATTAATAGACCCATTAATTAATAGACTATTAATAGACTCATTAATAGACCCAACCTATTTTCAAAGTACTTCCTGCTATTCTTTATCAGAGAAAAATGAGTATTTCCAATATATCACTTAACCAACAGGCAACACCTGCAAAGGGTTGTGGTAATATTCAAGATGAAAAATTTGTAAGATATATATATATAGAAAAGTACTAGAATAATAACAGTGTTCAGCTATATACCTACTCAGGATAAATTATGTGGTTGACATAGTAAAAAATGCATACTTTCAAAATAGAGTGAGTTAATAAAAATGTCACATTTTATAAGGATTTACTGCTTACTCTATCTTGAAAACCACTCTGTGAGGTTGTTAAAACTGTCATGATTCTCCTATTATTTTAATTAAGAAAATAGGGGCCCTCAGATATTAAGTAATTTGCCTAAAATAACACAACCTTTAACTGTGTTATTAAAAACCTGTTTTTAAATATGAGCTGTGATTACTCCCAGGGGTTTTAGGGATAGGCTGGCCCTTCAAGGATGCCTTGACCACTGGATATAAGGAATTGAATAACACCACCTTGGATACTTTTGAACTAAAAATATTATACTAACCCATCCCAGGATATTGTCAGATCTGGTAATGCAGAACAGCCCAATTAAGTGATTTTATCTTGGGTTTGTTTAGTTGGTTTACATAATTTCTGATCCCACTGGAGTCATAAGTATGATTTCTTCACATTCACATTAAATTAATACAGAAGTTCCGGACTGTGAATAGAAATAGACTGGAGAAACAAAAACTAAGAGCAAGGATATCCAAAGATCAACCAGGAAGATATTTTAGATCCAAGAGATGCACAGAAGCTGAAGCTGAGGATGGGGCAATGAGACAGTGATGGGGAGAGAGGTGAGGAGGAGGATGGGAAGGAGGGAGGGGGCTTTAAAGGAGAAATGACATTTTGGGGGGTGATGGAAATGTTGATTCAATTGTGGTGGTGCTTTCATGCATGTACACATACGTAAAAACTTATAAAATTGTACAATTAAATATGTTCAGTGTACTGTATATAAACCACACCTCAATAAATCTTTCTTTAAAAATGAACAAATGACTGACATAGCTTGTTCACTTAGAAAGGAAAACAATATCAAAAAGTCCAATAAACATATAAAAAGGTCATACAAGTTGTCTTCAGGGCAATGCACATTAAAACCACAAAGTGATGCCATGACATACACACCAGTATTGCTAAAATGTAAAAGACAAAAAAATGTGTCATGAGTATGTGGAGAAATTGGAACTTCCATATCTTGTTGGAGATAGTTGTAAACTGGCCTAAACACTCTCTAAAAGTAATTGACTTATCTATTAAACTGAGCACAAGCATATTTTTTGACCCAGCAATTCCACTCTTAGGTGAAAACACAACAGAAGAAGATGCATATGTTCAAGAAAACAATATACAATAATGTTCATAAAAGCACCATCTTGATAACCAAGCAACTGTACAAAAGGCAAGTATTCATCAACAATAGAATGGATAAATAAGTTATAGTGTGTCAAACAATGCACAGTACATCAACAATGAGAATGAATGGATGGATCTCACAACCTGATAGTGACAGAAGCCGCTGTGTAACTGTGTATGGTATAATTCTGTTTATACAAAATTGAAAGTGAGGAGAACTATTCCAGGGCATTAACCATCAGGATGATGATTCTTCATGGTGCCCAGGGAAAAGAGTGAGCTCTGGCATGCTAGTAATGTTCCATGTCTTGATCTACACTGTGATTGCCTAGTTATGTTCAATTTACAAAATTCCATTTCGTTGTACATTTGTGTGTGTACTTCTGTATGTATACTATTTTTTCACTGAAATTTTAAAATTATACATATATACAGTAAGAGGAATAGAGGAAAAATGTTAAAACCAAAATTATAGTTCTTTATACCTCCTAAGAGAGATGCAAAATGCATATCTATCTACTACCTTCTCTGCAAGAAGATAAACAAATAACAGATATCCAATAATTTCTTGACTCACATATACATTAATAAGTATTATATCTTCAAAAGTAAGGCTCAAAATTTAGGAAGGGATGTAAGGATAAGTTACTATGTGAAATGAAATAAAGTTAAGTTATATGAGATCCTAAAGGTTGGAAACTCTAATATTTATTAGACCATAGTTATTTATAATTATTTGTTCACTCCCCTATCCTTAATTGTTTCCTTGCCACCCTGACTTTGGTCTTGTCAACACAGATGTGAGGAGACATGACATTTGTCTCATCCAAGCAGAAAGTTTAAATACATTACATGGCTTGACTGGGAACCTCTTTTACTTACGAAAGTAAGTACAATGTACCATGTAAAGATGTCTCAGAGTGTGGCAAGTTCTTCAGCCTGGACTCCAAAATGAGAAGAGGTATATAGTACAGCAAACTGACCAAGAACGTCCAAACTTTTCAGAGTCCCAGCTGACCATCAATTATCAGGCAATGAGAGCAAAAAAGAAAGTTTTGGAACCCACTTAGATTTGGGGGATGTAGTTACGCAGTATAAGGAATTCATAGACCAGTACAAATAGCAGAGAAACATCTCTATTCTTATCTCTTAAGTAACATAGATTCTAAAGTAAACCAAGGAAAATAACTGTTAATCAATGTTTCTGTTCCACATAGCATCCAGAAGAAAACAGAGGTATTGAGACCTTTGCCAAGAAATACTAATAGCAGAAATAGCAAGAAAAAAATAAAGGAGAAGTCAAACAAGAATCAATATCTATTTACAGAGGATCTTCTTTAAAAAAAAAAAAATCAATCATAACACCTCCTGTGAAGGAAATGTTTTACAGTGCCTGTAATGTTTGACCCCTGACCAGACCCTCTGGTAAGCAGTCTACAAGTCTAATTGGTTCAGTAACGGAAATATATCTTTAAAATGTTTTTAGTAGTAGGTACTTGGGCATCCAAGTTTCTTATAATAAATAAACTTGGAATTTATAGAGTTGTAGGCTCTATGGTTGGGTGGGGAATAGGAAATAATCAGGGAGATTTTTTTTCTCTGTGTGTGACTAAGAGAGAATAAATACCAAGAAGCCCCAATCTCAGACAGATTCTCTGAGAACAATGTTTTATACATATTGTTGATGCTACTTCAAAGCCAAATCCTTACCCAAGGAAAGGAACATTATATAGAAGCTATGTCTGATGGTTTTACATTATGTTTATGCTGCTTTTTAGCTTTATTCTTTCTATGGCTGGCAACATTTTTTGTTGGATAAATATGTAAATCACTTAAGTCTGTCTTGCCAATTTAACCCTTTTGATGGTATACCAATTGTAATGAGAAAGTACTAGATTTTTACCTTGTGATGGGCTCTTTGTATAATAGAGGAAACAGGTGTTATAGACTGAATGTTTGTGTGCTCCCAAAATTCATATGCTGACATCTTAACTCCAAGGTGATGGTATTAGCAGGGGGTGCCTTGAGGAGGTGATGAGGTTCTTTTGAGAGAGAGCTCCTGAGGAAGATTAGGGTCATTATAAAAGGGACTGCAGAGAACTCCGTCCCCTCACCCTTTCTACTACTATGTGGGGACACAACAAGAAGTAGGTTAATTTGCAACCCGGCACAGGGCCTTCACCGGAACTTAACCATGCTGGCACACTGACCTTGGACTTCCAGCCTCCCAAACTGTGAGATATCAATTTCTGCCACTTACAATCACCTAGCCTATTAAATTATAATACAACAACCTGAACTAACACAGCAGGGCAACGGGCCATCTCAGTCTTGGGCTATGAAAGAAATCAGCCTAGGGTACCAAGGAAAGAAATAGTTCACTTAATTCTGAATTAAAAAAAAAAATTTAGGCATTAGTACCTCTCACACAGTCTTGTGATTAATGAATAGTGTGGTTAATTAACGTTTATTTAATTGCATTACTTTTCTTAGTTTGTAAACTCTCAGAAGGAAAGCATTTTGACTATTTACTTCTCTTTGAATATTGGTAACTTCTCTAGTGTATCTACCCATTTCAATTAGGTGCTGAATAAAATATTTTATAAAGAAACAGAAACACAATAAATATAGAAGTCATTTAAATATTCAATGTGTAAGGATGCGAAGATGTGTTTTTCTTCAAAATCTACTGCCTTTGACCCAAAGCAGAGAAATATAATATTTATTTTTATAGATTTTCATATATGTTACATGATCCTAAAATATTTCTTTCTGTATAATCCTACCTTATGTTCTTCTGCAAGTCCCATTTTATTTTTTATTTTTTTTAAGATTTTATTTATTTATTTGACAGAGAGAGAGAGATCACAAATAAGCAGAGAGGCAGGCAGAGAGAGGGGGAAGCAGGCTCCCCGCTGAGCAGAGAGCCCGATGTGGGACTCGATCCCAGGACCCTGAGATCATGACCTGAGCTGAAGGCAGAGGCTTTAACCCACTGAGCCACCCAGGTGCCCCGCAAGGCCCATTTTAAAATATATAATTATCAAGGATGGGCCCTTTAATACATGATAGACAGCATTTTATAATATCTAAGGGAAAAAATGGTATTTGAATATGAGTAGAGATCTTATTTTTTTCCATTAGAGAAATGGTGCTCTGTGTCTATGTCGTACTGTAAATATGTCTTCTTCAAAAGTCTAAAAGCACAATTTAATATATGAAAAGAACAGAGGTGGACACAGGCTCATATATATTCAGCACTAGAAGATTTGGTAATAGATTTAAATATATTTCTGGTAAGTACTTCTTGGACTCTAAATGTGAGTTCCTCTTCTGCAAAATGTTGGCAACACAGCTGGTTGAGATCTAGTGAGGTTTCTCTTCCTGGCTTGTAGACTGCAGTCTGGGAAACTATTTTCTGTGACCGTTAGTCATTTTAAGAGAAAATAAAAATATTTCCATTTAACTTTTTTTTTTTTGTAACATGTACTAAAGTAGAACTGCTAAAAATGGAAGGTTACTATGGATCACTGTTAGCATATTTATTCATTTCAGGATATGTAGCTCTCTGGAGTAGTGATTTAAGATCATAATTGGGGAGGAAATACAACATTCTCTTTTTGTAGATCTTCTATCCTTTACATAGTATATGGATTTTCAAAGCATAACAGATAACTGAATTCAACAAGGTAAATGAACTTAGAGACTTATGGTTCGCTTTGGGGCACCTGGGTGGCTCAGTGGGTTAAGCCTCTGCCTTCAGCTCAGGGTCCTGGGATTGAGCCCCGCATCGGGCTCTCTGCTCAGCAGGGAGCCTGCTTCCTCCTCTCTCTCTCTCTGCCTGCTTCTCTGCCTACTTGTGATCTCTGTCAAATAAATAAATAAAAATCTTTTAAAAAAAAAAGTTTAAAAAAAAGACTTACCTCCATTATTCCAGATATATAGAGCCCTTACACAGTGCTTCCTATTTGACAGAGAGTAAACAAAACAATAACTAACTTTTTCAAAGCCTAGGCAAAACTGAATTGGAAAGGAACAATTTAGAACACCCAAATTCAAACTCTCAAAATATAAAATTATTTTAGTGTGTTTCCTCAATGCCTCATTTTATTCAGTAATGTGTAGACTTCAAGTTCAAATCAACAATAGTAATGTATGAGAAAATAGGTAGAGGGGCTTTGTAAATCTCTTAGAAGTTACAAGAGAACCCTGAAGTATTTCACAAATCGTAAATTCAAGCAGTACATAGAGGTGAAATTTTTTATTTTCTGCTTCAATCTCTGAATCAGCAAAATGTAGCCATAATAATGGTGTCTTAGCTTGCCTTTCTGATGCCATTAGGATGAAAAAAAAAAAAAACTTCCAAAAAAATGAAGCTTTGTCAGCATCTCTGCAGTAATCACTATTAAATTATAGACACTTTTTGTTATCTTTGCTCATTTCCAACTATACATCCTCTCTACCCTCCACCCCCACAAAATAGAGGGAAAAAATGAAACCATCTTCACAAGAATAATATTCATTTTGAATAATGACAAGTCTAATCCAGACATGGTTGGCTGTTTCTTTACTTTTAATATTCCAGTCTACAGCTTAAGTACTCTGTTTTCACTGATTACATGAAACATGTAAATTTATGTTGATTTTTCCACTCATATTAAATGGATATTTGCCAGCTATTATCCTAGCCCAAGAAAAATTCATATTTCCATTCTTTGTCTCTCTCTCTCTTCCTCTTTTATCACCAAAGTCTATATTAGTCACAAATCTACCCCCTTATCTTCCCTCTCCTCAATAAACTTTCTGCCAGTAGGACTGGTTTGTGGAACTTTTTTTTTTAATTGATTTCAACCAAAAAAAAATTATAGTTGTGTTACCTGAACATCACCAAAATATGAATTCTTCAGAAATGTAGTTTTATTGATTTCAGTAACTTAGCAAGACAAAACGAAGTTTAGTGAAATATTTCCTGGAAGATATCTTACTATTTTACCAATGTTAAAAAAAAACTTATTTTTTAATAACACTTTTTTGAAGTACTATGTATCTATTTTAAGCTTCAGAAAACCCGATCTCAGGGATGAAAAATAAAATAAAGTAAGACTTTTTTAAGGAGAAATGCACTGATATGGCACATATGAACAGATAGTTATTTTGCATCTTTTACATAATTACAAAATTTAGAGTAGTGCCCATATAAAGCAGTAGCATATGTCATTGAAAGTATTAATTTTTGGTCTTATGTGTAAGTATGATGTCATATATAAAAAAGAAAACTTGTAAGTTTTAAATCCATTTGGATAAATTTTGCTCTTACTTTGCCATCTTTGCTCATAATAGCAAAATAATAGAATTCACTGAGAAGATAAAACTATAATAGAATTAAAAGTTCCCAAGACAATTTTCAGCAACCAATCTAATTCGGTTATTTTTCTCTTTCAGAAAGAAAAATAGTGACTTCCATCCTCCTTCATTTTCATCTCTTTCAGATGCACACTCTCAGTCAATATACCAAGCACTGTTTTTGCATCTGGTTTTTAAATGTTATTTTCAACAATAAGACCTTAACCTTGTGTAGAATTTAATAGATTTGAGTACAATTTGACATCTAGTTATTTCATTTGATTCACACCACATTCCTATGATGAACTTAGTTCAACACTATTAATCACATTTTGAAAACAAGAGTTCTTTAAATATGGACTTGGTTGGATCTTGTAGAACATAATGCAGAACCAAACTGAACACAAGGAACCAGGATCTGAACTTGAGTTGAACAGAGTTGGGACCAATGCTGAGGACATAAGGCCGGCTATGTAGACAGAACAAAGTGATCAGAAAATGAAGTGATGAGTAGTGGATATGCGCTCCCCTCCATGGAGGTCCAGCTGTAATACCAGGATGCTCTCACAACAGACAATCTAGCAGAGAATAAGGAAGCCATCTGCAAAGACATAGCCAGGTAGCTCCCATCTACAGATATTTGAGGACCGTCACAGTAACGGAACCAGAATTTTAGTACCCCAAATTACTCCATCCTGGAGGACCAAGAGATACAAGAGAAGACTGTTGAAAATTACTTGGTTCCAAAACTGGGAGATAAGATTTCTCAGTGGATCTAGCTGTCTCCAGACTTCCATGCTTCAAATCCAAACTCCTGGTGGCAGAAAGAGGGACCAATTTAAAATGCAAATTTAATCATCTGAGAACCATCAGTGGTCCCTCAGGAACATATTATGAACAGAGCTTTAAGAATTGAATTCTGCCTGCCTTTCTCATTTTCTGCCATAACCCTTTATATTCTATCACAATTTCATGTTTGGGGGTCTTTTAGTTATTCGCTCCATCTACCTTTAAAACCCTTAACCTCCTTTTCTGCATGACAATATATCTTCTGTCCTAAAACCACCTATTTTTTTATTTACCCAAGAAAGAGTTATTAAGCACCCACAATAAGCACTGTGTTAGAATCTAATATAAAGATAAATGAAAAAAGGGCTCTGAATTTGGGGAATTCATAGCAAGGTGGTGGCAGAGGAGCTTGCAGGCACAGATGAGTCATTCAATGTAATGGCTGTTATAGTTGTTAAAGGATTACTTTTAAAAGAAAATATAATCATGATGTTCATATAGACAGAAAAGGAACATGCACCAAAGATTTAAAAATTATATTTAACTCATTAATGAATGACATTAATTGACATTGATGAATGACATTAATAAACTCATTAATGAATGACAGAACCAGCAAGATGTTATAGCTGATTCAAAGGAGAATTGAAAGATGTAAACATTAAAAAATAATACAAATTTTAAAAAGGACATACATATGCTTGTGTGTATTCACATACACACACACATACCACACACACACACGTGTGTATATATATCTGAAATAAATTTGCAAATAAATAATAGGTCTATCCACAGGGCCATAATCAAGTGCATTCCACCAGATATAATTAATTTGCATTTCTATGGGCAAGAATCATTTGCATTATTTGCAGCTTTCCACATTTTCCAGAATTGTAAAATAGCTCCAAAATAATGAAAGAGGGAGATAACTGATTATAAGCTAGACAGGACACACAGTAATGTTTTCTTGCCCATTTCAGAGTTTTCCACAAATTTTCTGACAAAAGTTGAGGCATAGGAGAGGGTGGTGGTCATAGAGATTATGTACTTAAACTTCCCTACAGTTGGAAGAATACTGAGAAAGGCTTCTGGGTATATGCGATGTTGATTGTTATTGTGAAAGGAATTTTTCCAGGTCAATGTGAGAATGAGGTACCTGAACTCTGGCCGTAAGAATGAGAAAGAGGTGTGGGCAAATACTTCAAAGTGGTAATATTCATGGGTCTCAAGGGTGTTTCTTTTTGAGAATCAGGAGAATAAAGTTTATAGTCTCCCTCAGTCTTTTCAGAATTTTAAACACAACACTGATGTAAGAATTCCTCTTGGATGCTTTGAGACAAGAGCATTCAATGGCCCTTCCATCTCAGGTTGGATCTCAAAGTGTGGTCCAAGAACAGTAGTATTGACATCACCTGGGAACTTGTTAAAAGTGAAAATTCATGTGCCCTAACCCTCACCTACTGAATCAGAAATTCTGAGGGTGTACCAGGGAATCTAGTCTAACAAGCCCTCCAGGTGATTCTGGAGAACCACTGTCTTAGATAAACAGGTAGTTTACCTGAAGACCTATGGAGAGACACTGCCTGGAAGACTGCCTTGAGGACCTCAGCTGGAGGAATAAAATCCTTCCACAATTACATGACAAGAATATATATGGAAGAATATGTGATTTCTGATTTTGGAAAACAATTTATCTGCACATGTGTCCCTTCACTCCTTCGTCTGATGACGATATGAACAGATAATTGTATTTTCCCTCAATCCCCAGATCAAGCCCATGGTAGATATAGCATGACAAATGTTTACTGAATGGCTGAGCAAATGGCTTCCACAGGGCAGAAAATCAACCCCAGAACACAAGATCAACACTACTGTTGAAGCAGCAGCAAAGATAACATGAATATTGGATTAGAATGACTCAAGTCCTCCAAGTCAAAAGAGTAGTTCAGTTCCCAATGAGAGAAGATCATCCTTACATGGATGGGGGTAGGGATGTTAGATCCTTGCTCCTCTTGGATACCAGAGCCCGTGCTAAGGACTCACATGAAGCTTCTTTATATTGGAAAGTGTTCTCAAGGAAGTGAGGTGGGAGACAATGGAGCATGAGAGAGGGAATAGAAAATTCTTGAATTGGTCTTGCCTCTTGAGTGGGCAGTTGGAGTTCAACCTGCCAATACCCTTGAAGAACCCACTGAATACGCTTTTACCTGGTGGTGGATGTACTTCATGGTATGTAACACCCTCAGAATTCCTTTTGTTTACCAACGTGGGTACCTTCACCATCTCAGAGAAACCCTCAGATAGAAAGGTGGAACTACTTGGGGCGCCTGGGTGGCTCAGTGGATTAAGCCGCTGCTTTCGGCTCAGGTCATGATCTCAGGGTCCTGGGATCGAGTCCCACATCAGGCTCTCTGCTCAGCAGGGAGCCTGCTTCCCTCTCTCTCCCTCTCTCTCTCTCTCTCTCTCTGCCTGCCTCTCCATCTACTTGTGATCTCTCTGTCAAATAAATAAATAAAATCTTTAAAAAAAAAAAAAAGAAAGAAAGGTGGAACTACTTGATGATGTGAACCAAGGTGCTGTCAGGTCTCACTTTCAGATAGCTGGTTACAGCAGAATGGCTGGACTAAAAAGGGAGGCACAAGAGGTGCTTAACATATAGGTCTTTCGTTTCAGACCCTTCCAAAGTCAAAATTATTCCACTTCCTCTAGTCCCAAGAGGAAATTATTTGGCCCACCCTGCAAAGGAGATTTTGACATAACAGCAAAGTGGGGCAGTGGTAAGGCAGTATGGAGACTGGATGGTCTCAGCTAATGCACATCGGCCCTGGAATCTGCAGGCTACCATTCCATCTTCCCCACTCACCAGATATATATTCCTGAGAAAGTTTTATTTTCCCCAATCCTCAAACTGTTCATATAAAGTTGTAGTAATAATCTCTTTATCAGTCTCATAAGAATATTGGGATATGGAAATTATATAATATTTATAAAAAGTACAAAATCAATGACAACCAAACTAAAATAATAATTAGTTATTATGAAGCCTTTATTATGTGCCAGTCATGGTAAGTGTTTTCATAGTCTTCAAAACATACTGTTAACCAGGTTCTATCAACCCCATTTTACAGATGAGGAAACTGAGGCACAATAAGTTTAGGTAAGACATACAGACACACACACACACACACACACACACACACACACACACACACACGTAGACACACATACAGAGCAAATAACCAAGCACATATTTGAACAAAGCTATCAGGCTCCAAAGGAAAGTATTTTAGAGCAATTGTTTTATTATTATTATTTTTTAATTTAACACTCTATGTGACAAATGATTTACATAAAACAAGGCAGCAGGAGGAGGCAGAATGGTGACTCCCCACTTCAAAGGGATTTACTGCTGGTCTCTCTGCCTATGCTTTTTATAAAACCCTTGCTTGGAATGACTAGGAAAAAGGATGCCGCAGTAAAAGTGGTTGATCTGTAGGGTTTACAACTTGGAAGGAAGTAATGTAGTCAAGGTATATGTGATCTGCCCATTCTTTAAGACACAGCCAGCAGCCCCCAAAGCTGCCCCCACCACAATATTCCCCTGCAGTTTGCCCCTTCTCTGCCTCTCTGAACTTCAAGAGTTTCCTCTGTAGTATTGTCTGACTTCACTTCTTATCTTCCCGTTCCAGATTTTGCCTTGCCTTTCAAACCAGTCTTGACATGATCTTTTGATCTTCTCTACCATTTTCTTACTGTGCTTTAGAATTCCCTGTTTACTTTGAGTAAACACCCTATTGATTCTAACATAGCCTCTGTAAGCATCAGTCTCAGCTCAGCTCCTTGGTGAAAAAGAAGGCTGTCTTACAACATTGGCCCCTTGGATAAGATCCAGATTTGATAGAGAAATACTATTCTTTTTTTTTTTTATTAATTTTATTTTTTTTTTAAATATAATATCTTTTTATCCCCAGGGGTACAGGTCTGTGAATCGCCAGGTTTACACACTTCACAGCACTCACCATAGCACATACCCTCCCCAATGTCCATAATCCCACCCCCCCAACCCCCTCCCCCCATTAACCCTCAGTTTGTTTTGTGAGATTAAGAGTCACTTATGGTTTGTCTCCCTCCCAATCCCATCTTGTTTCATTTATTCTTCTCCTACACCCTTAACCCCCCATGTTGCATCTCCTCTCCCTCATATCAGGGAGATCATATGATAGTTGTCTTTCTCCGATTGACTTATTTCGCTAAGCATGATACCCTCTAGTTCCATCCACGTCGTCGCAAATGGCAAGATTTCATTTCTTTTGATGGCTGCATAGTATTCCATTGTGTATATATACCACATCTTCTTTATCCATTCGTCTGTTGAGGGACATCTAGGTTCTTTCCATAGTTTGGCTATTGTAGACATTGCTGCTATAAACATTCGGGTGCACGTGCCCCTTCGGATCACTACGTTTGTATCTTTAGGGTAAATACCCAGCAGTGCAATTGCTGGGTCATAGGCTAGTTCTCTTTTCAACATTTTGAGGAACCTCCATGCTGTTTTCCAGAATGGTTGCACCAGCTTGCATTCCCACCAACAGTGTAGGGGGGTTCCCCTTTCTCCGCATCCTCGCCAGCATCTGTCATTTCCTGACTTGTTAATTTTAGCCATTCTGACTGGTGTGAGGTGGTATCTCATTGTGGTTTTGATTTGTATTTCCCTGATGCCGAGTGATATGGAGCACTTTTTCATGTGTCTGTTCGCCGTCTGGATGTCTTCTTTGCAGAAATGTCTGTTCATGTCCTCTGCCCATTTCTTGATTGGATTATTGTTCTTTGGGTGTTGAGATTGCTAAGTTCTTTATAGATTTTGGACACTAGCCCTTTATCTGATAGGTCATTTGCAAATATCTTCTCCCATTCTGTCAGTTGTCTTTTGGTTTTGTTAACTGTTTCCTTTGCTGTGCAAAAGCTTTTGATCTTGATGAAATCCCAATAGTTCATTTTTGCCCTTGCTTCCCTTGCCTTTGGCGATGTTCCTAGGAAGATGTTGCTGCGGCTGAGGTCGAAGAGGTTGCTGCCTGTGTTCTCCTCAAGGATTTTGATGGATTCCTTTCTCACATTGAGATCCTTCATCCATTTTGAGTCTATTTTCGTGTGTGGTGTAAGGAAATGATCCAATTTCATTTTTCTGCACGTGGCTGTCCAATTTTCCCAACACCACTTGTTGAAGAGGCTGTCTTTTTTCCATTGGATATTCTTTCCTGCTTTGTCGAAGATTAGTTGACCATAGAGTTGAGGGTCTATTTCTGGGCTCTCTATTCTGTTCCATTGATCTATGTGTCTGTTTTTGTGCCAGTACCATGCTGTCTTGATGATGACAGCTTTGTAATAGAGCTTGAAGTCCGGAATTGTGATGCCACCAACTTTGGCTTTCTTTTTCAATATTGCTTTGGCTATTCGAGGTCTTTTCTGGTTCCATATAAATTTTAGGATTATTTGTTCCATTTCTTTGAAAAAAATGGATGGTACTTTGATAGGAATTGTATTAAATGTGTAGATTGCTTTAGGTAGCATAGACATTTTCACAATATTTATTCTTCCAATCCAGGAGCCTGGAACATTTTTCCATTTCTTTGTGTCTTCCTCAATTTCTTTCATGAGTACTTTATAGTTTTCTGTGTATAGATTCTTAGCCTCTTTGGTTAGGTTTATTCCTAGGTATCTTATAGTTTTGGGTGCAATTGTAAATGGGATGGACTCCTTAATTTCTCTTTCTTCTGTCTTGTTGTTGGTGTAGAGAAATGCAACTGATTTCTGGGCATTGATTTTATATCCTGACACTTTACTGAATTCCTGTACAAGTTCTAGCAGTTTTGGAGTGGAGTCTTTTGGGTTTTCCACATATAGTATCATATCATCTGCGAAGAGTGATAGTTTGACTTCTTCTTTGCCAATTTGGATGCCTTTAATTTCCTTTTGTTGTCTGATTGCTGAAGCTAGGACTTCTAGTACTATGTTGAATAGCAGTGGTGATAATGGACATCCCTGCCGTGTTCCTGACCTTAGCAGAAAAGCTTTCAGTTTTTCTCCATTGAGAATGATATTTGCGGTGGGTTTTTCATAGATGGCTTTGATAATATTGAGGTATGTGCCCTCTATCCCTACACTTTGAAGAGTTTTGATCAGGAAGGGATGCTGTACTTTGTCAAATGCTTTTTCAGCATCTATGGAGAGTATCATATGGTTCTTGTTCTTTCTTTTATTAATGTGTTGTATCACATTGATTGATTTGCGGATGTTGAACCAACCTTGCAGCCCTGGAATAAATAAATCCCACTTGGTCGTGGTGAATAATCCTTTTAATGTACTGTTGAATCCTATTGGCTAGTATTTTGGTGAGAATTTTTGCATCTGTGTTCATCAAGGATATTGGTCTGTAGTTCTCTTTTTTGATGGGATCCTTGTCTGGTTTTGGGATCAAGGTGATGCTGGCCTCATAAAATGAGTTTGGAAGTTTTCCTTCCATTTCTATTTTTTGGAACAGTTTCAGGAGAATAGGAATTAGTTCTTCTTTAAATGTTTGGTAGAATTCCCCCGGGAAGCCATCTGGCCCTGGGCTTTTGTTTGTTTGGAGATTTTTGATGACTGTTTCAATCTCCTTACTGGTTATGGGTCTGTTCAGGCTTTCTATTTCTTCCTGGTTCAGTTGTGGTAGTTTATATGTCTCTAGGAATGCATCCATTTCTTCCAGATTGTCAAATTTGTTGGCGTAGAGTTGCTCATAGTATGTTCGTATAATTGTCTGTATTTCTTTGGTGTTAGTTGTGATCTCTCCTCTTTCATTCATGATTTTATTTATTTGGGTCCTTTCTCTTTTCTTTTTGATAAGTCTGGCCAGGGGTTTATCGACCTTATTAATTCTTTCAAAGAACCAGCTCCTAATTTCGTTGATTTGTTCTATTGTTTTTTTGGTTTCTATTTCATTGATTTCTGCTCTGATCTTTATGATTTCTCTTCTCCTGCTGGGTTTAGGGTTTCTTTCTTGTTCTTTCTCCAGCTCCTTTAGGTGTAGGGTTAGGTTGTGTACCTGAGACCTTTCTTGTTTCTTGAGAAAGGCTTGTACCGCTATGTATTTTCCTCTCAGGACTGCCTTTGTTGTGTCCCACAGATTTTGAACCGTTGTGTTTCCATTATCATTTGTTTCCATGAATTTTTTCAACTCTTCTTTAATTTCCTGGTTGACCCATTCATTCTTTAGAAGGATGCTGTTTAGTCTCCATGTATTTGGGTTCTTTCCAAATTTCCTCTTGTGATTGAGTTCTAGCTTCAGAGCGTTGTGGTCTGAAAATATGCAGGGAACGATCCCAATCTTTTGATAATGGTTGAGACCTGATTTAGGACCAAGAATGTGATCTATTCTGGAGAATGTTCCATGTGCACTAGAGAAGAATGTGTATTCTGTTTCTTTGGGATGAAATGTTCTGAATATATCTGTGATGTCCATCTGGTCCAGTGTGTCATTTAAGGCCTTGATTTCCTTGTTGATCTTTTGCTTGGATGATCTGTCCATTTCAGTGAGGGGCGTGTTCAAGTCCCCTACGATTATTGTATTATTGTCAATGTGTTTCTTTGATTTTGTTATTAATTGGTTTATATAGTTGGCTGCTCCCACGTTAGGGGCATAGATATTTAAAATTGTTAGATCTTCTTGTTGGACAGTTCCTTTGAGTAAGATATAGTGTCCTTCCTCATCTCTTATTATAGTCTTTGGCTTAAAATCTAATTGATCTGATATAAAGATTGCCACTACTGCTTTTTTCTGATGTCCATTAGCATGGTAAATTCTTTTCCACCCCCTCACTTTAAATCTGGAGGTGTCTTCAGGTTTAAGATGAGTTTCTTGTAGGCAACATATAGATGGGTTTTTTTTTTTTATCCATTCTGATACCCTGTGTCTTTTGATTGGGGCATTTAGCCCATTCACATTCAGGGTAACTATTGAGAGATAGGAATTTAGTGCCATTGTATTGCCTGTAAGGTGACTGTTATTGTATATTGTCTCTGTTCCTTTCTGATCTACTACTTTTAGGGTCTCTCTTTGCTTAGAGGACCCCTTTCAATATTTCCTGTAGAGCTGGTTTGGTATTTGCAAATTCTTTCAGTTTTTGTTTGTCCTGGAAGCTTTTAATCTCGCCTTCTATTTTCAATGATAGCCTAGCTGGATATAGTATTCTTGGCTGCATGTTTTTCTCGTTTAGTACTCTGAATATATCATGCCAGCTCTTTCTGGCCTGCCAGGTCTCTGTGGATAAGTCTGCTGCCAATCTCATATTTTTACCATTGTATGTTACAGACTTCTTTTCCCGGGCTGCTTTCAGGATCTTCTCTTTGTCACTAAGACTTGTAAATTTTACTATTAGGTGACGGGGTGTGGACCTATTCTTATTGATTTTGAGGGGGGTTCTCTGAACCTCCTGGATTTTGATGCTTGTTCC
Source organism: Enhydra lutris kenyoni (assembly GCF_002288905.1). Classification (NCBI taxonomy): domain Eukaryota; kingdom Metazoa; phylum Chordata; class Mammalia; order Carnivora; family Mustelidae; genus Enhydra; species Enhydra lutris. The sequence continues at coordinate 9,357,423 of NW_019154150.1, forward strand.
CTTTGCCATATTGGGGAAATTCTCTCCAATAATTCTTTCCAATATACCTTCTGCTCCCCTCTCTGTTTCCTCTTCTTCTGGAATCCCAATTATTCTAATGTTGTTTCATCTTATGGTGTCACTTATCTCTCGAATTCTCCCCTCATGGTCCAGTAGCTGTTTGTCCCTCTTTTGCTCAGCTTCTTTATTCTCTGTCATTTGGTCTTCTATATCGCTAATTCTTTCTTCTGCCTCATTTATCCTAGCAGTGAGAGCCTCCATTTTTGATTGCACCTCATTAATAGCTTTTTTTATTTCAACTTGGTTAGATTTTAGTTCTTTTATTTCTCCAGAAAGGGCTTTTATATCTCCCGAGAGGGTTTCTCTAATATCTTCCATGCCTTTTTCAAGCCCGGCTAGAACCTTGAGAATCGTCATTCTGAACTCTAGATCTGACATATTACCAATGTCTGTATTGATTAGGTCCCTAGCCTTTGGTACTGCCTCTTGTTCTTTTTTTTTGTGGTGAATTTTTCCACCTTGTCATTTTGTCCAGATAAGAGTAGATGAAGGAGCAAGTAAAATACTAAAAGGGTGGCAACAACCCCAGGAAAATATGCTTTAGCCAAATCAGAAGAGATCCCAAATCATGAGGGGGAGAAAGGGGATAAAAAGAGGTTCAGAAAGAAGAAGAAGAAAAAAAAAAGAAAAAAAAAGTAAGAAACAATTAAAAAAAGAAAACCAATAAAGAAAAAAAATATAAAAAGGAAAAAAAATATATATATATTAGATAAACTAGTTAAAAAACGTTAAAAAGAAAAGGGTAAAATTTAAAAAAAATTAGCAGAAGAAGAAAAATAAATTGAAAAAGAAAAAAAATTAAATTAACTGCAAGGCTAAAGAATCATGGGGAGAAAGCCATGAGTTCCGTGCTTTGCTTTCTCCTCCTTTGGAATTACGCTGCTCTCCTTGGTATTGAAACTGTACTCCTTGGTAGGTGAACTTGATCCTGGCTGGGCTTCTTGTTGATCTTCTGGGGGAGGGGCCTGTTGTAGTGATTCTCAAGTGTCTTTGCCCCGGGCGGAGTTGCACCGCCCTTACCAGGGGCCGGGCTGAGTAATCCGCTGGGGTTTGCTTTCGGGAGCTTTTGTTCCCTGAGCGCTCTCCGTAGAGTTCCGGAGCGCAGGAATGAAGATGGCAGCCTCCTGGTCTCCGGCCCGGAGGAGCCGAGAGCCCGGGGCCCCACTCCTCAGTGCGCCCTCAGAGAACAGCGCCGATTTACTCCCGTCACCCTGCCTCTGGCCGCGCTCCAAGCTGACCGAGCCTGCGACCGGTTTAAGGTAACCCCGAGCTTAGAGCTTACTCCTCGGCTCTGTCTCTGTAGCCGGCTTCCCTGTTCTAATACTTGTAAGCTCTGCGACACTCAGACACCCCTGATCCTTCTGTGACCCTGCGGGACCTGAGGCCACGCTGACCCTGCGTGGGCTTCACCCCGGTTAAGCCTCTGGAGCAATGTCCCTCAGTGGAACAGACTTTTAAAAGTCCCGATTTTGTGCTCCATTGCTCCGCCGCTTGCCGGGAGCCGGCCCCTCCCCCTGCGGTCTATCTTCCCGTCACTTTGGATTCACTTCTCCGCCCGTCTTACCTTTCAGAAAGTGGTTGATTTTCTGTTTCTAGAGTTGCTGTTCTTCTTCTCTTCGATCTCCCGTTGGATTTGTAGGTGTTTGCAATCTTTAGATAAGCTATCTAGCTGATCTCCCGCTACCTGAAGTAGTCTCAGCCTGCTACTTCTCCGCCATCTTGACTCCTCCCCCTCCGAGAAATACTATTCTTATATGACACATCCTTTCCTGAAATATGGCCTGGTACCTAAGAAAATTTTCATTGAAATGCATGGCACCAGACTCTTGACCCTCTGATGAATCCCATCCAAATGTTCTTAAAGTTTTTACCAGCGCATCTAAGGGTAAGGTTTCTCTTTCTCACTCTCAAAGTGTTATTCAAGTATGTAGCTCTGGCTGGAAATGTGATAACTGCCATGCCTATTTGTGGCCCTAGAGGTGACCAACAAGTGGTGAAGTGGTAACAGGGACTGTCAAATTGATTGCCACAGCACTTCACACCCCATGATCTCTCTTAGAGAGGAGGAGCAGGCTATGAGAGAGATTTAGATATCATTTTCCTCTCGGCTTTCAATAATTTGATTGAGGCACAGCCACTACCACCAGATGTTACAGATCTCTCAGATGTTAAAGGCATTTTGCTGCCCTTCCTGCTACCTTTGGTACATTCAGGCTTCAGCAAATGAGTGAACATATTTGGGGTAGTGAGATCCTGGTTTCTTAGTGGCGAAGGGAATTACAGACAAGGAAAGGGGAGGGACTAAAATATATCTCCTGGTGGTACTGATTTAGGATTAAAGTTATCAGCATGAATATAAGTTTTAAAATTGATATAGTTATTTACTAGCTCTGTTGCTGAGTGGATCTAGTAAGAATGTTACACTATTAACAATGAATATACCTAGTGCCAGTCCTCTTGGGTTAAAAATGTGATTCCAAGGCTGGGGTAGGGAAAGTAAAAGATGAGCCTGGGGTATATGGGCCAGCACATGCTAGAAAATAATGGAAACGTAGTAAAGATGCAGGGGCTATAATGAAGGGTTTCCTATTAGCTAAATTTTGAATAATTTGAGCATCAAAATAAGTAAAGATAGTAATGGATTATAACCCATTCTGTAGGATAAGAATCCATGAATCCATATTGATTAGATACATACATAGGAAGGGACAATTCTTTTCAATAGACTGTTAACTAACAAATATGGATGGAATGCTGGAGTTAGAAAAGCATAAATGAATGGTAAATCTAGTAGGTGAACGTTTGATAACAAAATATTTACATACTGTCAAAGATGAAATAACTCCCCATAAACTGATGCCAAAGGGAAAAGAGTAGCTTTTCAGTGGAGTAACTTAGCAAATATGACTTCAACCAAAGGATCACAGTTAATATGACCCATATTGGGACAAATCCACATTATGGACATTTGATGTGATGCACCAAGAAGTGAGGATATCACATCTGGGATATTCCTGCCAAAAAGGCATAATTTAAACCCAATCATGAGGAAACACCAGCCAAACTAAAAGTAGGGGGCAGACAAAGACATCAAGGTCAAGGAGAACAAAGAAAGGAGGAGGAATCTCCAGATTAAGAAACAGGAAAGAGGCTTGGGTATGTAACGAAACATGCGATCCTGAACTGGGTCCTGATCCAGGGGGAAAAGAAAAAAGCTATAAAAGATACTGTTACTATCATCAATAAAGTTTGATTATAGACTGTGAATTAAATATTAGTATTGCCTCAATGTTAAATTTCCTTATTTTGATCATGATGTTATATAAGAAAATGTGTATGGGTTATATGACAAAGCCCTTGTGATTTGAGAAGGTACGCTGCAATATTTAGGCATAACAACAGCCATGTTTACAACTCAATTTCAAATGTTTCAGAAAACTGATGAGAGAGGGGGAAAAATGTGAACAATTTCTGAAGCTTCATAAAGGGCACATGATTTCCTTATACTATCTTGCAATTTTTCTGTAGCTTTGAAATCCTATCACAAACAAAGAAAACATTTCTGCTACTTGAAAGGGGATAGTTCCCTGTGAAAGAAGAAAAGGTAAGTGTCTTTGAATGGGAAGAACTTGGTAGTATGAAAACAGAAAAAGTAGAAAGTAACATTTCTTTATTACCAAAACAACATAACCCTTTGCAGAGTAGCTATGACCAAAGGGTGACTTAAAACTCTACTGAAGGTAAAGAGCATATCTGAAACTTCAAAACTCAGTCTTCAAATTTACAACTTCCTAAGAAAACTGGGAAGTCCCTTAAAAAGCAGCTGTTTTGTTCAGAGTTGTTAAGAGTTCCTGGTGCTTAGTATGTCCATTGAGATAAATGCTAGATTAAACCAAAGTAGTCTGCGGCAGTAGTAATTGGGGAAGCCTTATCTTCGCCTTGTGTTAATGGGTGCAGTCATTTAGCATAGATAATGGGCTAGAGTCAGTCCTGGAAGTAGGTCTGGCGGGCGAAGTCTGCCTGCTGGGGAAGGACTATCAACAGGCCCCTCCCACAAAAAAATCCCGGATGCTGAATTCTTCCCCTCCTTCTTTAGAGTCTTTATTTATTTTTTGGGTTTTTTAAAAGTTTATTATAATTTGCCTTATTTTTCTCGTTAAGTGAAAGGGGGCTAAGACCGCTGAACACTACTTGCTGCAGGCACACAGAAAGTTGTCACTTTCTTTGATAAGAATGCTGGGAACACATGATTATCATCCTATTTTATGGATAAAGAAACCAAGGTTCTGAGCAGTTGAGCAACTTTCCAGTAATCATACATGCAATAAATGGCAGTCTCCCTAACTGCAGAATGTCTGCTCCTTCCACCACATTGTGCTTTATCTGCATAAAGATGTGCCACTTCCGGAGAAGAGAGCCGGCTAAATCTCCTTCAGGAGCATCCCCCTTGCTGAGAACGTGCCAGGTGTGTGGACACTAGCAGGGCTAGAAGTGATCATTGGAAAAAAACAAAAGTATAAGTAAAAATTCTGTTCTGGTTTTGTTTCATCAACCACCTGAGTTTTCTTACCATTCACTTTAAGTTTCTTAATCACCTAGTTGTTCATTCCTTTCTTTTCATACTTTGAAATATTATTATGGATCTGAGAAGCATGATGAAAATCTTTGTTTCCAGTAAATATTGGAAACTTGGAAACTATCCAATAGGAAGTAATCCATGGAAGTAGCTATTCGGGCAGCTATTAGGGAAGCCCACAGTGAATGATGTGGGGAGGGTATGAGTTCCAAGTAAGTCCCTAAACACTCCATACCCATGATATTTACACACACACACAAACACAGAGTGAAAATTACAGAAGCTGACAGAACCCACACTCTAGGGTTTGACAGAAATAAATCCAAGCCTTAGATTCATCATTGGCATGGCCCTGGGGAAATGATGCCCACTTCAAGAATTCAGTTCTTGAACTTCAAGGACTTTAGTCAAGAATGTGAAGAATTGGGATGTCACTGCTTCCTCAGGAGCATATTGCCTCATGCTTCCTTTTGTCAGTTGAGAATGAAGGATCATCCCTGCTATGTCAAAGATCCTTGTAACACCTACGTTAGATAATAAAGTGCTTGGGAAACTATGAAGTTGCATATAAAGGGTTGTTTTTGAAGCAATATTTTCTCTGTTATTAATGAGCCACTTGATGCTACCCAAAGGGTCAATCTCTATAAGTATAAAACAATTCACAGTAGTTCTCAAGAATGTAATAACTCTCCATTAGACTAAACTTCACAGGCAAGAACCATGTCTGGCATAGCCCAGGCATTCACCAAATAAGAAATATGCCTGGACACATGATGATGAGTGGAGGCAGAAAGATACTATCATATTGTGTTGGTTCCTCAAACTATGTAAAAAACCAGCCCCTAGCACAGTGTCTGTGATGGGCTGATTTTATGTGTCACCTTAGCTGGGACACAGTGCCTAGATATTTAGCCAAATGTTTCTCTGAAGGTGTTCTGTGGATGAGGTTAATATTTATATCAACAGACCCTGAATAAAGCAGATTACCTTCCATAAAGTGGGTGCACCTCACCCAATCACTTGAAGACTTTAAAGGAACAAAGACTGGAACAAATAATCCAATCAAGAAATGGGCAGAAGACATGAACAGACATTTCTGCAAAGAAGACATCCAGATTGCCAACAGACACATGAAAAAGTGCTCCATATCACTCGGCATCAGGGAAATACAAATCAAAACCACAATGAGATACCACCTCACACCAGTCAGAATGGCTAAAATTAACAAGTCAGGAAATGACAGATGCTGGCGAGGATGCGGAGAAAGGGGAACCCTCCTACACTGTTGGTGGGAATGCAAGCTGGTGCAATCACTCTGGAAAATAGCATGGAGGTTCCTCAAAATGTTGAAAAGAGAACTACCCTATGACCCAGCAATTGCACTGCTGGGTATTTACCCTAAAGATACAAATGTAGTGATCCAAAGGGGCACGTGCACCCGAATGTTTATAGCAGCAATGTCTACAATAGCCAATCTATAGAAAGAACCTAGATGTCCATCAACAGATGAATGGATAAAGAAGATGTGGTATATATACACAATGGAATACTATGCAGCCATCAAAAGAAATGAAATCTTGCCATTTGCGATGACGTGGCTGGAACTAGAAGGTATCATGCTTAGCGAAATAAGTCAGTCAGAGAAAGACAACTATCATATGATCTCCCTGATATGAGGAAGTGGAGATGCAACATGGGGGGGTTAAAGGGGTAGGAGAAGAATAAATGAAACAAGATGGGATTGGGAGGGAGACAAACCATAAGTGACTCTTAATCTCACAAAACAAACTGAGGGTTGCTGGGGAGAGGAGGGTTGGGAGAAGGGGGGTGGGGTTATGGACATTGGGGAGGGTATGTGCTATGGTGAGTGCTGTGAAGTGTGTAAACCTGGCGATTCACAGACCTGTACCCCTGGGGATAAAAATATATGTTTATTAAAAATTTAAAAAAATTAAAAAAAAAAAAGGAACAAAGACTGGCCTCCCTTGAGCATGAAGGAATTCTGCCAGCAGACTGCCTTTACAATCAAACTGCAACTCTTTGCTGGGTCTCCAGCCCTGCATATTTTGGACTTACCAAATCTGGGCAATCACATGAACCAATCCCTTAAAATAAATGTCTTTTGGCAAACCAAAACACATACCTTAACTGTAGAGAATGAACTGATGGTTACCAAAGGGGAGGTGAATAGGGGGGATAGATGAAATAGGTAATGGGGATTAAGGAGTGCACTTGTGATGAGCACCTAGTGTTGCATGTAAGTGATAAATCACTATATTGTACACCTGAAACTAATATAACACTGTAGGTTAACTAACTCGAATTCAAATAAAAACTTTAAAAAAACAAAAAACAAAAAACCTCTGTCTCTGTACATACACATCCTATTGATTCTCTCTCTAAGGAGAACCCTGACTAATACCACTGGAAATGCTCAATGAATATCAAGGTTTTGTTTAATCCCCAAATGGAATATTCTTTAACCATCACAATATTTCACTCTAAAAGAATCTTTTTGTTTTCCAAATAAAAATTAGTTCAAAAATGTTTCTGTATTTAATTGTTCACTCCTTCCCAAATATTTATTGTCTCTTCATTTAACTATCTACCTGTAAACATAATGGGAAAAAAAAAAAAAAGCTCTGGGTAAGCAAATGGAGGTCCATGCCCAAATTTAGCAATGGTGAGAGCCTAAATATTGACAGATTACAATTTAAAAGTTACACAAAATGAATATAATTTTGTGGAACTCTCCCTATTGTATTGAATATTGCTTGTTGAATAAAGCAACCTTAAGGAAACTTTCTCTCTATAAAAATACTGGACTTAGAAAATAGAGCTAAAGTTGAATTCCCTTAATTCTGCATCTAATGTAGAAAAATGGCACTGAAATTTTGAAAGGAACATGAAATTGTTGTACCTTCTAAGTCTCTATGAATAAAATATGTGAGGAGAAGGGGAAAAATTCAATTTAACACTGAGAGTAATTTTCACCTTTTCTTCCTCGAAAAACATATGTGAAATGTCATGTGTTGTCATGGAAACAGTAAAATAAGAAATCTGTTTGTGAATGCCTAAAGTTAGGTGCAAGATTGTCGAATACAGGCTGTTTGTATTGTCTCTTGCAGAAGAAAAAGACTGCTGACGATTTGATACATAACCATCCTTGTATTTATTCCGTCTCTTCTCTTGGTCTGTGTTTTGTGTGGGGGGAACTTCCAAACGTTGTTTCCTTTTATTTTCCTTCCTGGAGCTTATTGCAGCTGCATTTTCCAGACCTTATTTGTAGCGCCATAGATTTTAAAGTTGAAAGATCAATTACGGGAATTTAATAAAAAGCAAAATTCATGTAACCATGCTCACAAGACAAAATACTCAAAGCGACAGGTGTAAAGTAGAGTTTTAGGGTAAGACATACCCCTGAGTTTGAGTCCTAATGCTTTCATTTAGTTACTCTGTCACCTTGGGCAACATACTTCACTCCTCTCTAATCTGTTGTGTAATCTGTAAAAATGGAACTAATTGACTCACTTGTTTTCGAATTATTGGATTAATTTAAATAATATAGATCCCATAGCTCAAATATTAGTCATTATTATCTCATTCCAATTACTCATCTTAGTGGATAGGACCAAAGCCTAGATAACAGAAACTGACCTCAAAACTTCAAACTACTGCTTTTGAGGCTTGTGGTTGTATATGTTCACACCATTCTTTTGATCATTAACAGTGATTCCCATCAGAAGACTAGAATCTTCCTCTGACCTTCAAGGATCTCCATGACCTACCTAGTTGCCACCTTCCAATCTTGAACTGCATGCTACCAATCCACTGGAGCCACTGCACATTCAGCTGGAAAAGACTCAAGGGCTTTTATTTCAGAGATAGAGATGTAGTCTCAAGGAACAGTGGTTGAAGATTCCACTGCTAGGGAGGGGTAGAGTCTGCTTTTCCAGCTTCCAATTCAGAGCTCCAGATTTTGTGTCTCATGAATACTGACCCAAGAAGAGCAAGAATATACTTATACAATGCTGATTTCCATTGCTCTCTCTTTGCCTTAGAGAGAACAGTTTTCTTCAAATGTGGATACCAGTGTGAGTGCATGAAATCATCCCAAGGGCTACAGGAGCAAGAATAGTCTAAAGGAATTGATTTCTAGCTCTTTAACATCCCCAGCTTCTTTTTTCTAAAACTCATCTGCCTAAGAACCTACCTTCCTTCCACTTTACAAAAAAAAAAAAAAAAAAAACAACTCCCTTTCATCTGTCCCACTACTTCCTGTGGTGCATTATCCCAGAGAGGGAAAAACAAAACAAAACAAAAACCCTCCAGGCAAAGTGGAAGCCTCCTGTAGTATTAGTCAAGTCACCTTAAATCCTTTCCTTATCTTAAACATATCTACAGTAGAAGAAGAAGTGTTAAAAAGAGACAGTAGCTAACGTCAGGATGTTGTAAAATCAAATACCTGATAGAAGGTGAAAGGAATGACAATTTCATGACATTACCTCTTCCATCCCCCAACCATTATCCAAAAATTCATCTTCTTTGAGGGAGAACCCCATGAGAAGAAAACAAGAGTATGGGTAAGAAAGGCTGAATGCTATGTATTTTGGATTTCACATTTAAATGCATGAAATTTTTACAGCTATTTTTGATACACATCCTTGGAACATGCATTTAACATAAAGGGATCTTTAAATAGCCAAAGTCATATAATATCTGTGCTTCTTTTAAATGCGATTATGATTTTTTTTAAAGATTTCATTTATTTATTTGACAGAGACAGATCACAAGTAGGCAGAGAGGCAGGCAGAGAGAGGGGGTAAGCAGGCTCCCTGCTGAGCAGAGAGCCAGAAAAGGGGCTCAATCCTAGGACCCTGAGATCATGACCCGAGCCAAAGGCAGAGGCTTAACCTATTGAGCCACCCAGGCTCCCCCAATTATGATGTTTTTAAGACAACCACATTCCCCAAGGTACACTATTTAAAAGAATACATGAAGAAAGTGTGAAAAAAAAATTGATAATTGATAAATCTGGATGGTGAATAATGGGAGATTTTTTCATTCTTCTATCTGTATATATGCTTGAAACTTTGCATAATATCACCATATTATTAATTAACCTTGGAAGAGATAAAAACTCTTCAATGTACAAACAATAGTAGAAGTGGAAGAATTATGAAAGAACATTCTTTATGTCTGTTCAGCTGTCTGTGGATGGACAGGTAATGTATTTCAAACATTCCAAACCAGTTTTCAAATGTAAGAATCAGTGCCAGAAAGCCCCCTCTCCAGCACTCTCCAATCATAAAAGTGATTTAATTTGGAAACACTGCAATGATCCTGAAGAAGAATAAGTAGTGCCACCATTCTTTTGTTTTTGTAACTGAGGAAGCTCTTCCTCTTTCGCTTAATGGACCATGTTATGGGAAGTTCTACATTGTACTTTTATAAGAAAATTATCCTAAATTATTGCAGATAAACAAATATTACACATTAGTCCATAATATTAAGCTCATAAACATTTTGAAATCTCACTTCATTTTGAATTTCAATTAGAAAGAGGATAGGAATATTGGACTGGGATTGAGATTTAGTGAAAGCTCTTTTGCTAAACTTGTGACCCTGGAACACAGTACAAAACAATTAAATGCTATCTTGTTTTCCTTCTGAACAAAAAGAATCCCTCAGCATTATATGTGAGAGAGAGAAAAGGAAGAAACCAAAGATTATAAAACTCTACAATAAATGCAAGAAAATTTGGACATTTATGTAACCTGCACTGTCAGTCAATTCTTAGGGGACTACTCATCTTCTTGGGGTAGGGAGAAAGGATTTCTAAAGAGAGGTTGATAGATGTTTGGAAAATAAGTAAACACTTCCAAGATAGCTATGGGCACACTTGACCAATATTTTGCCCAGAATAAAATATAGTCCATCTTCTCTTTTGTATTTTGAATCCTTTACAAACAATTCTTTTTAAATGATTTGTATATGACCCAGTATGTCAAGCCCTATTGGTTCTTCTAAGTGCCCCATTCAACTTGACCACCAAACTTAGGGGATAAGTATAATGCTATTATAGCAGGAAAAGAGCACCAGCCTTGGAATCAAGAGATTTGCCTTGGTGTTTTGTTTCTGTACCTTACTGGCTTTGGTATCTTTGTAAAATAATTGGTTGGAAGCTCTGTGCCAGTGGATAGGACTTGTTCCTCATGGGCTTCACTGTAGTATCATCTGGTTAGGTCATTTATTTTTAGTAACCTGGTGTATTTTCTTTTGGGCAGGTTTGATTCCTAGTGGAAGACCCTTCCCATGTCTTGTCTACTTGTCTAGAGACTATAAACTTTGGTATAGGCATTCTGGACCTGAGTGGGAACAAAGGGGTCTGAGACTATCTAAACTTTAGCTATACACATATATGTGTGTTTTTTTGTATTAATGATTTGTTCAAAATAATCGTACTTAAAAATATTTGATCATATGTCTCTTTTATCCCCCACTATATAGAATGGATGCATATCCAGTGTCAGTGTGATCCTTAATCTACTGATTATAATTTCTTTTTTTCTTTCCCTAAATTTCTGGAAGCTTTCAATTTTTTCCTGATCTGAATTTTCACCTAAATACATATAGAAGTGTGTCTTTTATTCCTTAATCTTCCATTTTGATTATCTCTTAATTCTCCACACTGTCTTTCATGTCTTTAATTATTTACTTGGATGTCCTAACCTCACCATTATCTCTCTTTTGTATAAACTCTTAACACATGGACACAGGGACCCATAAATCTATATTTTGTAACTTTCTTTTCAGATTATTTCTTTCTTTCATCTTTGGCCCATTTGATCATTTTTTGGTTTGATAAACCAAATACATAATTCATTTCTTATGACATTATATTCACAATTTTCTTTTTTGCCATCTACTGAACTCATATATATTTAAGAGTCATATTTTTATTTTTAATATTTTATTTTAATATTTTAAATATTTTATTAGGTTAAATTATTTATAGATTATTTATTTTCTTTTAATCATTCCAAGGATATAACTCTATTTTAAATCTTATTTTTTTAAAGATTTTACTTATTATTTGACAGAAAGGTAGAGAGCACAAGTAGGCAGAAGAGCAGACAGAGGGAGAAGGAGAAGTAGGCTCTTCATAGAGCTGGGAGCCCAATGTGGGGCTTGATCCCAGGACCCTGGGATCATGACCCAAGCCAAAGGCAGAGGCTTTAACCCACTGAGCCACCCAGGTGCCCCTTAAATCTTATTTTTATTATAATAATTCTACTCATTGAAAAATAATGTCCTCTTTTTTAGTGTGGTATCTATTTTTCATGGACTTGATATCTTCAACTGTTTAGTGACTCTTGGAATTAAACTTGTCTTTTAGTCTCAGATTTCTTCATTGCACTTATATGATGCAGTTATTGTTTCCTGTAGCTACCTATACTCCATACACAAAAGTTTCCAAGTTTCCTAATAAAATTGATCAATTTATAAATCTTCAAAACCCTGAGCAAAGAAAAATCTCTTCTATTAGGTGCCTCATATCCTTCTTCCCACACTTCCAGACTATAATTAATTCATTGGTTACTGTTTTGCTATACAGCAAACTACACAGTGCACAAAGTGAATCACTTTTATAGGCAACTCTGTATTATACAGGCAACTCTGTTGTATACTGCAAGAAATGAATCACTTTTCAGTTTCAGCTGCCATATAGACCTGCTTTGCAGGCTAAGTCTTTTTAAAAATTATTCCCATTTATTAATAATGGGGGAAAAGGACAGCTGCCAAAAGGCTGTAAAAAGACAGCCTCCAATATCCATTCCCAGGAGTAACAGAGGTCACGCTCAAGGCTTCAGATTCTGGCCAATGTAAAATAGTGGGGTCCAGATTTATCCTCTTGCCTGAAAATTTTTTAAAAAAATTGGGAAAATATATGACACAATAATTTTCAAGGTACTGAACATCAGGCAGAGAAATACAGTAAACCCTGAGAAATGAAAAACAATTGAAATAGGTCCTACAATTGCCTAGCTTACTGCTTTGAAAGAATTTCCTAGCCATGGCACAGAGTGGGAGCCAAGACTGAGCACAGTGGATTTCTGGAGCTGAGAGTCTGAGGTTAAGAAGGTTGCTATAGTTTGCAGAATGGAGCACAGAGAGATCTGGAGAGACAAGCCATAGATGGGAAGAAGTATTAAAAATATACATCTCCATGAAGGATTTGTATCCCTAATAAATAAATAATTCTCAAAACTCAATAATGAGAAGACAAACAAACAAAAAAAAAAATTGTAAAACTTAACACCAATAAAAATAGGCCAGAAGTTTGAACAGAAACTTGGCCATCAAAGGTACACAGATCACAAATAAGCACATCAAAATTTAGTCAGCATTAATCATCAGAGAAATGGGAATTAAAACCACAATAAGAAATGAACACCCCAAGTAAAATGATTAAAATTACAGACTTATCACACCAGGTGTTAGTGAGGATACAGGAAGTTACAGTCCTTTCGCAACAACTTTGGAAACAATTTGAGAGTTTCTTAAAAAATAAAACCTACAGTCCTCAAACTCAACACTCAAAAATAGATAATCATATCAAAAACTGGGCAGAAGACATGAACAGACCCTTCTCCAAAGAAGACATACAAATGGCTAGCCATCGGGGAGATTCAAATCAAAACCACATTGAGACACCACCTTACACCAGTTAGAATGGCCAAATCTAAGAAGACAGTAAACAACAAGTGTTGGAGGGGATGTGGAGAAAGGGGAACCCTGTTACACTGTTGGTGGGAATGCAAGCTGGTGCAGCCACTTTGGGAAACAGTGCGGAGATTCCTTAAGAAATTAAAAATAGAGCTACCCTATAACCCTGAAATTGCACTACTGGGTATTTACCCCAAAGATACAGATATAGTGAAAAGAAGGGCCATCTGTACACCAGTGTTCATAGCAGCAATGGCCACAATCGACAAACTGTGGAAAGAGCCAAGATGCCCTTCAACAGATGAATGGATAAAGAAGATATGGTCCATACATACAATGGAATATTATGCCTCCATCAGAAAGGATGAATACCCAACTTTTTTATCGACATGCACAGGACTGGAGGAGATTATGCTGAGTGAACTAAGTCAAGCAGAGAGAGTCAATTATCATATGGCTTCACTTACTTGTGGAGCATAGAGAATAACATGGAGGACATTGGGAGAAGGAGAGGAAAAGTGAGCTGGGGGGAAATCGGAGGAAGAGATGAACCATGACAGACTGTGGATTCTGTGAAACAAACTGAGGGTTTTGGAGGGGAAGGGGGTGAGGGGTTGGGTGAGCCTGGTGGTGGATATTAAGAAGGGCACATATTACATGGAGCACTGGGTGTGGTGCATAAACAATGATTCTTGGAACACTGAAAAATATAAAATAAAATTTAAATTAAAAAATAATAATAAAAATAAATAAATAAATAAAACCTACAACCCTATGATTTATACTTTCCTGGGCATTTACCCAAGAGAAATGACAGCATATATCCACACAAAGACTCGTACACAAATGTTCACAGCAACCTTATTTGTAACAAATAAGAACTGGAAACAAACCAAATATCCATCAACCACCGAATGGATAAACAAATTGCAATATGACACGCAACAGAAGAGGATTCATCAATTTAAAAAATGAACTACTGATATATGCAAAAAGTTGTATGAATCTCAGAATAATTATGTTGAATGAAAAAAAAAAGAAAAACCAGACCAAACAGTGAACATATATGATTCCATTTATAGAAATTCTAGAAAATGCAAACTAACTGTAATAACAGAAAACAGATTAGTGATTGTCTGGAACTATAGTGGGTGGGGGTGATAGCTAGAGTCAGGAGAAAGAGGTTATAAATGGTCATGAGGATCCTTTTGGAGGGCTGATGGTTTTACAGGTGTATGTATATTTCAAAACTACTTATTATAATACTATATATATATTTCACTGTAAGTCAATTAGACCTTAACAGAGTTGTTATTTTTAAAAGGACAGATGCAGAACTTGATGCTGAATGTCCATACCCAGTAGATTTTGGCATTTCCTGGGGGAAGGATGTCTCTCCCTGCCATTTCCAATCTGAGAGCCTCCCTCCTTTCTACCAGGGGTCCTTGTTTTTCAACTCTCCAGAACACACTTCTTGCTACTGTTGTAGCTGACTAGCAAACACTTCCATAGCACACCCTCTAGGTGTAACTTCTTCTTCCACATCTTTGGGCAACAGAGCCTTGGAATGTATGTCCCAGGGGCGTGTTCTTTATCCCCAACACAAACAAGTTGTGATCTCTCTCACCTCTCACCTCTTAATTCTGGAATCTTGCTCACTTCTGCATTTTGGTTGCAACTAGAATTTGAACTGAATGAATGGATGGAAGGAAAAAAAAAACTGCTTGAAGGCAGTCAGTAGGGGATGACTTGACCATTCTGGTCTTTGAATAGCCAAAAGAAATTGTCCTTGGACATTTAGACCTTGAGGAGAAAGACTTAAAGATCCCTCTTCACACAGGCAGCCATTTAACTCTTGAGGGTTCTTTTCCTTTGGAGGATAGTTTATGGTCAACATTGGGAATATGACTACACTCTCCATACCACCAGCAGTACTATGACTTCAGTCCAGCGGTGTTCTACTTTGGTCCTCACCAGCCCCTAACAACTAAGGAGGGGGAAAAAAGGTTGGGAACTATACAGAAAATCTGCATATTATGCAAGCCTATTAACAAGAACAGATATACAGGATAGGAAAGTGCTCAGAAATTCCAGGTTAGGAGGTTCCAGTTCAAGACGGCAATGGAGAAGGTTCTTGAACTTACCTCTTCTCATGGAGACTGAATCTACAGCTACATATAGGACAATTTCTTTTGAAAGAGACCCAGAAACTAGCTGAATGACTCTTATACATAGAACAAAGGAGAAAAATTCCACATTAAAATAGGTAGGAAAAGCTGATATACAATCTCACCATAAACCCTACCCTTGGTATGACGACCCATACTCATGAGAGAACTCACTACTCAGAGCTTCTGAGGAGCAAATGATTTGAACCCCACATCTGACACATTAGCTTTAAGACAGCCGTCCAAAACATCTAGCTTTGAAGGCCAATAGGGCCGGTGTCTATAAGACCCACAGGGTACAAGTGAACTGAGAAATGGCTCTTCGGGGGCTTGTACAGACTCACTCAGCTACACCCCCTGGCCCAGCACAGGCACAGCTAACTGAAACACACTCAGTCTTTCTGGGAAAGAGGCTTATTTGCTTATTTCAAAAGTTTCAGCCTGAGGAGCAGACATCTAATCTAATACATATCCAGGAGCTAACTTACTATCAAAAGATCGTGGATGCCAGTAGGCACTACCTTCATGCTCTCAATATGCCTAAAGGAGCCTTTGTGCACCTCTAACATGACCCAGTCTTTGTGGATCCTGCCTAGGGGACACCCCTTGATCTCCTGGCTCTGGCAAGACCTAAGCTAAGTCCTGCACTTGGTCTAAGCCAGGTCTAGGCTAAGATATATTCTAGAATGACATAATAATTACTCCCTTCAAAAGAATATTTAATATTTAAAACCTATGTGTTAAGTAATAGCATGCAATTAACCTACTGTAATAATAGTTATAGTTTGTTATATATGTAAACATAGCAAACTGTATTCATAACTAAAATAGAAAACTATTATTAACATGTCTTACTGTTGTCTTCCACAAATTCTTGTTAAAATTATTATTGTATTGGAAATCTTGGCTATGAGGTTCCTATCTGGACACTAAAGTCAAGAGTCTGGTGCCCAGAGTAAAAACAGGGAATGAAATATCTCTTTTAAAAAGTATGTTTTGGTGTTTTGGTGAACTCCAAGTAACATCACCAAAAAAAATTTTTTTAAAGATTTTATTTATTTGACACAGAGAGAGAGAACACAAGCAGTGAAAGCAGAAGAGGGAGAAGTAGATATCCCGCTGAGCAAGGAGCCCAATGCAGGGTTCGATCCCAGCATCCTGGGATCAGGATCCGAGCCGAAAGCAGACCCTTAGCTAACTGAGCAACCCAGGTGCCCCTAAAAATTTTAGTTTCTTTCTTTTTCTTCTTGATTATCTTCCATCATTCAGATTCTAAAGTTGCATTACATTCCAATAGCAGTGTCTTACCAAAGCCCTTCACATTAATGATGGCTCCACTAATGCTCTGTCTTCATTTCAGACCTAGCAGGAAATTCCCTTTATGAATTTATTGGGATTTATTGACCATCTCCATCTTTTACATTCTGGTCTTTCCTATGACAAGATATCATTCTGCATCACCGTGTAGTACATATTTCCTTTATCTCATGCTTATCCATGTTGAAATTTCACTCTCCTATATCATAGCTGATGATCACAATCAGCTATCAGTTTTTATATCTGAATTTGTGAATGTGGTCTTTAGAGTGAAATGTTTTCTTCCAAAATGCTATTGTACCATTTTGTTCCTAGTTGCCATTCCACAGACTTAGACAATGCAGACACCTGGAAGAATCGCTTTCAATGGTGTGCTCTCAGTGATCACCAAAAAATGTCCTCCTGTACGGTGGTAGTAAAAACAATTGTCTTAGCCTTAATTTTTTTAAATTTTAGAAATAAAAGAATAAGTCCCAGTTTGAATATTACTTGGTAGATCCTGAGTCCTTGAAATGTATTTTTATGTTCAGCCTTATTACAAACAAATGTTTCCCCAACCCTTAAACCATTGAGCTTTAAAAAAAAAAATTGTAAATAGTGCCAGCATCTTTTACTCTATAATAAAAGGGAAAAGCATCTCCAGGGAAGAGTAACATTGGAATTCATTTAAATTAAAGAATAATCAATATAACATCAAGGATTGATGACTGAAATCAGACTCATCCCCATTCTTTGGGGGATGATGGGTAAATATGATTAATATAAATCACCTCATAAAAGGCAAAACAAAGATCCTAAAAAATAGAAAAGAGACAATATAGATGTTGAAGCTTGCTTTTACTAATATCATGATTTTCTTCTCATTAAATTTTCATTAAAGTAGTATGGACAGATGTACTTAACGTTTTTGGTACCATAGAAAAATTTCCCAATCTATTTGACCCTATTGACCCCTTTCTCAGAATAAAGTTTTTAAATACATAAAATAAAATACATAGGACACCAAGGAAAAAAATTACACTGAAATATAGTTATCTGAATACTGAAAAAAAATGATGAAGAAATAGTATAGTTGCCTTTTATTGAGGAGTTAAATAACCAGATGCACTGGCAGATCTAATAAATAACATAATTACAAAAAATGTTGAGCATATACAATACATTGACACATCTTTAACAACTGCAATAAGATATGGAAATATCTGTCATTTCTATTGGTGACAAAGTCACTGGTACTGCTACTACTACTATGGTTTGTAATTCATATTCATAAATGAAAGAAATGACAAATATCAGTTAGAACATAGTGAAAATGAAGAGATGTTTTTTCTTATCTAAATTCACAGATCTCCTGAATTCTACTTCATGCAGGAAGTTCCTTTGTCCTGTATGGTTTAGCAAAAAACATTTCTACACATTTATCTATAATTGGGGCTTTAGTTATTCAACTGAGCATTCTTGAGGGCACACTAAGCATCTTAACTTGGTTAGGGGTTAGGGACTCAGAGTTGCAAGGCCAAAAGTGTGGTACTATCTGAAAACGGCTTAGAGTCTAGCAGAGTAAGAAGTTTTCATATATTAATTCAATGAAACATTAGAAATATTATGAGGAAATGGGACACCTGGGTGGCTCAGTCAGGTGGCTCAGGTCATGATCCCAGGGTCCTGGAATTGAGTCCCACATCGGGCTCCTTGCTCAGTGGGGAGCCTGCTTCTCCCTCTCCCTCTGCCTGTTGCTCCCCCTGCTTTTGCACCCACTCTCTCTCACTGACAAATGAATAAATAAAATCTTTTTAAGATTTAAAAAAATAAGAAATATTATATATCCAGTAGAGAGAAAGCACAAATGAGGGTAAGGTCAAATAGGCCCAACTTCTAAAAACAAACGGGTGGCAACAGGAAGAATGATGGGCAGCGATGACCTACCCAGGCAGATGACAATTTATGACTGAAAATATTGACATATAAAACAATTCTCCCAAAGCTGGTCATTTATTATGACTTGATATCTAGTGCAAGGATCTCTTGCCAAAATTACATTGTGTATTTACTGCCTATAGAGATACTTAAATACAGCCAACTTCATTATAGAAATGCTTCATTCCAAAATAATGAAGTATTCATTTATTCCACTCAAGTGTGTGACTTTGCATATTTATTGAATGAATGAATGAGTGAATGAACGAATGAATTTTGAACCCTGTGGTGGCTCCAGTAATACCTAACAGTTCTTATAAGAACCATTAGATAGCAGGTATTTAGTCCAAGGATGGCTGTGAGCTGTGAGCAAAACTCACATGATGAAATGCATAATAGCTTTTTTTCCCCTTAATTCTTACTGTCTGAGTTTATTAAAATCAAAAGGATTTCATGAGGAGACTAACTAGGGAATATTTTTAGCCCTTTTCGCCTAGAGAAATAACTGTTTATTGAATTGGTCTATGAAATTGAATTTGAAAAAGACAATAACAAATACCCTTCTCTCAGCAAAGAAATAATAATAAAAAGGATTTTTCAAACAAAGTCATCTTTCTATAGAAATTTCTACTCATTACTTTCTACGATCAGTAAAAGAAGGACTATGACCATGAAAGTCATTGTATTGTTACATATTATTTGAAGAAACAAAGTGGGTAAGATTCATACACACAGTGATGTCTTTCTATTTTTGCCACATGGAAGGTAAACCTCAAGCCACCATCTATATGTTTAGACAGCTAGATAGATAGATACATTGATACATAGGATATAAATAGGTCACAGTCATATACAGCAGAAAGGATATATCTGCAACCTAGCAGCCCCCAACCATATATAGGATGAATCCACAGGCCCTTGTTACACTTGATTGCATTTAATTCTGGGTGTGATGCCTTAAGTGGGACATTGAGAAAAAGAGAGAGGTCACCAAAAAGAGATTTTCCAGAATAGAAATCAGGTCATATGGGGAACAGCTTTAGGAAATGAAGGTACGCAGCTGGGACACGTGACACAGGAACCACTGAAGGCTCGCGTGGGGAAGTCAGACAAACTACTTTTGCTCTGAATTAGGACAACTGAGTTACAGAGAGATGGAATTCTGCTTTAGAAAAGGGGAGGATTTTTTTCATAATTGGGGCAGACCACATAGAGAACTCTGAGGTTTTTTCCAATGGACTGCTCAAGCAGAAGCTTAAGTGTAATTAAGTGTATAAAAACCCAGATAATCTACTTTTTGAGACCATACTCTCAGAAATATAAAGTAACACATGGAAATACATTGTACAATGCCTAGATCGTAGCACATGTTCATTAAACTGTATGTTTTTGTTTGTAATTTCTTTTGTTAGTACCTTAATCTGATCATGTACTCATTTTTGCTTATTTACCTATATAACTTTATGCATGCTTACAATAAAAATTATAACATGTAATATTCACATACTACTTTTCAGTCTGTCAACCTTGTACATATTTATCTCATTTATTTAATATTCACAGTGACCTGAGGATAATTCTTGATACATAATTACTTAGCAAGTACTTGTGAGTCATCCATAATTATCCTTCTCTTATACAAATGGAATCTTACTGTATAAGCCCCCTCTGTTTATAAGTTGCAGAAATAGTTTAATTTATACTTTAATCTTTTTCCTGTGTTCCTTTTTACAATGCCACTTTAGTCTATGTAAGAAAATGATACCTATACATAAATACAAAAAAAAAATCCAACAACATATATATGTGTGCATGAGTGTGTGTATCTGTGTGTGTGTGTGTGTGTGTGTGTGTGTGTGTGTCTGAGAGAGAGAGAGAGAGAGAGAGAGAGAAAGATAGATATCCAGGAAAATCCAAACATATACATCTTTTGGTTTTATATTAAGAAAGTTTTGTTACTCATCAGAGAATACCAATTTAGTTTCATAGAAGAGTTCTGTCAAGTATATTCACATGACACATGGGTTTACTTAAGTGATGACTCATGACATGCATGTGCGTTATATATGTAAAAACATATTATTTCTTTCTATCCATACATGCATATATACAGACGTTGCCCAATTAATAAACTACTAAACAACGGTGAACTCTCTTAACATTAGCTAGGACTAATGTGATACACAGCAGAAACTCTACAGAGATATGCAGAGCAGCATTAAAGTTACCCACTAGGGTAAGGTTAATTAAAGCTATTCTTGGAAATGTCAAGCGATCAGCTAGAATAGGATTAAATTGGGGTCACTGGGAGTTCCCCCTGCACTCAGCATGCTGAGTAGCCCATTATATTGTTCATGATAATCTTTGCCAGCCTGTAATGGCTTATATATTTATAGGCTATCCAATGAAGTTTACAAATTCAAGTGTTAATTCAAACACAGCCTTTCCTTTGTTTGATGAATTTACATGAAACATTTCGTGTGGGCCAGACATTATGTAAAGGATTTTACATGTGTGGATTTCACATATTAACTCAATAAATACCTAATTGTAAACTCCATTTTATAGGTCGCAAACTGAGTTTTAGAGAGAATAAGTAGCTGGCATGGGGTTACATGGGTGAGCCAGCTTTCGAATCCAGGTACTGACTTCTGAATCATCTAATCTTGCATACTTAGACTAAGCACCATGGAGAGGCAATAATAATAGTCAGTACTGCTCATGGAAGGCATAAACCTTGGGGTCTAGGTCAGACAGCCCACCCGTTAAGAGAAAAGGAAATGGGTTCCATGCCTAGAATGACACCAGGGAAGAATTTCAGGTGAGGAGCAGCACAACTGAAGTCCAGGAACACTGGGGATCAGGGTGGTTTTGAGCCAATATGATCCCAGGGAGAGATGTATAGGCTGACATAAAAAGCCACAGACCTGAACAAGATAGGCTCCTGAGGAGGGACTCCCAGAAGCCAATGCCTAGTAAACACAAAAACCTGTTCCTCACCTATTCATAAAGGCTCCCCTGGTTCTTGCCTTGGCATGCGACTCACTAAAGCTAGTGTACACACCTGAAAGACAGTGTTGTCCATAGTCAAAGGCAAGTAAACAGCTAAGTTTATAATTTGGCATGTAAGACTTCAGGAAAATCTTCAATGGACGTATAGATTTTATTATCAATGAAAGAAATTGTACTCAAGTTTCCATCCTTTCCTCTTCCCTCCCCCCCTTCCCATCCTTCTCTTCCCAGCCTCACACACACACACATTCATACCACCCCGATAATGACATTGGACAGCCCCTCATCAAGCATACATGGGATGAATGCCTATGACAGTAAGGCAACATGCTGAGGGAATGCCACTGATATAGGGCCAAAATTAAAAGTTGATTCAGCCAGGGAAATTCTGAGTTAGCATGTGTATGAAACTGACTTCCACCTATGATTTTTTAAAAAAAATATATTTTTTAATAAACATATATTTTTATCCCCAGGGGTACAGGTCTGTGAATCGCCAGGTTTACACACTTCACAGCACTCACCATAGCACATACCCTCCCCAATATCCATAACACCATAGCACATACCCTCCCCAATGTCCATAACCCCCTTCTCCCAACCCCCCTCCCCCCAGCAACCCTCAGTTTGTTTTGTGAGATTAAGAGTCACTTATGGTTTGTCTCCTCCCAATCCCATCTTGTTACATTTATTCTTCTCCTACCCCCTTAACCCCACCATGTTGCATCTCCACTTCCTCATATCAGGGAGATCATAT
>NW_019154150.1:9384959-9769285 GCF_002288905.1 Enhydra lutris kenyoni
AAGAAAAAAAAATTAATTAACTGCAAGACTAAAGAATCATGGGGAGAAAGCCATGAGTTCTGTGCTTTGCTTTCTCCTCCTCTGGAATTCCACCGCTGTCCTTGGTATTGAAACTGCACTCCTTGGTAGGTGAACTTGGTCCTGGCTGGATTTCTTGTTGATCTTCTGGGGGAAGGGCCTGTTGTAGTGATTCTCAAGTGTCTTTGCCCCGGGCGGAGTTGCACCGCCCTTACCAGGGGCCGGGCTGAGTACTCAGCTCGGGTTTGCTTTCGGGAGCTTTTGTTCCCTGAGCGCTTTCCGTAGAGTTCCAGAGGATGGGAGAGAAAATGGCGGCCTCCCGGTCTCCAGCCTGGAGGAGCCAAGAGCTCAGGGCCCCACTCCTCAGTGCGCCCTCAGAGAACAGCGCCCATTTACTCCCGTCTCCCTGGCCTCTGGCCGCGCTCCAAGCTGACCGAGCCTGCGACCGGTTCAAGGTAACCCCGAGCTTAGAGCTTACTCCTCGGCTCTGTCTCTGTAGCCGGCTTCCCTGTTTTAATACTTGTAAGCTCTGCGACACTCAGACACCCCTGATCCTTCTGTGACCCTGCGGGACCTGAGGCCACGCTGGCCCTGCGTGGGCTTCACCCCGGTTAAGCCTCTGGAGCGATGTCCCTCAGCGGAACAGACTTTTAAAAGTCCCGATTTTGTGCTCCGTTGCTCCGCCGCTTGCCGGGTGCCGGCCCCTCCCCCTGCGGTCTATCTTCCCGTCGCTTTGGATTCACTTCTCCGCCCGTCCTACTTTTCAGATAGTGGTTGATTTTCTGTTTCTAGAGTTGCTGTTCTTCTTCTCTTTGATCTCCCGTTGGATTTGTAGGTGTTTGCAAAATTCAGACAAGCTATCTAGCTGATCTCCTGCTACCTGAAGTAGTCTCAGCCTGCTACTTCTCCGCCATCTTGACTCCTCCCCTCCCACCTGTGATTTTTAAGGAGCATACTGAAGCATGCTCAGACTCTGGCCATTACCTTTCAGGATGCTCCCATGCATGAGTTTTTGTGCTCCACGAAGTGTATCTTTGGAGGCCTATTGAGAATCCCACAAGTCTTAAATATCTGATGGCCATCTTCTAAGGAAAGAAGCCCCCCAGTCTGAGGGTTATGAAGCGGGGGGTGGGAGGTTGGGGGAACCTGGTGATGGGTATTATGGAGGGCACTTATTGCATGGAGCACTGGGTGTGGTGCATAAACAATGAATTTTGTTACACTGAAAAGAAATTAAATTTAAAAAAAGAAAAAAAAAAAGAAGACCCCCCCAGTGGTCATTGAGCCACTCTCTTTAGGGAAAAAAATATTATATGCATTATATGCATTTATTCATTTTACTTTACTTTTAAATTAACTATTTTGCAAGGAACTTGAAAGGAGTGAAGGCAGCAAAATGTGATGAACTACACATGAGAGGGCACACTTATTTTTAAGGTCATTGGAACAAATTCTTGTTATAGTAATACTACCTATCCAGTGGGGCTCAGATACTCCAGTCAGGTATCTTCCTCTGGGAAATACAAAAGGTGAGCAAAAATACAGATGAGCACCCAGCTCAAGGCTGCATGATGCCAAGTGCAATCTTCTCTGCACACATCTAGTTGGGAACCTGGGACCCAGGATAACTCTATCCCTGATAAGTCCAATTTTCATGCTGTCTGATGTTCCTTCAGCTCATATGACTCAGTCACTCCTTTGCGTCAGGCACTTACTCTGGGCTAAAGATATAGCAGAATAGCTCACCCTTGTGGACCTTACCTTCTAGTATAGATAAAGGCAATATACATTAAACAATGAAATACTTTCGTTTTAGGTGGTGGCAAGTTCTATTATGAAAATACAAGAAGGTATTTGGCTGCTTTGCCATTTCAGAAACTGTGATTGGTGGAAATCTCCTAGAGAAAGCTTTATATGGGTTAAGTGTTAAATATATTAAATATCTGACCTTGTACAGATATGGGGGTGGGAACATGCTTAGCATGTTCCAGAAGCAACAAGAGGACCAGTGTGGGGAGAATGTCATGAGAAGAAACATAGCAAAAGATAGGACATTTGATGGAGCTGGATCATGCATGAACCTCTAGACCCTGGCAAGAAGTTTTGGACCAACTTCTGAACATGTTAAAAAGCATTTGGAGGATTTTAAGTGGAAGAGTGATATCTGACTTCTCCTATGGGAAGTTTACTCTGGCACCATGTTGAAAATAGATGACGAGGGAAAAGTAAGTCAGAAAATCCTGTTATAAGGCCATTCTTGAAATATCAAGTCATCAGCATGCAATATTAAATTAAGGTCACAGAGGTTTCTGATCCATTCAGCATACTGAATGACCCATTATGATATTCATATTTTTCCTAAAGACCAAATGGCTAAGAGTTTATGTATTCTGAGGGTATTCCAATAAGGTTTTCTGAGGCTAATCCTAAGTCAAACATTTTTCTTGGTGTTTCTATTATTGTTGTCATTGGGCCTTTGCCCTAATTCTCCTTTTGTTGACAGATGGATTTTCCAATAGTAGAAAACCAGAAGGCAAGTATTTAACTCAGCTCAAGGGACGTTGAGCATATCTCTGAGCCACTTTGGGCCAGTCTTTTTATACAAGAATGAGTGAGGTCAGCACAAGTTCATCTGGCTCTGAAATTATATCATTGTTCAGATCAGAGAAGTAATTAGAGATGGCCTCAATTAGCTTTATCATTATTATTCGGAAGGGAAATTAATTGACCATGAGCTCAGTGACCTAAATATCAGTTATACATGTGTCCTGGCTTCAAATAATAGTTTCATTTCCTTTGTTGCACTTATACTCTCTAAAACTATCTAGCTTCTATGTTTTTACTACTCCCATTATAATTTATGTTTCGTGAGAGCAGGGACCTTCTTTGTTTTGTTTTGTTTTGTTTTGTTTCAAACCTCTATGCCCAACCTCTAAAAAGAGTACTTAGCATAGAGCAGATAATAAGTACTTCTTGAATGGATGAGTGAACGAATGATTCACTACTGTGATGAGAATTCTAGGCACTAAGAGGCACAGCAATACCATAAACTGACAAACAATAAAATTTTATGGGTTGTTATAGACAAGTATTTTTATAATTTTTAAAGTCATGGAATCTTTTATTTAATTACATTCTTGTATAAGAACCAAATATGAAAAGTATATGAAAACCTGGCTCTGGAGGAAGAAGGGATAAAAAGCCCAGAGTTTAGCCCAAACACCTTTTCTTCCCCCACTTCCTTCACAAGCAACCACGGAAGTACCTCCATAAATAGTTTGAAACTGCTGGACCCCTTAACTACCAAAATCCTTCCAATCCCATGGAAGCAGGGGTTATGAAACCCCAGTAACTTCTTAGCTCAATGGTATGCCTACCACTTCATTCAACACCTGAGTCTTTGCCTATCATTTCCAGGGAAAAGAATTCACAACATCTAATATTTGAAGATCTCTGTTAGCAAATACTGCCTTTATCTGGCCAAAATCTATCTCCCTGGGCTGTGTTCAGCCCTTGTGAATGTCGGACAATCTGTTGGTTCTCTTTTTCATAGGACAAACAGGGGAGTCTCCTGGCTCCGCTATCCAGGATGGACATTCCCCTGTCCTTTTTTATTCTTTATCGATTCACTGGCCTGATGGTCTCCCAGACTTTCACAATCAAAAGTTTTCATCCCTTCTTTGGCCACAATTTGACATCCTTCAGTGAATCCATGGGAGTCATTCACCCTCATTTCTGAACCTCCACATACTCTATTCATGCATCCCACACATCATGTCTGCTGCTATGTTTAGAATCTACAGTCCCCTGCCTCTTTGCTTATTAGGCTATGAGATCTTCAAAGACAAGCATCATGCCCCATCCTTATTTATCCCTCCAGTCCTACCACTGTCTTTATGGCAGGTGTCCAGTACTTACTCTGGTGGTGAAGGACAGAAGAAAGTAAGCATTTCTGTCGGGATTTCTTGGCATATCACTTCTTCCAGACTTGCTTTTCAACTTGGATCCTCCTCAAGGTGCAAGTAACTTAGGTAATTTTTCTGAGCCCCGGGAACTGCCAGGGTCCTTTCTATTAGCTCTCATGCTAGAGTTTTCCATAGGTCTTTCTAGGCATCATCACCCACCTGTTCCCTGGAATCACATTATGTCTTTTCATGTATCTAAACTCCAGAAATACCTAAGGTCACCCAAAGCCAGTCATGACAAGCCAGCAGCAGATTTCCACAGTGAACTGCTAAAGCCCAGGTAATGGTTTTCTCTTCCAGGAATCTTCTTACACATTTTCTTAAATACTCCTTTATATGGCCTTTTTTGATTATCAAGAGGATACTCCTTAAGTACACTTTTCTTGGCCTGCATTTATTAAACTGTAATTTGGGCAGCATTTCCCTGTGCTAGTCTATAAAAAGGTCAAATGAAGGAATTCTGTCTCCATTCCATTTATGAGTCCAGTTTTCTCAGTTCCAAGCACAGCCATCTGCACCTGCAGGACCTTAAAAACAGAGAATTTGCATAATTGAACCAGCACATTCTACTTGTCTCCTGACCTATTTGTCCATCTTCACGTAAATCTTCTAAAATAAAGTCTCCACTCTGATGGCTGACTCAAATTTTCCAGGGTGATAGTTTGTAATTTTGAACCAAGCCACTTAAACTCTAGCCTGAATTGGTTCCATAAATCCTTTTACACAATTTTTGACTCATCTATAATTAATCATAATAATAAAATTGTTAAATTCCATTTATTTCTAAAACCATAAATCTTTCACACCAGATAATTTGTGGTATGGCATGATTAGCAGAGCAGCATAATTACCACATTCCAGAGACCTAGAGCATGACCTTGGATTGAATTCTGTTCGTTCTCCTTATCTCATTATCAGTGACTCCAATGGAAGATTATAAAGGCTGTTACTCACACATAAGCCCTTTCCTGTAGCTTTTTTCCTGAGATCTATATTGCAGCAGGGATTATCTCTTTTATTATGTGGTCCAGTCTTCACTGGTTTGTTTTGGGTTTTTGTTTGTTTGTTTTTGGACAGGTTTAAGTATAGTTAAGTAAAATGGTAATTGAATTAATTTAAATGCACAAACACTCACAAAAATGATTTTTATATATATCTAGTACATATAGCAACCTTTACATATATTAACCTCCATATAACAGCCCATTATACAGTCAGTGCAAACTGTTGATTCTTTAAAAGGCAAGGCCTAGAGACAATGTGCTGCCACTTTCAATTAATTGTACTGGTTAAAGGCAAATGACCTCTGCTATCATACAAGGCTCCATGCTAGAAAAAGTCCCAGGGATTGGTTTAATGCTCTGTTATTGCAACCTTGAAATTTTTAATAGTTTTTGTGCAATGGACCCCACACTTTCATTTTGCACTGGACCCTGCAAATTATGGATTTGGAACTGGCCCAAAAAAGTTATAAGGCCAGCTCAGACTCTAGAGAAGGGGAGATGGGAAGATGGGATAGAATTTGCTTCTTATTGGGTAGAGAGTATGGGTGTTCATGGCAAGGAAGAACTGAAAGGGACCTTCTTTGGAGACTACCTACTAGTAATGAAGAAATGTTTAGGTGGAAAGAGAGGAAGCAGCTTTCACCAAATCACACAGCTGGCTGTCCATGTCTCAGATACAGCTCTGATACCTACTAGTGCTTAGTCCAGAGCACATGAGAATATGACCATTAACTTGTTGGAGCTCCCATTCTCATACAGTCACTGAAGAGGACCATTACCAAGAGAGTTTATTTGAACTCAGTGTGTTTCCTTTCAATAACTTAGCACCCCATTTAGTAACATTAGATCGGAACCTCCTGTCCAATTCTGATTCTGCAGGCCAATGCGTAAGACCAGCCATCTGTCCTTTATCCCACCTGGGCCAGTTCCTGAGCTTTTGAAACCATGCCCCATAGGATGGATGAGGTTGAAATTAGCAAAAAGTTTAAAGCTTGTCTTCCAGAGAACTGTTTCTCCCTCATCGACTGTTGTGTCCTTTCAGACCTCACTAACAAACTCACCAGCTATCTCTGCAGAAGCCTGGACTCTAGTCTAGGTCAATTGAAATTGTTCCAGCCTAGAAGCAAGCAAGGCCTCACATTCCTCATCTAAGAAAATGAACCCAAGACACCATCCAGATTATATCAACTCTCAGAGTATGCCTCTAGCCCCTTTTCCTCGTCCTAAGGTAACCTCCTAATATCAGGGGCTGAATTTTACCTCATTCTGAGCTTATGTTTCCACCCCAAAGTGAACAGGTGTATATTACCATGCTCTAACTTTCCTCATGAATAATCATGTCTCACCACCCTTTTTCATCAATATATGTAATCTCAACTCTTATGATTATAAAAAACATGTTCTCTCTTCCAGGAGGCAGATTCAAGTCTTGCCCATGTCTCAATGATTCACTTTGCTGTGCATCAGGCAGATGGACTTGGGTTTGAGTATATTTTCTCCATTCTCATAAGAACCAGTAACATGGAAGGAAAGAAAAGCTATGTGTTGGGGCCAGGCCCAGGGAGATCTACCATGAGGTAGAGGAGGCTCACAGACTGGGAAAGGAAGGAGAATCAAGAAATGAGACGACTGCCCCCCATCAGGGGACTGAGAAGTGAGATTCAACAAGATAAGGGAAAGATGGATAGAAGCAAGAGTTTGAGCTTCTGGATTTGAAATCTTAGAAATGCCACAGTTTGGGGAGATTTATTGTTAGGTGACCTAATGACTCGATAGGCTGAGGAATCATAAAGATGGGTATTATTAGAATTAAAACTTGTTCATTCTCATAAAGCACCATGTGATATGAGGGGTTTTTAACCATATTATGGTTAAAATATATTGTGGTTTTAAACCATATTACAGTTGTTTTCAGCATTTGCTATATTATTATCAGTTATATTAATAATAAAACCATAATCTTCTATAGCTTTGTGTTTTGGTACCTGATATTTGTAAGTTTTCCATTAAATTAAATGGAATTAAGAAAGTAGCATTTCTAATCTGTATGAGTCTTTATTTAATATTTGACAAAATGATTATCTTATTCTTCTAGTATTCTAGTATTATCTAGTATTATTTCTAGTGTTCTTCTAGTATTATATAATATAATTATAATTATATTATTATTATCTAGTATGGTGCTTGATGCAAAGATGTTGTTAGATTTAATTCAATGTTCAGGATAAAAGTCAAAATCAGTGTTTGTCTAAAATCACTGAAATTCTTTAATGTTTCCATATGTCAAGTATTGTAAAAAAAAAAAAAAAAAGAAAGAAAGAAATCATCTGAGAGTCATCAGGGGACAAGAAGTCATCAGAAAGACAATTAACTACAGGAAACAAATGGGGTTTCTGGAGGGGTGGTGGGTGGGTGGATGGGATAATTGGGTGATGGGTATTAAGAAGGGTATATGATGTGATAAGCACTGGGTGCCATATGCAGATAATGAATTATTGAACCCTACATCCAAAACTGATGATGTAGATTATATTGGTTAATGGAATTTAAATTAAAAAAATATTTGGAGTTGAGGGAAATTGGAAGGGGAGGTGAACCATGAGAGACTATGGACTCTGAAAAACAATCTGAGGGTTTTGAAGGGGCGGGGGGTGGGAGGTTGGGGGAACCAGGTGGTGGGTATTAGACAGGGCACAGATTGCATGGAGCACTGGGTGTGGTGCAAAAATGATGAATACTGTTACGCTGAAAAGAAATAAAAATTTTTTAAAAAAGTATTGTAACCTTTAGATATATGTTCTCTAATTCTCACCCTTTGTAGTGGATAATGATATTATCAAAATTATACAGAAAAGAGAGTTAAATGAGATTAAACTCTTATCAGAGTAAGTAAACAGGATGATAATCTGCAAAACCTAAATGATTAATCCCACCCTTTCTATCTGTTTCAGTTTTTGTAGTACTAGGAGACAAACTATCGCAAAACTTAGGGTCTTAAGACAATATTTATTTGTTCACAGTTCTGTGGGTTGACTATTTATCTGGGTTCAGCTGAGCTAGTCTCCGCTGGGATTAATCTGCTGGTGGTTATAGCCATCTGGTGCCCCAAGTAGGGTCAGACGGGCCCAGATGGTCTCACAGCCTTGTGGGAAGTTTGGTGCTGTCTTATAGCCTGCCTCTCTCTGCATGTGTTCTTTCGTCCTCATGGGTGCTATAGCTCAAGCTTCTTTATATAGCATCTGGGTTCCAAGAAGGGAAAATGAAGTGCTCCAAGGCTCTAGGGCTTTAGCCTTGTGACTCCCACAATATCACTTACTCCGAGTTCTACTTGTCAAACAAATCACAAGGTCAGCCCAGGCTCAAGGAATGTCAAGTAGACTCAAACTCTTGAGGGGAGATGCTACAGAGCACTTGCTGTCCATTCTAATGTATCACAATTTCTACACTTGTTAGAGGAAGAAGTTTGATGCAAGAGTATCACCCAGGGCTACTGCGTTGTGTCTCTGAGCCACTTCTGCTAGGCCAATATTCTTCTGCACCCATGCATATAACTGAAAAGCAGACAGTAGGCTCAGACAGTTCAGCTCCCAGCTGCCCCTCAGAAGCATTTTGATGCTGCACCAACTGCACAAGCATATGCAACAGCCCTAAATCCATCTGATTTTTCCCTTGACTCAAAAATATGTTTTCATTTATTGTTTGGTTGGGAAAGTGTTTTCCGTATTTTATTCCAAAATAAATTATCTGTGAACATTTATAAAGAAACATTTGCAAGAGCCTGGAATAGCAGGCACTCTACCTTTTTTTTTTTTAGAAATTTCTTTTTCTAAGTATAACTTCTCATGAATGAAAACGTAGTCACAAAGCCAGCAGCAGGTAGATCCTGTCTGCCCATGTGTGCAGAGTCACGCTTACCCTGCTGCGAGCATGCCTTGATTTAGCAATCTGCCTACAAAGGCTGAGACACATCAGTGCTTGCTCTTACTTCATTATAAGCTGAAGGACCCTTTCAGGGCAATTTATATACCAATAATGACTGCATCCCAAGTGTCTACATAGTTAAAATGTCACCACTGGCAGAGCAGAGTGCTCTTTGGTCACAGCTAGTGACTCATTTGTGTTGATCATGGAATATGGACCCATAAAATGCCATGAAAAACAACCACTACTAAAGCTAGTTCCCATTTTCCAAACAGGGATACGGAAAACACAGGCCATGCCCATTTGCTGGTTGATCTCCCGCTGTTCTTAGGCATGGATGTTGCGCCAAGATGCCTGATATTCAGGAACAGTCTCTGCCTCCACCCCCTTACCACCCTTCCCCCACAGCTATAGATCCCTGCAGGCAGAGATCGGAGGCACTCTCCTCCAGATTTAGGGCCATTAGGTCACAGTCTCTGATCTCAACCAGCACCTCCTCAGTGTGCCTTAAACACATTATTATTTTTTTATTATTATTTTTCTATAGATTCTATGAAATGAGAAAGCAGTTGCGGAACACTGATCTAGTGTTTTCTCATTGACATACAAGTATAGTTGCTTGGGTCAATTTTAAGCAATAAAATCTGCTCATGGCCATACTTGAAAAAATCCTCGGTGTCCTGAGCCAGGTCTGTCCAAGCATAAGTACATGTATATTGTATACATACACACATATATGTAGTACATATATATACACACACATATTTATACAAATATGTATAAATTATTATACAAATATGTGTGGATACATAAAACTGATTACACTAAACATATTCACTTTCACTTTTTTCCTTAATATGTCTTGGATTGCTGTCCATATCAGTATATGAATGTACCAGTATATGTAAATCTTCTCCATTCCTTTAGCTACTATAGTAGTCCATTGTTTACATGGCCATACTTTGTTTTTCAATTAGTTTCTTATGAATGAACACTTTTATTGTTTCTGGGTTTGTACTGTTACTGGCAATGCTACCAGCAGCCCACAGTTTGGGGTAGAATTTCAGTACCCAGGCCTTGTATCCATCCAGGTGGCCTCATTCTAATTCTACCTGTGCTACCCACTAGCTAAGTATCTGGAGCAAGATTCCTCCTTTCTGTGCCTTTTCTCATATACAATATTGTAAAAGGAATAGCACCTAGCTCATTGAATTTGGGGCTGGATTAAATGGGATTTTTAGTGCTCAAAACAGACTCTGGCACATTGTAAGTACTCAACTAACGTTAATTATTGTTAAGTTGCTGTGTATCCATTCCAACATTTTTATGGGATAAAATAATCTAAGAAATTACCATATCAAAATTTCAAAAAATATATCAAATTGCCCTTGAAAATTTTCATTGTACATGTTTCTTCAATTCCATTCTAATTTATCAAACTAAACTTTTACTGAATCTGATTAGTAATCTAAGTTTAATTAATTTATGCTGATCTGAATATCTTTTTATTTTTAGTATGCTCAAATACTTCATATTTGTGCTCATTGTTTGTCTTTCTCTGTTTCATGACACTCGGTTATTTTTTATTGAGTTGTTCACAGCTACCTTACCAATTTGAAAAATTGATATCAAAAAATGGAGGGGCACCTGAATGGCTCAGTGGGTTAAAGCCTCTGCCTTCGGCTCAGGTCATGGTCCCAGGGTCCTGGGATCAAGCCCCACATCGGGCTCTCTGCTTGCCAAGGAGCCTGCTTCCTCCTTTCTCTCTCTTTGCCTGCCTCTCCACCTACTTGAGATCTCTGTCTGTCAAATAAATACATAAAATCTTTTTTTTTTTAAATACCTTTATCCTAATGTATTTCTTTCAAATACCCAGGAGTTTGTCCTTTATCTCTTGTTTTTTATACCTTTCTTCTTGTTGTTTTTCATATAATAGGCTTTTTTTTTTTTTTTTAGTTTTGGGATCCCGTATGTGTTAAAATCTTTTTTTTTCTATTAATATTTTGTTATGAATACACATTTTTGATTTTAGATTTTTGACTGTTCTAGACATCAGGGAATTGATGAAGGAGGTATGTGTAGGTGTGGCTTCTTGAAGGTATAACCTGCACAGCTGACATCCCTGATGATGTACTATTTGAGCTGAGAACAACAGGATGAGAATGAACCAGCCATGTGCAGAGGCAGAGGGAACAGGAAATACTGAGACCCCAAGGATCTGCTCTGTCTGAGCAATAGGAACATGTCTCAGTGTGACTGAGTAATCTGAGTATCTGTGGGGAGAAACGGGCAGAGAATAGCTAAAGGAAGCCTCAGTCACCATAGTTTTTATATTTGGACTATTACAGTGGCCTATATCATAAGTGATCCAATGTCAGATATGAATTCAGGGACCTACTAGCACAAGACAATGTTGTCTGCACCATGAATAAAATTGACTTAGCAACTGGAGTCAAGGGAAAGCCAAAGCAGAGTGTTGATTCTTCAAAATGAGAGAATATTTTTTTTCTCATCAAAGGCAATAAAACACATGCCAAATCAAATAACCCTGTGAGAAGTAATTTATAATGAAAAAGGGAGAAGGCTACACACAGTGGCGTATACAGGAAAATTCTCTAAAAAAAAAAAAAAGAAAAACTTTTTGAAAGTTCTCCAAAACAACAGATGTCTTAGGGAAATTTACTACGAAAGTAATGCTTAATGGATAACTCCAAAAAATATAAAAACTATCATCTTTCTTGATGGAAAGGTAAATGGAACTACTATACAGCAGGAACAACTTTGAAGTTGTAGCCATGCATGATTAATATGTGTGTGTGCGACAGACAGGGTGTGGGTGTGTGTGGGTTCCAAAGAAATCTCAGAACTAGTACAAAGTCTCACTGATCTGTTCTCTAGCTTCCGAATCCCATCAGCCCTAGACTATCTACAATGTACAGCTGGTGCATCTCATTGAGATAGAATCCTGGAATGAACTGGTTTAATTAAGGTAAGGCCATTGTGCACAATAGTCATGCTTAAATCCTAAATCAAAAAGCTTACTATGATACAATTTGTTTTTTTTTTTTTAAGATTTTATTTATTTATTTGACAGACAGAGATCACAAGTAGGCAAAGAGGCAGGCAGAGAGGGAAGGGGAGGCAGGCTCCCCGCTGAGCAGAGAGCCCGATGCGGGGCTCAATCCCAGGACCCTGGGATCACGACCTGAGCCGAAGGCAGAGGCTTTAACCCACTGAGCCACCCAGGGACCCCTACAATTTGGTTTTTAGAATAGAGTATTTCTTCCAAGAACTAAGACTGAACCCAATCAGGAGAAATGGTAAGTCCCTGCCCATGGCTGCATTGGGAGTGGTGAGCTGCACTGTTGTAAAGGAAGTTTTTTGGGGAACATAGCAAAGGGAACACTGGAACAGACTTTCCATGCATCTCAGGCAGGATCACTTCTTCTGATGAAATCACTTTTGAGCAGAATCTTTAGTTCCCTATGAAACATGAATTTGGAGCTTAAGGACATGGGTACACCTGAGAGATTACTCATGATGAGCAAGTTGGAGTATTTCTGGACCATTCTTGAGATCTAAATAGTCCCCAAATTCTCATCCTTGGACACTGCTGATTAAACACTGAGTCATGCTCTGTAGTATCTACCATATGGACCAGTCACTTTTCATTATCAGGGACTTTTATTTTCATACAATTCACAATATATTTGATATACTTTTTATATTATTACCATTATAATCCAGTCCTGTTTCCTGAAGTTATATCCAAGTTGTCAAAGTAGAGATTGGGTATTCCCAAATCTGTAAATACCCACTTTTCCCACACACACATACACACTTCCAGATAATGTCTTATGTGTCTCCAGAAATGACTTGTTTTGTTACTTATGTTTGGATTTTATCATGTTGGTTCTCAGAAGACCACTTTAATTCTAAGGTTTGGGGGACAGGTGATATTATGTTGTGCCTTAGGTAGAGGACAGACGACTGGCCCACAGACCACAGAGCCAGTCACAGCAGTGTGCAAACCTGTCAGCAGTGCAGGGTCCAGGTGAACTTAACGGACTTTTTAGGGTATATACATAAAGTGGTCCAAAATTGCAAATCAATACATCTTATTCATAGTTGAGGAAATGAGCCAAAATGATAAAAGCAGTAGAAAACTTTAGGATCAAACTGTGAGATAGTGTAGGAACTAAGAAATGTATAAGGAGTAAGTCGAAAAGTTGAGTTTAAGATGGACTGACCAGATAGGTTGAGGACAGAAGCTGTGACCAACTTAAGCCCACATAAGAATTATTTTCTTATCTCTTTGTTCTGGCTAGCATATCTAGGATACAGGCCTGACAAGCTGAGGAACATGCAGGAACACACAGCAGATGTTGTCCTACAAATTAAGGATATTGTTCAGCCACAAGAAGGAAGGAAATCCTGCCATTTGCAACAACATGGATGCATCTTGAGGGCATTATGCTAAGTAAAATAAGTTAGAGAAGAACAAATACTCTGTGATTTCACTTATTTCTGAAATCTATATGAAGTCAATCTCATAGAAATAGAGTAGAAGTGGTTATCAGGAGCTGGGAGATAAGGAAAATAGGGAGATGTTGATCAAAGGGCACAAAGTTCCAGTTATAAGATGAATAAATTCTGGTGATATAATGTACTACATGATGATTATAGTGATTAATACTATTACATACTTGAAAGTTGCTGAGAAAGTAGATCTTAAATAGTCTTGACACAAAAAATGGCAATTATGTGACATGATAGAGGTGTTTGCTAAAGCTGTGGTGGTAGTCA
Source organism: Enhydra lutris kenyoni (assembly GCF_002288905.1). NCBI lineage: Eukaryota > Metazoa > Chordata > Mammalia > Carnivora > Mustelidae > Enhydra > Enhydra lutris. Next base: position 9,398,674 of record NW_019154150.1, read on the forward strand.
TTTTGCAATATATAAGTGTATCATATCAACACATTGTACATCTTATATTTACATGATGTTATATGTAAATTACATCTCAGTAATGCTAGAAAAAATAAGGATAGTGAAAGCTTGTATTTCTCAATGTCTCATAGTATAAAAGCACAATGCTCACAATACTTTTGTTTTTATCATGACATAGTCAATTTTTTCTGAACACATTCCTCCTACCTCCCCAGACCCAGGTTCTGGGTGCCCAGTTTCTCCAGCTTCTGGTTAGTGTAAGTCTCTGATGTGGTTCTGTTGGGAAGGGGCAGAGGACCTTTAGGAATATGAGGCAAAGACTACCAGAAGCTTACTTCCCTGTTGCTCTTGGAAGACATTTCTACTGTAAAAGGAAATATGACTCTCACAGAGTGAAGACAAGAAATGAAAGACAGAAAAGAAGAAAGAATAGTGTGGTAGCTTTCCATCCCTGAATCAGATCTGCCTGGACGCGATCTGCAACCTTCCAACATCAGGTTATAGGAAGTAGTAACTGACTGTTTTACTGGTTTCTTTGCCTTGATATTTCTGAAAGCAGAGTCTGAGGCAAGCCGTCCAAGATGGTTTAATTGAAAAGGAACCCCATGGAGCAGGAAGGCAGGGTAGGAGGTGGAGCAGAGGGTGATACTAAGGTGCAAAATGAAATTGGTAAGTGACAACCGGTACTTAATCCAGCTGGGGCCTTCTGAGGTCCCACCTGATTAAGTGCTTCTCTAAACACTTTACCTCTGAACAGGAAAGAGGAAATATTATCCATTGGCCCCACCCTTCACTGGTCAAGTGGTGGTCCCACTGGGCATTAATCCTCTGGACTCCCAGTTGCACATTCAAAAGTATAGACCTGGGCATCACCCATCATAGAGTCAGAGGAGCTTTAGGGCTGGAGAGGAGCATGTGCATCACCAGAGGCAAGGCCTGTCTGCATGCACCTGGCTGAACCCATCAGGCTCATGTGTCTAAAAGGTAAGAATGAAGGATTTTGAAGTGACTCACAAGAGGTGTCTGATAAAATTAGCACTTAGTCCTGGTCCATATAGTATGGGAACTTGTAGTTATTGTCAAAAGAATTAAAACTAAAAGAATGTAGTTTTTGTCAAAAGTTGAGCACAGGAGGAATAAATGAATTTCATGGTACATTATTACGTTAATACCCTTGAAACATTTTTTTTCTTGCCTACAACTTCTTAAAATAAGGAGAAAGAATTTGCATTTACTCTTGAAGGAGGGAAACAGTCTGCTGCCTGACTATGGCCTCTGTCCACTAAGAACTAGGACTTTAAAGAAAGAAGAGAAATTACAAAACAAAAATAGGATTAAAGCTTGTGATTTTCCTGAAAGATTCCTGCTTATATTGTCATTTTTTAATTTTTTAATTGAGAAACTTAAAGATAGGAAGTAATATTCTTTACAAAACAAATTTGCCATTCTTTTAACACTAATGGACCACTTTATGAGCATGGAAAGAGTTCAGGCACAGTGATATTTTAATAACTCATTTATATTTGATGATAACTTACATTAAATTAGTTTAACAGCTGTAAATCAATTAGAATCCATTCAGCTATTACAAAGTTTGGTTATATCTTCACAAGTGATATGCATGTAGGCATTTAATATACAATCAATGTGTACATACACACAAAATATATTTATATGCACACATACAGGTTCATATGTGTCTATAGAATGTGTGCAATATAAATGAAATGTTGATCAGTCATATCTGAGTGCTCCTGTCCCCCTGAACAGTTTTACAACTAATTTTTCTTTTCAATGAATTTTCACTTTCCAATACATTTCTGTTCTTTGCTTCCAAGGACACTTAAGAGAATGATACTTGTCTCAGGGCGCACAGCTACCTGTATTGGAGATATTGATGCCAACTGCTCTCATAGTCATAGGAAGGGACCCTACATGAATATCCATGCATTGAGCAGACCCTTACTTCGGTTCTCCATAGGTTGTGACTTTTATTTTGAAGTTGCCCAAAGTTCAGGAATGACATAAGGGAAATTCCATCCAAGGAATAATTTCTCCCATTCTTACTTGATTTGTGTCTTGAAGATCTTTTTCAGTTAACTTATTACAATCTACTCCATTACTTCTAACTGTTGAATATGTATGGAGCATGGTTATACTATAATTTTAATTTAATTGGAAAATTTAGAGTTAGTAAATGATAGTCTTTACAAAACAAATTTGTCATTCTTTTAATATTAATGGATTAAACTTGAGCCTGGAAAGAGATGGGAATTGCACATAGAGAGCCATCTCTTCTCAAAGCTGCCATCTTGCTACTCAGTTGTTCTGCACCATCATAACTGATATAATTTGTCACATAATGACTAACATTAGATTACCCTGTGTTATTGCAAACACTGCTTCAATACATCCTCTCCGTACGAACAACTCCACGTGTAAGATGTGTCATTGAGGTTGCAGGATACACCTGTGTGTGTGTGAGTGTGTGTGTGTGTGTGTGTGTGTGTGTGTGTGTGTGTGTGTGTGCAGACTTATGTCTGGCACCTATTACTAAACTTTCATCCAGAAATTTTGTATGAGTTTATCCCCCCAAATTATTGTTACTCACAAAATATCCTTAATGCCTTTTAACAATTTCATGGTGTAATTAAAACATGAATAGCAAAATAATAAAAAAGTAACAAAATAATAAAAAGGCAACAGTTTGGGTGACTGGCAGGAGTACATATAAGCCAACACTTATTGTTAGTTCAGATAAGATTTTGTTGATAAACAGCATTTGGTGCTGAGTTTACAAAAACAACTTTGAGTTTCAGACCTTTTTGTATTTCACAATTGCCTATAAGAGATTATGAATGTTATTATCAAAGCATTCATTTCTGAACAGTATCTTCTTAATTATGCAAAATATTGAAAGTTCATTTTATATACTTATTAACCACGTGTTTGCTTCTTCTGGGGTGAGCTACTCATTCATACTATGTGCCCAGTTTTAGTTTTGATTATTTAAATTTTTCAAATAAATTTTAAGATCTCTGTATAAAAGATGTTGGCTGATATCAATTATGTTTTACCTAGTAGTTTGATTTTGAGTTGTAATTTTTTTAATCATAAAAAATGTTTAAAACTTGTCTCAACTTCTAGATGTTGTGTCATACTCAGAAAGATTTCCTGCATTCACTGATATTTTCTTCTGATATTTGAGCTTCTTTTTTATATTTAAGTAAGTAATCATTTGAAAATTGGTTTGGATGTTCAAGAAAGATATTAAGGATGCAGATTTCTTTTTTCTAAATGGCATTTAAGTTTTTCCAGTATCATTTATGTAATGACCCCCCCTTACTAATATCATGTATCCTTTTACATGAGATTATTTATCTGAGTTTATTTCTAATCTCTCAATTCTGGTGACTTGAATTATTGTTCTATTATTTTTACAACATCAATCAGGACTGAAAGGGCAAAAAAAGAGGCGAACACCACAGCAACACTACAACCAGATCACAGAGGAGCAAAAATGTCCAGTGTTCTCAAGGAAAGAAAGTGAAAACAAAGTATTTATATCCAGCCATGCTTTTGTTTAAAAAAGAAGTTACAAAAATTTTTGAAGATGCAAGAATTAAGGGAATATTTTTCACAAGAGCAATTCTTAAAGATTTTATTTAGGGGGGAAAAAAGCCTAGACAGATTAAGGAATCAGTAAGAAGGCACCAGAAAAAGAAACTAAAAGAAAACAGTACATGTATATGCTTTTTCTACCTTTTTAGTAAATAATAACCTAGAAAAAAACCCACACATATTTGACTTATCGAAGTCTAATGCCAGTTTAACAATACTGTTAAACTTTTTCTAGATGATGCAAGAAACTTAGAACAACTTAACTTCATTACCACTTCCCCCAATTTATTTATTTTGGTGACATATATTAACAAGGTAATACATGAATAGATTTGTTTTATAAAATCCTAGCTCATTGTCCATATACCTACCACCTTTGTTCTCTTCCATTTCTTCTGCACCTGTCAACCCCTTTTAGTTTCTTCTATTCATTGCTCAAACAATAACTTCACATATTTATTTATGGAGTATATGCTGCTAGTGATGAGTACTATAATTTTTGTCTTTATTTTTCATTTATTTATGAAAGATACATATTCTGAATATAGAATTCTCAGTTGACAGGTATCCCTTTTTAGAACATTGATTATAACATCCTACTATCCTCTGACTTGTTTTGTTACTTGTAAAAAGTCAGCTGTGGTATGTTAGTTTGAAAATTTTCTCTTTACTTTTAGTATTCCAGAGTTTCTCTAAGATGTGTTTAGGTTTGAATGACTTTTTGTATTGTGTTTGGAATTTATATTTCTAGAATTTTTGGCTTGATACCTTTCATCTGGAAAATTCTCAGTTGTTAGCTCTTTAAATATTCTCTCTCTGTTTTCTTCTGGAAAGTAAGTTTCTTGTATATTACCTTGCTCCTTGTATCCTTGAAAACTTTTGCTTTCTAATCTATATTTAATTAGATCCTCCTTTTCTTTTATTTTTTCTAAAAATTCAATTATTATATTTTCTTTCTAGACTTTCTCTTTAGTTCTTTTTCAAACATGCTTTGTTTCTAAAATAATTTTCTTTTTCATTCTAGAATTTGAAACCTTGGTTTTTAATTTTTGAACTTGATAAATATAAATGTCCAATAAACAACTAAAAATGATGAGACAAGATGCTATGTGCAATAAACAGAAAAAAAAAAACAGATTAAAATACTGTCCTGGAAGTCACAGCCATGAAACAAGTCAAGAAAATTTATAAAAGGCATAAATATTAAAAAAGAAGTGACTTGATCCCATATATAGAAAACTCAGGGGAGTCCTTATAGATTTGTGTTTCCACCACTATCCTAAAGAGATTTAAAAGTATGATAAAAGTTATTACAAGCAGTTTTATGAATATATCTGATAATTATTTGAAAAGACAAAAAAGAAATCTTAAAAGAAGCCAGAGAGAAATAGTGTTACCTATAGAACAAGGATAAGAATTACTAGAGACTTCTCATCAGAGACCACACAAAGTAGGAGACAGCAAAATGAAAGGTACTGAGTAAAAACCCACCAGCCTAGAATTCCACATGCAGGGAATTTTCTTATACTATAACAACTGAGGAAATTCTTCACCAACAGATTTGTCCTTCAAGAAATGTTAAAAGAAATTCTTCACAGAGAATGAAAATTGTATCTGTTGGAAATTTGAATCTACATGAAGAAAGGAAAAATTTCAGAAAAGAAACATATAAAGGTAAAATAAAATATTTTTATTATTAATTTATCTTAAAATAGTTGTTTAAAATAATAACAGTAATAGTATATTGGATAATTGTAGCATATGGGTAAGTGAAATGAATGACAATGTACCATACAGGATGGGAAAGAATAAATATACTGATAGTGTTATTTGAAGCCAACTTAGATTACTTGAAAAATGTATATTACAAACACTAGGCAACCATAATTTTTTTAAAAAGAAGCCTTATTAACAATAGCAAATCAAGCCACAAAAAGACAAGGATGAATCTTAAGTGCAAGTTGATAAATAAAAGAACCCAGTTGAAAAGGTTATATACTATATGATTCTAATTATACAACATTCTAGAAAAGGCAAAACTCTAGCGATGATAAAAGATCGATGGTTGCTAGGAATTTGAAGGAGGGCAGCAGGGTTGAATAGTTGGAACACAGAGTATCTTTTAAAGCAATAAAACCATTCCATGCGACAATTTAATGGTGGATACACGACACTACGCATTGATCAAATCCCATAGAACTTTACAACAGAAAGAGTGACTTTTAATGCATACAAATTTTTTAAGCAACTTTAGTAGGTCAGAAGATTCCTGGATGGAATGTAGGATATGACAAAAGAATCTAACTGTCTAAAAATAATATTACTGAAGGAAGTGGAAGAAAAGTCACTGACCTAAGTGGAGTGGAATCTGTAACACTAAAGGCAAAATTAACTGTACATAAGCATTGTGCTTTATTTGATAAGGTAAATGAAGTATAGAAGTTATGAGTAAGCAATTCTAATGCTGCTATGTTTTGATAGTTGAATTCAGCAATTACAAAAATGGATGGTGGATGGTGGGATCAGGTTTCTTATTGTTGGAGTGGACAGAGGCTAGAATAATATTTATAGTAATGAGCTAGAGTTGGAGATATTATAAACTCAGGTTTAACTTCATATAGATACATATGGTTACACGGATGAATATTTGTAAGCATGAGGATATACACAGGTTAGCATGCATATATAGAAATCCTGTCTGCTGAGAGGACCTGGAGCAACAAGCCCATCTAGTACCCAGATCTCCAATAAAATGAACCAACGCTCCATGGAGAAATGACTGATTCTGGAAATGAGGTAGGAAATACACAGAATCAACCTGGAGCATCTTATAGTGAAAGAAAGTAATGAAGTTCTTAAAAAAAAAAAAAAAAGTAAACACAATGGTTCCTGGGTGGTGCAGTCTGTTGAGGGACTGACTCTTGGTTTAGGCTCTGGTCTGATCCCAGGGTCATGAGATCCAGCCCCACATGGAGCTCGCACTCAACACAGAGTCTGCTTGGAATTCTTTCTCCTTCTCCCTCTGCCCCTTTCCCCTGAATGTTCATTCATTCTCTCTCCCTCTCTAAAATAAATGGTCAAATCTTAAAAAAAAAAAAAGTAACCATAAGGATAGCACTAGTTCAAAGGGACACAGGAAGAGGTTACAGTGTTCACAGATAGAACAATTTGAGAAACAAGAAAGTAGTATTGGATTATAACCCAAAGTCTAAAATAAATATAAATCCATACTGATACAAATGATTGAATAAATAAATGAGAAAGAGAAGACAAATAATGATGAATAATTTATGTAGCTATTCTGCCCTTACGGAGGTACGCATAACTCCCACTCATCAAGCCTGGGTTGTACATAGTAACATCCTCAAGAGTATAGTATAGAAAGTGGGCAGTGGATGGAGGCAAACAATTTCACAGTGACAGAGGGAGACCTGAAAGTGATCAAGGTCAATATCAACAGTGACTACATATGTTCATAGTATGTGCCCTTAAAATGATGTAATGAAAATGACAACTTTATCTCTGTGGTCTTTTCCCCCAAAACACATAACCCCAATCCAATGACAAGAAAAACATCAGACAAATCCCAATTGATAAACATTCTATAAAATACCTGACAAGTACTCCTCAAAATGTCAAGGTCATTTTAAAAAAAAGCAAAGAAAAGTCTGAAAACCTGTCACATCCAAGAGAAGCCTAAGGGACATAGCAACTAGGTGTAATATGGTGTCCTGTAAATCATCCTGGAACAGAAAGGGGACATTAGGCAAAAAATAAGGACAGCTAAAAAAAGTATGGGCTTTAGTTTCATAATACTCAATGTTGGTTCATTAATTCTGAAAAAGGTGGCATACTAATATAAGATGTTGATCATAGAGGAAACTAGCAATGGGATGTATGGGGGCCGTCTTTACTATCTTTGCAATTTTTCTCTGATTATAAAAGTTTATGGGACACTTGGTGGTTCAGTCTATTAAGCATCTGCCTTCAGCTCAGGTCATGATCCCGGAGTCCCAGGATCAAGCCCAAAGTCTGGCTGCCTGCTCAGCAGGGAGTCTGCTCCTCCCTCTGACCCTCTCATGCTCTCTTTCTCAAATAAATAAAATCTTTTTAAAAATTAAATTAATTAAAAGTTTATTTTTAAAAAACTTGAAAGAACAACAAACAAAAAGGCAGTCATACCCCTTAAAAGCCAACCAAGAGTAAAAAGTTTCTGTGATTATTTTAATACAAGCAAAACAGACATTAAGGAAAAGCATTACCAGAGATCAAAAGGGACATAATATAATGATTGAATTCACCCCCCAAAAATGTAACAATTCTGAATTTGTACTCACCTAATAATCTATCTTCACATAAAAAGAAAGGAAAAAAATCACCAGAAGTACAAAAAGAAATGGGCAAACACACAGTCACAAAAGAAGATTCTTTTAGTCATTCATAAAAAAGGCAAACCAAAAAAAATTTAAAAATCGCTACAGATATAGTACATTTAAACAATATGGCATTTTGGATAAGACACTTGATAATTATGAGCTACTACCCTGACATGATGGGAATGCAGCTTCCCTGGTGCCATACACTAAATGCCAATAGTCCTCCCACACTATTAGGACATCAACTGCCCCCAGAGTTTCCCAAATCCTCCTGAGGCTTGTGGTCCTCCCCCGTAGCACACGCTTTGTTTGAATCACCCGCCGCATGAATTAGACCCTCTTCTGTGACATAATCATGCTCTCTCGTGTACATTTGCACCACAGCCCTTTCTAAAGCACTTTTATCTACACATCGATGTGCCTGAATTTCACACAGGAACGTAATTTCTTACATAGATTTAGCCAAATAGCATCACAATGCTATAAAATCATCTTGTATTCTTATAATAGTATTAAACAACACTTATTAAGCACTTATTTAACAATGTGCTTAAACTTTCTCATCTGTAAAATAGAGATAATAATAGTTATTTCATTTGAAGACTTAAGTAGCATAATGTCTTTATAGCTGTTAGCACAGCACCTGAGATTATTATAAGAATGCAGTTGAGTAGTGTTATTATGAAATTATCCCCTGCAAAAGCTGGCTCCCTGGATGTGGGGGGCAGAGGCTGAGGTTATGCAAGTCTAACCTAGGAGTGGTGTCCTGGGATCTTGAAGAATTAGCATCTGAAAGCCCAGACAATGGTCTGAGATTGCAGTCAGGAGAAACATCACAGCTAAAACATTGTCAGCTGTATACCTAGGTAGTGTTCTCTGACATTATGAGGATATGATAAGTTGGAACGAAAATCAGAGAACAGAGTTTGTGAGACTGGAGTAAGGGCAGGGTTTGGTGTGGGGTTCTAAAAAGTTGCTGTGGTCAGGAGGATGGGCATCCCTTGTTTTGTGCACTCTTTGTACTCACGGGGAGGATCAGAATTCCTCCTGGCTGAGGATGCTCCCAGGGTGAAATGAAAGGGAAAGAAGCCTCTTTGAGTAAATAGACCCAGATCCTCTAAAATATTCTATTTGACTCAAGTCTCTACTCACACTTCTTAATGTAGGGTTGAAATGGCCAGATGGCAGTTTGAGATGCCGAGGAAAAGAACTCAGAGTAGAATGCCAGAGATAAAGGTCCATGACACAAAGACAAGGGACAGAGTGAACAGGGGCATCCCACGTCTCCCCAGCTGTGGGAGCAGGCCCCACACCAATATTGGCAATGGCCCACTATCTGCCCCTCTTCTTTGCTCAAATAGCCAATCATTTAACATTAACACTAAACACTGCTTCTTCAATGCCAGGCACTGCCTTTAGCCTCCTTTACGACTTCCTGTGTGTCAGCCAAAGGGCCACTTAATGTCACTGGGAAGTCTAGCTATGGCATTGCCTTCAAAGTGACAGGAAATAAATTCTCTCATGCCCTATCCACTAAATGTGGAGATCTGTGTTTTTGTGGGCATGTGTGTGTGTTGCAAAAGTCAGTAGACCAAAAAAAGATTGAAGTGTCCATGCTATTTAATGGCCACCTCAAAGTTCCATTTATTTAAGGGCTGACAACCACTAAATGGGAGAGGAAGGAAGAGAACTCATGTCTATTGAAAGTAACGTCTGTGTTGATTGATTGTATATTAAAAAGCTTTAGACCACCAATGTGCTTAAAATATTCCTTACCACATTCTGGGGGATAAGTCAATGTCAGAGCTGAGCATTCATGGGTTTTTTTTTAACCTACTGAATCCAGCCCAAACTTCTTAGCTTTTTTGCATGAACCTCCTGACTGGACTGCTCTGTGGCTCCACTCCCGCCTGCTCTCCGTATTTCATGCCCCCTTCATGCTATCCTGGGTGGGTTAATCTGCTCCCCAGAAGCATGCAATATTTTCCATCTTATGGAGGAGTAGAGCAGAGGGCTCTGGAAGGTAGACTCTGAAGCTGCCTGCCCACATTCAAATTTCAGCTCTTACTTCCTAGCTTTGTGACTTTGGGAAAGTATAATCATTTAAACTCTCTGTGCCCCAGTAATGTCAATTGTATCTTTAAAATGATGTAACAGAAGTACTTTGCTCAGAGGTGTTTAGAGGGCACAATGACTTCATATGTATAGAAGGTTTGGAACTGTGCCTGGCAGACTCTAAGTGCCATACAGATGTTTGCTGCTGCTGCTGGCTGCTGTCATTGTATCAGCTGCTGTAATGGCATCTCCATTTGTGCCTATCCAAATCCTCTTACCTTTCCATGCAGACTGCCTCTCTTCTGTCATGCTCTCCTGACCCCATCTGCTAGATAAGATACGATCTTTCCTGCCTTAAAAGCTTCATAATATTTAGATTTTCATTTAGCACAGAATTATTCATGTTGCAAATTACAAGAAGTAAATGGATATTTCGATTGAAATTGTTTGGGGAAAGCACTTTATTTTTAACATGTTTGAAAAGTTAATGCAAGTGTGTTACATGCTTACTTGTGGTACAGCAGAAAGCCTTGCTGGTCACAGAGCAGTGCATGGACCAGCAGCATCCACATTACCTGACACCAAGTTGAAATTCAGGAACTCCTACCCCTCTCTGCACCTCAAAGTCCCCACCACACTACACACTGAAGCACTAGTGTAAAGTTTTGGAACTTGGCGAAGATGGACTGAATTCAACTATGTGTTTTGGGGGAAAAGCAAGATCTTGAAAGCTCCATAATATTAACTTCTTCTTTTACCTACGTAACAAAGCTGAAATGTAAACCCAGTTTTCTGTATCCAGAATCTCTACCCTTAGTCTATGTAATCTTGACTAAATGCCATCAGTAACCCAACGTAACAGTATGTTTATGATGTTAGTGTCAAGATGGAAGCTCAATCCCCAAATTTCTCATGTACTAGTGTAAACAGAAGACACCCATAATTGCAGGAATTTCCACATGCTTAAGGATGCATGAATTTTTAGTGTTTTGAGTGAGTGACCCATAAACTCAGATTTATGAGGGAATTTATGGAAAAAGGAAGTAGAGAGCAAGCTGGAGGAAAAGATGAGGATGTGTTAACACTTGGTCTCCTTTTACTCTCTTTGAAGGTATAAATGATTCAGTATTAAGTGCTGGACAACTATTTACTTTGAAGCACAAAAATGGAGTGAAAATTTTCTTTTAGGGTATTTGAGAAAAAATATATATTTGTTAATCTACTATTTACTTAAATTTACTAATTTTAATTTCTTACATCTTTATAAAGGCTTAATTTTTCCTCATTTTTAAAAATACTACTGAGCTTCATAGACTTAAATAATGTTTGTTCTTTACATCATATTTCTTGCTAATTTTGTTGTGCTTTTGAAGTTGGCTCTGCTAGGAGGAAGAACAAAGAAATTGCTCAATATTTCCTTTTTTTTTAAATTTTTTTACATCTTTTCAGCATAACAGTATTCATTGTTTTTGCACCACACCCAGTGCTCCATGCAATCCGTGCCCTCCTTAATACCTACCACCTGGCTCCCCCAACCTCCCACCCCCTGTCCCTTCACAACCCACAGGTTGTTTTTCAGAGTCCATAGCCTCTCATGGTTCACCTCCCCTTCCAATTTCCCTCAACTCCCTTCTCCTCTCCATCTCCCCATATCCTCCATGTTATTTGTTATGCTCCACAAATAAGTGAAACCATATGATAATTGACTCTTTCTGCTTGACTTATTTCACTCAGCATAATCTCTTCCAGTCCTATCCATGTTGCTACAAACGTTGGGTATTCATCCTTTCTGATGGAGGCGTAATACTCCATAGTGTACATGGGCCACATCTTCCTTATCCATTCGTCCGTTGAAGGGCATCTTGGTTCTTTCCACAGTTTGGCGACCGTGGCCATTGCTGCTATAAACATTAGGGTACAGATGGCCCTTCTTTTCACTACATCTGTATCTTTGGGGTAAATACCCAGTATTGCAATTGCAGGGTCATAGGGAAGCTCTATTTTTCATTTCTTGAGGAATCTCCACACTGTTCTCCAAAGTGGCTGCACCAACTTGCATTCCCACCAACAGTGTAAGAGGGTTCCCCTTTCTCCACATCCTCTCCAACACACTTTGTTTCCTGTCTTGCTAATTTTGGCCATTCTAACTGGTATAAGGTGGTATCTCAATGTGGTTTTAATTAATCTCCCTGATGGCTAGTGATGATGAACATTTTCTCATGTGTCTGATAGCCATTTGTATGTCTTCATTGGAGAGGTGTCTGTTCCTATCTTCTGCCCATTTTTTGATATGATTATCTGTTTTGTGTGTGTTGAGTTTGAGAAGTTCTTTATAGATCCTGGATATCAACCTTTTGTCTGTACTGTCATTTGCAAATATCTTCTCCCATTCCGTAGGTTGCCTCTAATTTTAATGCTCAGAATGAACTCTCTAACACTCCTGGGGGGAGGAACATGAAAAGAGGCTGGCAAAAGACATACTTCTCCCCCATTTAGAATGCAATGGCCTCGTGAAACTGGCTGTGCTACTCTGTGGACTGTGGCCTTGGTTTAAGGAATGGCAAAGAGGAGACTTGAGGCAAGAGTCTTCTGGGTAGAATGGTCTGCCTGATCACATCTTATTTTAAAGCTGAAAGTGCCCATGAAAATCATGCAGACCTACTTTTTCTAATATCCAATAATGGAAAGGAGACCAAGAGAGTCTGCCAAGGTCAGGGAGCCAAATGTGACTCAGTAGTGTCTGGAAGGCTAACACAAAAGTGAATCTAGGGACGCCTGGGTGGCTCAGTTGGTTGGGCAGCTGCCTTCGGCTCAGGTCATGATCCCAGCGTCCTGGGATCGAGTCCCACATCGGGCTCCTTGCTCATCAGGGAGCCTGCTTCTCCCTCTGCCTCTGCCTGCCATTCTGTCTGCCTGTGCTTGCTCTCTCTCCCTCTCTCTCTCTGACAAATAATTAAATAAAATCTTAAAAAAAAAAAAAAAGTGACTCTAAGTGACAGCTGGTTGGGTTCCCTTGAGGAATCTGGAGTCCCCCCCCCCCACCCCATGAAGTTCCCTAAATGGGATAAGGATTGTTTTATCTTCATTCCTTCATATTCACTGCTGATATCATTTTTGTTCAATGATTTGGGATCTTTTAAAACCATCAAATATGCTACAACAGAGCTAAAATCAGACATGGGAAAATGTCCCTGATGCTGGAGCCCCCAGACCAAGGGTAAAGCCTTTGATGTGTACTACACACTCTTCTGGGTGCAGCCAGGAGTGGGCTCCAAATCTCCACTGTACACAGGCCCCAAACTCTGTCCTCCTCCCAGGCTGGGGGGAAATACCCCCCTCTCTTGGCCCATGAGTCTATCCCTCTACATTATCTAATCCCATACCTAGGACAGACATCTCCATGAGTTATGATTTTCACAGATAGATAGGATAGTTAATGTTCATCAGCTTCTGCCTTACTTACACTCTTAAAAAAAATGAGGTAGAAAAATTAAGGATCTGGCAACTTCTCTGAAACCGAAGAAGGAAAATAGAGGGAATGCCACACACAGAGCTCTAATTTGACATGGTTCCTGCAGCAGAAAATGTAAAATCCAATTAATATGTCAAGAAATGATCATACCACATGAGCTAGTATTATTTCCCACTTAAATTTCACATCAAATGTGAAGCTAAAATGTGATAAATGCTAAGCTTATTCAGGCCACCTTCACAGATTTCTCTAGGAGATATGTAGTAGAAAAGTTTTGAGAAGCACTGAAGTAAGCCAATAGCCTCCTTTTGTATGTGAGGGAAATGAGGCCAATGCACATCATTTATGGCAGATCCAGGCCGCAGTTGAGTGGATGGAGGCCTCAGAGAATGTGGTGAGCTTAGACAAACAATACCACTTACTTCAGTTAATAAAGGAGGTCAATAACAACCTCCCAGAGTCCTGCTTGTTTTGGTTCAGTCCTTGTAGCCATGTCACCAGTTCCACCAATCACAGGGGCACAGGAGACCAGGAGTGAGAAGGATACTGAACTTAGAACTGACACCTCACCTTTCCCTTAGGCCACCAGGCCAGACCCTTTGATTCTCACACCCTTCATGATCTCAGTCACCGCTAGGTGTCCAAGTCACCCATGTCATCATTAAGAGTGCGACATTTTCCTCATAGGGCTCTGTACATCCATAACCTAACACAAATTTTCACTCCTTGCCTGCTCTCAAACATTTCCTTCATGCTCTCTGGACTACTCCACCTGGCATCAATAAAATTCCCTGCTTCATCAATCTCTTCTTTTAGATTTCCTTCACCTCTGAAACTCATTGCACTTGAATCACTCTAAAGGACCCTCTGACTAATGGCAACTCTCTTATAATCCAAGTGCCAGAGGGGCTGGGGAAGGGTTAGATGCCATCCTTAATACTTATTGCTGAATTATCTCTCTTCCCTTCTCCCAAGACCCACAAGAAAATCTCTTTAAATGCACATGCCATCACACCATACAATCCACTACTCCTCTACTTGGATCTGAATATTTCTGTCTCCCCAAAATTGGTATGTTGAAATTCTAATGCCCACCGTGATGGTGTTAGGAGGTGGGACTTTTGGGAGGTGCCTAGGCCATGAGAGTTGAGCCTCATGAATGGGATCAGGGCCTTTACAAAAAGACTCCCCAGAGCTTCCAGCCCTTCCACCAGGTGAGGACACAGGAAGAAATCTGTAGTCTACAACCCGGAAGAGAGTCTTCACATGTACCTGATCATGCTGGCAGCCTGGGTGTAAACTTCCAACCTCCAGAACTGTGAGAAATAGTTTTCAGTTGTCTATAAGCCAGCCAGTCTGTGGCATTTTATTATTGCCGCCTGAACAGACTAACACATTTTCCTTGTTGGGGTCTTTTTCCAACTCCTGGTAACTCCCTTCAGTGGGAGATTTTTAAAAAGTGGCACATCACCAATATTACCATCATTATTTGTAAAGACAGAAATCCACAAAGTGAGGTAAGGGGAAAAGAGAGAGTAGGAAAGGAAAATGGAGGGTGAATAAGAAGCCCCTTGACTGACAGGGCAGAGAAGGCTAAAGACAACTTGAGCTGCTGATGGTGGTGGTGGGATTAGGGTATGAAAATCAAAAAGCAGCAAGGTAACCCCTGCCACAGATGTATTCTACACACAAATGCATACAAATTTGTTGCATTAGGTAATTCTGAAGTCTGGGGAGCTAGATGGAAGTGGAAAACGGTAAGCTTTATTGAAAGTTTGACTGAGGAGCAATGAGAAATCTGGATCTCCTTATCTTTCATACAAAGCTGAATTACTTGCCCTTCCTTTCCCTGGAAGAACACTATTTACTCTCTCAACCTTAACTGAAACAAGTTTGGGCCTTGAGAATATGAGGCACAAGGAAGGTTTGGGTCACAACCCAATACTGAAAATAAGAGATGAAGTGATGGCTGGCCTGCTTTCAACAGTGAGCCCCTGGCTGCTTTTCCCTGTTCAATTCCCAAACCCTGGAAGTCAACTCTATATAACATATTCAAACAAGAGACTGAAATTTCCTCTCTGGTGAAACTAGCCAGCTCAAGATAAAAAATCTACAAGGCCTACAGCCATTGACCTTTGGTTATCCCAGAAATACACATTCCTCTGCCTGATCAATTTACAATGAAGGCATCACCTGGCAAATGGTACCATTCTACCACCACCAACCCCCCTCAAAAAGATGCAGAGTGAGTTACCAAATATCAGTTTAATGTGTTTCTAAGAACCAAGAATTACCAACCATTTGAGAAAATATTTAACATGGAGGTCAAAGGAAAAGTTTTAAAAATACATTAAGGAACACAAAAGATCAATAAACAACGTTATGGGTAGAGGGAAATAAGAGAAAAATTAATATCCTCAAATGACAGGAAAAATACTGCTTCTGTTACATTGCAAGAGATCTAATAAAAAGACTACAGAGAAAAAAGAACCATTGGAGACAAAAATGATGATGATATAAATTAAAAATGCAGTAGGTAAATTTAAAGATAAGGAGGCAGAACATAAAGAAAAACAGATTATCACTAGGAGAAAAAACTAAAAATGTGTCTGGTATCTCTTAAGGATACAGTAATGAATGTATTTCTATAACATCATTACAATAAACAGCACACATACATACACACACACAGAGGACACATAGTGAACTGAAGACCAATATCTGAATAATAATTATATTAGGAAAATTACTATCTCATTCATTAATTAAGCCACTGATCACATTTAATATTAGATGCCAATTTTATATGATTTTTTTCTTTTTCTCCCAGGACCTTTAGTGCAACTACACTTATGTACCAGTGTACTCATGTATTTAATACTTCATAAATTGTATTCTTCATATTTTCATGTCAATGGTAGGATGGTTATAGGAATGCATTTGAAATCTAAATGGGTTTTCAATTTCCTATTACAAATATATCTTGTCAAGGCAAAAGGCCTTAATCAAATAATAACAATTCTATACCTGTGTTCTGTGTACATCAGAGCAAATAAATGTTAAATATTATTTTATTCAGGATTCAATATCCTGTATCTGCTTGTCTCATTTTAGAGACAGATTTTCAACTCAAAAGCAATGTAAACAATCACACACTTATAAATATATTTTATTTTACCTTACTATTCTCTATTTAGCACTTCGTTACATTTTAAAAGAAATGGTGGGTATTGCCGTTTATTTAATAATAAAATTAACAGAACTAAGGAGGAAGTTACAGAGAAGATAAATGAGGTATTGGTGAAGTAATTATTCCTTTGTGGCTTAATCATTAAAGACCATAAGCCAATAAGCCATGTGAAAGTTTACTATTGATGCTTTTCTAGGCACTAAATTTCCATGTGATATAAATATCCTATTTGTAGCATATGATTGTTGGAGACTCAATGAGCCATTTGAATGACAAACAGTTAATACATTACTTTCTGTCCTTCTGCTTTACTCATGCAGTATTTGTAGGAAAAGTTTAATTGCTCCAATGTTCTTTTAAATAATTGAATTGCTTGTTTGCTATATTTTCTCCCTGATATAAAGAATGGCTGAAAATAATTCATCGTGAAGTTGAGTAATAACCATGAATTTGTGTGACAGGAACATAACGAGCTTGGAATTTTTTTTAAAAGCTTGTTTCAATTAAATTCAAATAGTAAATGGAGAATTTTTATCAGTACAGGGCAAACATGTTCTACCACTACAATTTCTCATGCTATTCTCAAATTAATTTTCTTCTAATAATAGCATCGGTTATTTCAGGGCTGAGATTCTTAAAGGTTCAGAAATCATTCTTGAATCAAAGTTCTTCCTGAGAATCAACCTCTTCTTGGCAAATAGGACAAATACTGAGTAAGGTCCTGGAGGACGGAGAAACCATCTGAGTCACTGCTGCATCATCTCATGGTTGAGACCACAGTGGAGACTTAGTGAGTTCCAATGAAAGGGTTCCAGTGAAAGGCTAGTATTCTTGAAACACAGCATGTGGCAGCCCATCAGGAATCAGGATGCTCATCTGAGATGTGCTCTCAGACTTCACTTCTGCACAGGCCAGCAGAGCAGATAATCGCTTATGCCTAATCTCATAAAGGATTTTTCTTCTCAAATCATGCTCTAACTATCCACTATGGTGTCAATGATTTATCATTACCACTTTCTTCTCATCTAGGATCTTTCCAGGCATGTGGTGAGGACTAAACTTATTCATTCATTTATGTATTCATTAATTCAAAATTATTATTGACTGAGTGCTCTGTGCCAAACATTGTTCTATGTGCTCAGAGTACGGCAGTAAATACCCTCCCCTCAGCACTTACACTGAGGGGCTCAAAATAAGAGCACAAATGGATCCTGTTTACCACATGTCCAGGCATTGAACAGTTATACATCTAGCTAACAAAAGCTTGAATAACATGCATTATATCTACCCATCCTAAAAGCTATGACTTTATGATATTCAGGTTCAAGTTTAGAATGCTCAAACTCCTTGCAAATTCCCACTAGAACATGGCAGTGCAAAAAAGAGATCCAGCCCCCCAGCCGCTGGCCCCCACCTGAAGCCACCCTTCCTTCCTCTCACCCATCCCTCCTCTCACCTTTCTCCTTTTTGTTCTGCAAAGGTCTTCCTGCACACTGTGTGGACTTCTCCAGGAAGCTTCTAAAACCGTCCAACTGAGCCTACGCTTTCTGAAAACAACTCTTTTTTTTAAATGATTTTATTTTTTAATTAATTAATCTTTTTATTTATTTGAGACAGAGAACATGAGCAGGATGAGAGGGAGAGGGAGAGGGATAGGCAGGCTCCGTGCTGAGCATGGAGCCCCACACGAAGCTCAATCCCAGACCCTGAGATCCTGACCAGAGCCAAAGTCAGATACTTAAATGACTTAGCCACCCAGGGGCCCCTAAAAACAACTCTTGAGCATAGGAATACACTCAGAAAAAGGGCCAGGTACACTCATGGAAGGACACTCAGGAACGCCTGATAAAGGAATTCTGAGGTCCTTAATATCTACAATGGTCTAGAAAGGGGAGTTAATTCTGTGGATGAATAGATCCTCCTTCTCTCCCACCAGGGGTTCAAAACTTCAGGACTTCTCCAATGACTCCAGCAACCCAAAGCCTGATGGGGTAAACCATGAGAGCAGACCAATTAATAAAGGAGGTGTCCTATCTTTGGGACCTCCTTATCAATCTTGCAGACTTTATCTTTTCTTCTCTGCCTGTGAAATTATCTGAGCCTAGAGTTTCCTTTTGGGGGATTTTTTTTTTTAACTATGAATTCAATTTCTTTAATAGCTATAGTACTATTCAGGTTATCTATCCTTGGTGAGTTTGGGTTATTTGTGGTTTTCAAGGAATTACTCCATTTCATTGAAATCACCAAATTTGTGTGATTGGAATTCTAATATTTTCCAACATTTGTAATATTTCCTTATTATTACTTTCTTATTAATATTTTAGTATTTTCTTATTACTCTTTTAATACCTGTGAGTTCTCTATTGAGATCTTTTCTCATTCTTGATCATGGTAATTTGCATATTCTCTTTCGTTTTGTGAGTTTGGCTAGAGGTATAATGATTTCAATGACCATTTCAAAAATAAGATTTTGGTTTCTTTGATTTTTCTGTATTAGATTCTGTTTTTATTCTAACTGACTTCTGCTCTTAACCTAATTATTGCTGTCCTTTCCCTTTTCTTTTCCCTACTTTCTTAAGGTGGAAAATTTGGTTGTTGATTTCTTTTTTATAAAAGAAGTAAGGTCAGGGTGCCTGGATGGCTCAGTTGGTGAAGTGTCAGACTCTTGATTTCAACTCAGGTCATGATCTCAGGGTTGGGAGAACAAGCTCCATGTCTCAGCTCTTCACTGAGTGTGGAACCACTTTAGATTCTCTCTCACCCTCTCCCTCTACTTGTCTCCCCAACACTTGTGTGCTCTCTCTTTAAAAAACAAACAAACAAAAATAAGGTCTTCTTTTATAATGTAAGTTGTCATGAATTGAATTGCATCACTCCTAATTTCATATACTGAAGTTCTAACTCCCAATATCTGAGAATGTGACCTCATTTGGAAATAAAGTCTTTGCAGATGTAATTAAATTAGAATTATTTCATTCTGCAGTAGGATGGGTCACTAATCCAATATGATGGAGCCCTTATAAGGAGAAATTTGTATGCACACATGTAAACAAGGAGAATACCATGTGAACACAAACATGACCATCTATAGGCCAAGGAGAGAAGCCTAGAAAAGATTCTTCCCTCACAGCCCTCAGAAAGAAACAACCTTGCCAACTTCTTGATTCTATACCTCTAGCCTTTAGAACTGTGAGACAATAAATGCTGTCTAAACCACTCAGTTTGTTCTATTTTGTTATGATAACCCTGGCAAACTAAAACATTAACATTTAATGCTATAAATTTCCCTCTAAAGCACTGTTTTAGCTGCATCTTGTAAATTTAGATATTTTGTATTTTCATTTTTGTTCTATCAAAATATTTTCTGATCTTCCCTGAGACTTCTTTTTTGGTCCTTGTTTGAATAATTGTGTGTTGTTTACTTTTCAAATATTGAGGATTCTTCAGTTACCTTTCTGTTGGTTATTTCTTGATTCGTTCCATTACAAGTAGGAAACAAAATTTTTAAGACTTCAATTATTTTTACAGTTTGTTCTATGATGTAGGATATGGTAACTCTTGGTAAGTGCTCATTTGAACTTAAAAAGAATATGTATGCTACTTTTTGTGGGTGGGGTGGTTTATAAATCTCAATTAGATCTAAGTTTATTACCTCTTTACTGATCTTTATCTCTACTCTTACTATTGATTATTTAGAAAATAGAATGAAAGTCTTCAACTCTGTGAATTTAATTTGTTCATTTTGCCTTTCAGTTCTATCCACTTTCACTTCATGTATTTTGAAACACTTTTGCATGGGGCATACACATTTAGAAATCTTATGTTGTTGGGTTTTTTTTGTTTTGTTTTGTTTTGTTTTGTTTTTTGTTTTTTGTTTTTTTTTTTTTTTTTTGTGAATGTCACTATGTAAAGTATTTCTGTATTTCTGTAAATTTCCTAAGCTCTAAAGTTGATGTTGTCTGATATTAACATAGCCACCCAAGTTCTATTTTGTTTTTACTATTAGTATATACATGATATATCTTTTCCATCCTTTTACTTTTGACCTATTTATAACTTTTTAAAGTATTTAAAGTGAGTTCCTCATAGAGAAACTCATATTTTAGAAGGGATTCTAATAGCAGTATAATTGTTAAGTTCTTACTATCTAACAGGTACTTTCTAGGTGCTGCAAACATAGCAAAGAGATTACACTGTTTTATGAAGTCCAAAGAAAGAAAATTTACTCATTAGTTTAGTACATAAAATTTGTATTGTGAAGTCAACTTCAGCTTCATAGAGTTGTAATATATTCATAATATCTTATATCTGTCTGCCCTGGAAGGTGAATTTGGTGCTCTGAACAGGACACTTTTTCTTCAGGATATGACCACAAAGGAGTCCAGGGTACAGATTCTGGCATTAAACATAATAATTAAACATTGATAATGAGCTTTTTCTGGCTGGATGTGTCAGCCATGCAATTTTCTGCAGGGACCAAATCCTGTCTAAAGAGCCTTTCTTCCAAAGAACTCCTCTTTGCTTTTATTGCATTCTGACCACCAGTTTCCTGATTGTAATTTTTATCATGTAACACCTTTCCACATGTCAATTTCCAAAATTATAGCTTGGTTTGTGATGATTACAGTTTAAGGGTTGTTTCCTGTTTCCTAACCACCGGGAATTACCATTGTTAGTCGGCAAATCACTATGTAGTAAAGGCTATTTCTGTGGAGGTTCCTGCAGATGGCTAACTTCTTAGGGAGACTTGTCTTTATTTCCATGTGGAAACATTTCTCCAGCCTGATCCTAGATATCAGAACCTATATGGCCTGTGAGAGAAAAGAAGTCAGTCTTCACTCTACTTATACCCAAGCCTCAGACTCTAAGATCAAAGCAGAAACAGAACATAAGTGAAGCAGGCTGAATCACAGAAGGATATCCCAGAAGTAAGTAAATAGGCTGAGGCCTATGGAGGATTTGGGAAGACTAGCAACGAGCTAAAGAGGATGAGAAATCACTCTTCAAGGATGATGGAGCATAGTGGGAGGATATATGCTTTTGACTGATATAAAAGGCCAAGTTCAGCTAGTTGTGGTCAAATAAGAAACAAAGGTCTTCATCATTGGAGCTTACCAGAGAACTATGGATTCCCAACTTTTCAAGAAGCTCAAAGGCCAAGACCTTTGAGTCTACCAGCTAAAGACAAAGATCCAGAGAAATAATATAAGGATCCAGCCGTTAGATTGATTTGGTGTTATAGGTTGGTTTCATTAGGAGATAGTGATGAAGATTAGTATAAAAAAATTATTAGGTATCCATCAACAGACAAATGGATAAGGAAAAGATGGTATATATACATGACAGAATATTATGCAACCATAAAAAAGGATGAGATTGTGCCATTTGAGACCATGGATGGACCTAGATAGTATTATGCTGAGTGAAATACGTCAGACTGAGAAAGAAAATGCCATAATTCCACTCATAAGTGGAATTTAAAAGGTTAATATCCAAAATATATAAAGAACTTACACAAGTCAACACCAGAAAACAAGTAATTCATTTTAAAGTGGGCAGAAGACATGAATAGACATTTGCCCAAAGAAGATGTATAGATGCCCAAAAGACATATGAAAGCATGTTCGATATCACTAATCATGAAAGAAATGCAAATCAAAACCACAATGAGATATGACCTCACACCTGTCAGAATAGCTAAGATCAAAGCACAAATAAAAACAGGTGTTGGCTAGAATGTGGAGAGAAATGAGCCCTCATGCATTGCTTCTGGGAATGCAAACAGGTGCACCCATGTGGAAAACAGGAAGTTCCTCAAAAAATTAAAAATAGAATTGCCAGAAGATCCAATAATTCCACTACTGAGTAATTACCCAAAGAAAACAAAAATACTAATCAAAAAAGATAGACACACCCCTACGTTTCTTGCAGCATTATTTACAACATCCAAATTATGGAAGAAACCCAAGTGTCCACCAATAGATGAACAGATTAAGAAGATGTGGTATATGTATACAATGGAATATTAATCAGTCATAAAAAGAATGAAATCTTGCCACTTACAACAATGTGAATGGATCTAGAGGGTGAAATAAGTAATTAGAGAAAGAGAAATACCATTTGATTTCACTCATATGTGGAATTTAAGAAACAAAACAAATGAAAAAAGGAAAAAAGAGAAACAAAAAAGCAGACTTTTTTTTTTAAGATTTTATTTATTTATTTGGCACACACAGAAAGAGAGAGAGAGTACAAGCAGGGAAAGGAGCAAGCAGAGGGAGAGCGAAAAACAGGCTCCCTACTGAGTAAGGAGCCCAATGCCGGGCTCCATTCCAGGACCTGAGGCTCATGACCTGAGCCAAAGGCAGATGCTTAACCAACTGAGCCACCCAGGTGCTCCAGAAGAGCAGACTCTTAACTATAGAGAACAAACTAATGGTTGCCAGAGGGAAGGTAAGTGAGGCAATGGGTGAAACAGGTACAGGGGATTAAGAATACATTCATAATTTTGACAACTGTGGCCATTGCTGCTATGAACATTGGGGTACAGATGGCCCTTCTTTTCGCTACATCTGTATCTTTGGGGCAAATACCCAGTACTGCAATTGCCAACTTTTGTATAAACATGGACGGGACTGGAAGAGATTATGCTGAGTGAAATAAGTCAAGCAAAGAGAGTCAATTATATAGTTTCACTTACTTGTGGAGCATAAGGAATAACATGGAGGACACTGAGAGAAGGAAAGAAGTGACTTGGGGGAAATCAGAGGGGTAGAGGAACCACGAGAGACTGTGGACTCTGAGGAAAAAACTGAGGGTTTTGGAGGAGAGTGGGGTGGGGGCTTGGGTGAGCCTGATGCAGGGTATTAGGGAGGGCACATATTGCATGGAGCACTAGGTGTGGTGCATAAACAATGAATCTTGGAACACTGAAAAAATAAAATAAAATTAAAAAAAAAAGAATACATTTATCATGATGAGCACTGAATAATGCAATGAATTTTTGAATTGTTATATTGTACACCTGAAACTAATAGAACACTGTATTTTAATTATATTTTCATTTTAAAGTAATTAATTAATTACAAATAAATTCTGAGAGAAGTTACCAAAGAATCCCAGGGAACCTCTCTTCCTAAGGGAAACTTAGAAAAGAAAGAAAACATGGCCCCTTCTGGTAGGGCTGGTCTTGAAGTCTTAAGAGATACTGCTTGTCTCCCTGCTTTACTGTTGATTTTGGATTGCCTTCATCCTCAGCTAATACCTCTGCCTGTCTCAGTGGCTTATCTTGTGACATGATTGATTATTGCATTCCTAAAGAAGCTGTGTCTCTGGTCACAACCATGTTCTTAGGCCAGGGTGCTGCCTTTGTCTTTTTGCCATGAACACTGGGCAAAGGTATACCAAAAGGTGCGCAAGTGCATATTTGTACACCAAACATATTCTTCCCTGCCCCCATATAATATATCTCTTCCTCCTCTTGATGATCATTGACCATCCCTTCCAAGATTGTGACTTTTCCTGTTTCCAGTTCTTCCCTGGCCTGAGGTATATATTATAGTATCCAGGTAGTAACCATAGCTTGTGGTTCAGTGAGAATCTTGCTATATCTCTCTGGTTGGAAGGGTTTCACCTCTGGCAACTAACATATCTAAACCCTTAGAATCCAGAGTTTTGCATATAAGAAGCAAAAATTTCCCCTAAGGGAATCACTGGGACTCACAATGAATAGTACACTTCTGCTTCCACCTCTTTCTTTACAGACCAATGGATTCTACCTATTGGAGATATAACACATATTAAGAGGTTTTGCCATTCTTGTGCCCTTGATTGATCACACTCAAAATCCAGTCCTTGTGTATGTACAGCTCCTACCAGTAGACACTGGCTAGGTTCTGCAACGCCTCTGGAATATGTTGTCTTTGCTCCCTTCTCAAACTTAGCATGACTCCAGCTAGGTTCTGTGAAAACTTAATCCTGGTCATTGACCTTGTGGCCTGAAGGGGAGTTAGTGACAGATCCTAAGGAGTCCTCACAGGTTGTCTTCAAGTAGAGAGATCCCTGCATTATCTTCAGGCAAGGTGGGAGTACTACCCCTTAACAGGGAAGTATGAGCCACTGCAGCCAGCACAGAGGGGTCACAGAAATCTAAAATCTAAATCTAATCTAAATCTAAATCTAAATCAATTCAAATGCCTCATTCCACACGTCAGTGTCCCATCCTCTCCCAAAAGTGGCAATGATTTTAGAAAAGTACACTTGCCTAAGTTGAAATGTTCATGCTTTTTGGAGTTCTATTACTTTCCTGATTAAGACCTGGGTCTGGTCCACAGCTTTATTTGTCCTCTAGCTACAGGAAGTGAAAGACTCCTTGTGTGCTACCATGTAACCCTCTACAGCCCACATTAAGCTTTTAATTGCTGATTAACCACACTTGGAATTCTCTCATTTTTCCAAAGTATCAATAATTTTTAACAACGACCACCCAATTTTACTGTCCTTATCGAATATACTATATACTACGTAGTGTATGGAGTATACTATTTCCCATCACATTTTGCAAATGCATAGCCCCTGGTCCTGTATTCCCTGCCACTGCGATGTCATTCCAGTTCACCGAGGGTAAATTTTTAACAAACACCCAGCTATATACCAAGGATAATCTGTAATCCAGTTGGGGTTTCATTGCCAGCTGTGTTGGAAAGGACCTGAATTCCAAATGTCTCCTTGGTATCTTCTTTCTTAAACCAGTCCTGGCACCAGCTCTCACAGGATATGTTCCCAGGAAAGCAGACTAAGATGAAGATTAGCACATGGAGAGTTTACTAGGGAATATTCCTGCGAGCAACAGCAAAGAAAGGAAGGGCCAGAAGCAGACTGAGCAGAGGAAGAACTTGGCTATGATGCAGCCTTAACAAAGGCTTCAACTGATAGCAAAGGAGATCTGAAATTGAGATAGTCCTTCAGAGGTGCCCCAAATTGGGGTGAGGTGTCCAGGCCATTATGTTCTTGCCTCAGCCAGTAATTGCATATGGAAAGAGGGTGTGACTTTGGAAAAGCCTGCTCCAGTGAACTAAACTACTCTTTGCTGGTAGTATTCCTAGGAGCTGGGGAAATGAATCCTTTCATCCTGCAATGAGATCTAGAAGGTCCATCATAGCATCCACTACATGGAGGTATATGGAGAGAGCTTGGTCACACAAGTTAGGTTGACGTCCCAAATGCTTTAGCTAAAATTAAGCTCCAAATTGAGGCAGAGCAAGGAAAATGCCAGCATGATGTCCTGTACATCATACCTCCTCCTTCAGTTTTCTGGAAGCATGACTGGTATGAGCTTGGGATGGGCAAAGTCTATGAATGATGAGACGTGGTGGTCTACGGCCCTGGCTGTGGGGGTTACAGAGCTGTGAGCACAGAGAGAGACCTCACAGACCCCGCTGTGGCAAAGGAGACCCCAGGATTTCTTAGGTCTTTAGAAATGCAGCTTTTGGTATCAAACAGAAGACTTCCAAATACTTATTAGGGTACTCCTTAGGGTTCTCTAAGTGAAAAAACTCAAATCTGAGGAGCTTAGGAATAATTCATTAAAATAAAACATTGAATTTTCAAATACTAAATTAAAAATTCTAACAGAGTCGAAATACTTGGATAAATTTTTATAAAATCGGGTAGTTGAGAATAATTTGTCCTTACAAGATTTTGATTTCTACAGTTTGAGGTTATGATTTTTACAATTACTTACAATTGTATGTGTTTAAAGTTGAAGGAAATATGAGCCAGTCCCCGATGCAAACAAAAACAACCCACTCTTGAGCTTCTACAACAGCTCAGCTCTGGCTTCTGGCTGCAGACTCCCTACCTTGCCTGCAGCCACAGGAGACTTCCTGAACTGCATGTGAGACCCTGCTTAAAAATCACTGATGGTCATACACCGTTGTATGGTGAGGTATGCATGGCCATGCCGGGTTTGATCTCTGGGGCATTTGCAGTTTCAACTCTGCCTCCCCAGGACCCTAAAGCATCCAACTATCTGTGTTCCCCTCACCTGTGCGGGCAGCACTCCGTTGGCCACTCTCCTCGTGTCCCTAAAATGGTGACCTATTCTACTACCCCATGCTGCCCCTTCCATCAGATAATTTGAAATTTCCTTAAGTGGAAGGTCATCAAGGAGCTTCCCTCTCACAGTTCCCCCGACCTGAGTGAGCAGAGTACAGGGCAGTCCTGAGAATTACACAAGAGGGGAACCACACAGATAAGTCCTCACCAAGGCACAGACACCCCTAGAGACTCTGGGTGGCACTACTTGGGTCAGACTGCCTACACATACATCTCAGCTAAAATTTCATAGTGGGAGGCAATAAAATTAGTCCATAAAACAACCAAAATTGCTTTTTTGATTTACTAATCAGTCTGCTCAAGGACAGAATGCCCAGATTGCCATCTCTGCACCTTTCAATTAATCAGTTAAATGACAACTAAAAAAAATACAAGTAAAATTCACTGTACTTTGATTGCTTGAAGCTGCCTTTTTTCCTCTCTCTCCCCTCTATCTTATTAATCTTGGTTTTCACTTTGTTTCCTACTCAAACTACAACTGACTTCAAGTGTAAGTAAATAATCTTCACACAAATGACTAAACAGCATGTAAAATAACTTTTCAAATGTATTTGAAATATTCTTACATGCATCAAACACGTAGTAGAATCATACTGTCAGTACATTTTTATTAGGTTAAGTAGAGTAAGTTGCTCACTTCAAATAAACACATTTTAGTTAGGTAATTAACATAGTATTCACTCTTCCAACATCCCTAAAGAAGCTCCAAATAGGAAATTTGCTTTAATAACAACAAACTTAAGTCTTGCTCCAATTTGTAATCGCTTTAGGTCATCAAGATTTTGCTTGATATTATAACTTATATTTACTGAGAAGAGAGGTATTTCAATTAAGTAGAAAAATATATGAATTTAGAGTTTAAACCTAGGCTCTTTCAAATTACAGAACCCCAGTAATATAACTAGCCTCTCATCATTTCTCAACAGTAAAATGAGCCCAATAATTTATAACTTTATTAAGAAATTTTGAGGATAAAATTAAATAAGCAGTGTAAATTCTTTGAGAATATGGTTGAGACTGACTTTTGCCATCTGTTTTTGTCAGGGTGCTCTAATCTGTTAAACCAACCATGCTCTTTGCGTACAATTTATACATGTTCCTAAGAAAGATGGGAAATCTTGATAAACTACTATGTGCTATAGAAGTCCCAATATTTAATCCCCCAGGCTGAAGAGGAATGAATTCATGTCAAATGGAGAATGACCACAAATCTATATGATCACGCAGGAAAAGATGAGAGGAAGTCAAATGTGCCATGTTGCTATGATACCAAATATTCCAATATTCTGATTAACAGACCAAGAGAGCAAGTGATAAGTGTATCCTTTTTTTAAATTTTTTTAAGTAGTCTGCACACCCGCATGGAGCCCAGTGTAGGGCTCAAACTCAGGACCCTGAGATCAAGACATGAGCTGAGATCAAAATTCAGACAATTAACCAACTGAACCACCCAGACACCCCATTAAACATTTCTTTTAACATTAAAATACTGGCATTAGAGAGTAGGGCACTGTTCTCATGTCATTTCTTAAAATTAGGTCTTTGAAGTACCCTATCAATAGAAATCTGGTGGTAGTTTAGTACTATTAGTGTTGTTGCAAGTCTTTATGTATCTTAAATCAGTTGAATGTTCTTTAAGAGCCAATGAAGAGGTCAGTATTCTCCAAAGAAATTCTTTCATGTCTACTAGGTAATACTAGAGGATGACAAACATAGTTAGCAAGAATGCTCATAGATTAAAAATTCAAATAAACTACAGAGGACCAGAATTTTAAAATTTGAAGCCCATTGAAGATATTCGTAGTCTAGTGCCACCATTTCATAGGTGAAGAAATTGAATCCCAGAATAGTCCAGGGACTTACATAAAATCACGAGAAGTGAAAGATGGAGCAGAGGTCCCTGATAGATAATTGAATGGTGGGTGGGTGGAAAAAGCAAAGCAAATAAATGAGGCTTAGAAATTAGACACCTTATAGCAGAATTAGATTAGCTCTTGTTTTTAGGGTGATGAGGCTCTAAGGAAATGATTCTTACTAATCAAATTCATAATAAATGGATTTTTAGGACAAAATGTTAAAAAAAAAAATTTCTGGCTATGCCATAATAACCAGAATGCTCTAGAAGTTATCACAATAGGAAAAAGAAATCCTCTGGGTCCAGGGAGTTCTAAGAGTTAAAAACATTCATACTGAAATATCACACACCTATACACTCACTGCTGAAGTTTTTAAAATGTTAACATTTTGCTATATGGGTTTCAAACTTGTCTGTTTTTTTTTTTAAATTCTTAAAACAAATATTTAAAAGAATAGTTAAAAGAAATACCTAAAACCACACTCCTATCTCTTCCCCAGCCTTCACTCCTCAGGTACCTACCACTGTGAAGACAGTATACGTCATGCTCAGACATGTTTTGTATCTCTCCTGCATATGCACAAATGTATACTAGCCTACATAAATGGTATTCTAATACATTCATCCTTTCCTAGCTTCCTTTTCCCCCTCAACTTTAAGTTTATAGATTTACGCATTGTGATACAAAAACTTCTAGTTCATTTATATCTTGATTTGAGTTGACCTCAAAACTAAGAGATGACTGGGGTTATTTCTCACTTCTATACTGTCCCTGCTACAATTAATATTCTAGTATTTGTCTTCTGGGGCACATTTCTTCTTGTGCTCATGTGTATAAGTTCTTCAGAGATAGCCACTAAGAAATGCTATTGTCAAGCTGAAAGGTGTTCTTCACCATTACTAAATATGCCTAATTGCCCTCCAGAGCAGTGGTTCCAATTTACACTTTCAAAGTAAAAGTGTCTCATTTCCCCACATTCTACTCATTGCATGATGTGGTAAGCTGAATAATGGCCTTCCAAAGAAGCCACATTCAGATCCCTGGAACCTGTAAACAGGTTACATTATAATTGCCAAAGGTACTTTGCAAATGTGGGTTTGATATTGGGGAGATAATCCTGTGTGATCCACAGGGACCCAATACCATCACAGGAGTCCTTTATAAATAAAGAGTGGGGAGAGGCAGAGAAGGAAATGTGAGGACAGGAACAGAGATCAGAGAGAGTCAGAGATTTGAAGATGCTATGCTGCTGAACTCCAAGAGGAAGGAAGAGTCCAGGAGGCAAAGAATGCAGGCTTCACCTAGAAGCTGGAAAAAGAAAGGAAGTAGATTCTCCCCTAGAATCTTCAGAAGGAACCAGCCCTGCCAATACCTTCACTACCACCTAGTAAAACTCATCTTGAGTTTCTGACCTCCTGAATTGCCAAATAATACATCTGTGTTGCTTTAAGTCACTAAGTTTTTGGAAATTTGTTATAGCAGCAATAAGCAACTATAACACATGATGTTAAGGGACACAGCATTTTGTTTATTTTTTGCCAAAATAAGGTTATGATGATTTGCATTTACCCACCTACTAGTGAGTTTGAGCCTCTTATCGTACATATATTCGTCATTTGGGTTTGTTTTTTTTCCCTCTGTGAATTACCTGAACTACTTTGCTGATGATCATTTTCTAAATGATTTGAAGAAATCTCTACACCACACTTACTCAAACTCAGTACTCTTTGCATTTTGAGCCAGATAGTTTTGTAGTGTGGGGCGATGTGTGTACTGCAGGATTTTTAGCATCATCCCCATTGCCCTCAATCAACTAAATGACAGCCCTCCTGAAGTTTTGATGACCTAAATGTCTCAAGATACTGCACATTCCCCAGGGGACAAAATCGCCACCACCACCACCACCCCCAGTTGAAAAGCGCTGTATTTATCTGTGCTGAATATTTCATATGCTAATCTTCGATCAGTTATTTTTTTCTAAGACAATGGTTTAATAAATATTTCACATTTAAAATATCACTACAGCCATTTTTATCAATCTTTCACTTTCCAGCTTGACTCTTCTATCTTTTTTATGAAGTGTTACTCTACTGCAATGGTCCTCACACTTTAATATACATAACAGCTACTTGGAGGGCTTTTAAAACAAAGATAGGTAGATGGATGCTTCCTCTGGAGTTACTCTGGATGGGGCCCAAGAAATTGCATTTCTAACAGATCCCCTGAGGATGCTGATATTGCTGGACTGGGGAACACACTTTGATAAGGTCATCCATAAAAAAGATTTTTTAAAAAATTTTTTCATAGCTTTGCTTTTCCACATGTAGGTCCTGAATCCATCTGGATTTTCTTTTTGTGCATGGTGGTAGATAGCTTTCAAGTTTTTAATTCTTTTCCTCCATACGGATAGGCAATTACATAGCACCATCCCCCAGCTGTCAATTCCTTTTTACTATACTATGGTAGATTTTAAATTATGAGCTTATATATTTAAAATAATTTACAGAAAACTTGTGAAAATAATATGGATAGCTTCTATCTAACTCATGCCCAGTTTCCCCTATTATTAGCATCTTACATTCACAGGGAACATTTTTCACAATTACTGAACCAATGTTAATACAGTATTATTAACTAAAATCCATACGGTTTCATATTTTCTTATTTTCTACTTAATGTCTGTTTTCTGTTTGGGGATCCCATCCAGAATAACATATCACATTTAGTTGTCATGTCTCAGACTTCTCTCAGTTATGACAGTTCCTCAGACTTTTCTTGTTTTTGATGAACGGGACAGTTTTGAAGAACATTAGATAGTTTTGTTTTTGTTTTTTTTAAACATGGCCTTCATTTGGGATTTATCTGATGTTTTCCTCATGATTGGGCCTGGGCTATGGAGCTTGGCAGGAGGATTATGGAGATAAAGTGTTTCTCATCCCATGTTACCAAGGGCATATGGTAATCACTACCGATGTTCATCTTCATCACCTGTCAGTTGTAGAATTTGTCAGATCTCTCCACTGTAAAGTTCCTCTTTTTTTCCCACTTCCCTCACTGCACTCTTTAGAATAAAGTCATTATATATAACCTACATTTAAGAAGTGGTGAGTTACACCTGTACCTTTGTCTAAGAACTGCTAAGTTACTGGAAAGGTGATTAGATCAATGAGCTAACACAGGCAGGAATGTGCCTTTATGGAATCCAGATGGCCACTAGCACACCAAGAGGCAGCATGGTGTAGTGAAGAGAACATAATATTTGGGGGCCACACACATCCAGGTTTGAATCCAGAGAATTTTTGAGACTCAGTTGGCTCATTCTCTAAGTGCCGGTCATAGACTCTACCGACTTCTAGGCTCACACTATGTTAAAGACAAATAGTTTTGGAAGCCTGCAACATAATTTGAACCCCCTAAATGGGAATTACTACATTACTATTGTTTTATAGAGAGATAAACACAAAGCAAAAGCCATTACCTAGGTTCTTAGCCACTGTGTTTATGATTATATATTATTCTGCTGGGGACTACAAAGAACAGCTTTCACACCAGTCTGCTTGGCAGGTGTCACAGTGTATAGGAGAAACAAATCTCCAATTAACAGCCTTTCTTCTAGCCAAAAATAGGTGTTCTTTGGCCTGGCCACTGCTTTGTCTCTTGCCTATTTTGAATCATAGCCTCTTGTTCAGCATGTAATGCTGCACCTGCTTTGTGCTCCAGTTCAATCATCAGGAACTAGAAACAAAAGAGGTGATTTCCAGATGTACTAAAAGAAATCTGGCTGTATTGGGACCCAAGGTTTTACCTACCAGCCTCATCATGATCAAGGCAGACAAAAGTCATGATCTGCTAATAGTGGGTTTCACCTGAATAACTTTCTAGGACCTCTTTATCTAAATGAGCAGAGTGTGCATAAGTCTAGCTGTCCAAACTAAAATGGAATCTTGGCATGAATTGTTTTTAATGTTAATGAGAAACAAAAGGAGAGGAAGAGGGGATAGCATAAAGGAACCTTGACAATACCTATTTTGGCAATATCATAAAAATGCAGGCCTCAAAAGAATATGCACATGTATTGAGCAGTTATTGAATATTGACAATGAATAGACACTGAGCCTCCAGTAAGTTCAGGGCCTTATGCTAAAGATGTGGAGGGCAGACACTATTTGCTAATGGTAAATGCCCCATATGTCTACACTCAGGGAAAACAATGGAAGGAAGTCCTTCCTCTATTCATTATTGCAATTTCACATGCTACTGTGAAAGTTGTACCTTGCACTTGTATTCTCTAGCCAGGGAGACAAATGAGATTAAAAGCCACCCTGTACTTGCCTACTAATTAAGACATTCAACTCAGGGATGGGTCTGCCCAGAGTGAGGGAAGCTTTTTTCCTCATTTTCAAGTAGTTACCTGGCAAATCAAGTAATTATTTCCTTTATAAGCTCATTCACTTATCAATATTGATTGTATCTCATATCATCATTGAACTAGGCACTGGTGATAGAAACATGAACAAGGTAACCTCCCTGCTCTTGATGAACTAACACACACATGCCCAGGAAGCTCAGGAGAAGGAACAGCCTGCCCCTTAAGGAGCCCCTTCATTTTTTTTTTTTAAAGATTTTATTTATTTATTTGTCAGAGAGAGAGAGGGAGAGAGAGCAAGCACAGGCAGACAGAATGGCAGGCAGAGGCAGAGGAAGAAGCAGGCTCCCTGATGAGCAAGGAGCCCGATGTGGGACTCGATCCCAGGACGCTGGGATCATGACCTGAGCCGAAGGCAGCTGCTTAACCAACTGAGCCACCCAGGCGTCCCAGGAGCCCCTTCATTTAAAGTGTCCCATTCACCACCTCTCTTCTTTAGAGATTCTAATTTACTGCTGTAATGGCTCTACCAAATAAATAATTGAAAATAGAGGGGAAAAATGTGCATAAAATATTCCTTACTATATAGGTCTCTATAGGGAATGGGGCAAGTTCTCCTAACTGCCCTTTTGATCCTTACAATAATCAGTAGGGAAGCCAGGATGGCTCAACATAATAAAGGCTATATGACCAACTTACAGCTATCATCATATTCAATAGTGAAAAACTGAGAGCTTTCCCTCTAAGACCAGGAATAAGATGAAGATACCTACTCTCACCACTTTTATTTAACATAATACCAAAAGTCCTAGCCATAGCAATCAGATAAAAAAAAGAAATAAGACATCCAAACTGGGAAAGAAGTAGTAAAACTGTCACTATTTACAGATGACATAATACTATATATAGAAAAATTCTAAAGACTAGACCAAAAAACTATTAGAAATGACAATGAATTCCATAAAGTCACAGAATACAAAATTAATATACAGAAATATGTTGCATTTCTATGCACTAATTATAAAGTAACAGAAAGAGAAATTAAGATAACAATCCTATTTACAATTGCACCCCCCTTCAAAAAAAAAACAAAAACCTAGGAATAAAGTTAACAAAGGGATTGAAAAACCTGCGCTCCAAAAGGTATAAAACACTGGTGAAAGAAATTGAAGATGACACAAACAAATGAAAAGATAGTCCATTTTTATGGACTGGAAGAACCAATATTGTTTAAATGTCCATACTACCTAAAGTAATCTACAGATTTAATGCAATACCTATCAAAATACCAACAACAATTTACACAGAACTAAAACAAATAATCCTAAAATTTGTATGGAACCACAAAAGACCCCAAATAGCCAAAGCAGTCTTGAGAAAGAAGAACAAAGCTGATGGTACCACTATTGCAGGTATACTGCAGTATACTACAGGTATAGTACAGTACACTACAAAGCTGTAATAACTGAAGAAGTATGGTACCAACACAAAAATAGACACACAGTTCTATAGAACAGGATAAAAGTCCCAGAAACTAACCCAAGGAGGAGGCCAGAATATACAGTGGGAAAAAACTCTTCAACAAATAGGGCTGGGAAAACTGGAGAGCTACATGCAAAAAAAATGAAACTGAATCACTTTCTTTTTTTTTTATTATTTTA
Organism: Enhydra lutris kenyoni; assembly: GCF_002288905.1. Classification (NCBI taxonomy): domain Eukaryota; kingdom Metazoa; phylum Chordata; class Mammalia; order Carnivora; family Mustelidae; genus Enhydra; species Enhydra lutris. The sequence continues at coordinate 9,433,390 of NW_019154150.1, forward strand.
TTTTTATTTATTTATTTGAGAGAGAGACAGCACAAGTCTGGGGATAGGCAGAGGGAGAAGCAGACCCTTCGCTTAGCAGGGAGCCCGACATGGAGCTTGATCGCAGGACCCTGCGATCATGACCTGAGCCAAAGGCAGAAGCTTAAGAGACTGAGCCACCCAGGTGCCCTGAAACTGAACCACTTTCTTACACCATACACAAAATAAACTCAAAATGGATTAAATACCTAAATGTGAGATCTGAAACCATAAAAATCCTAAAAGGAAACATAGGTGGTAATCTCTTTGACATCAGCCACAGAAAAATTTTTCTAGCTTTATCTCCTCAGGCAAGAGAAACAAAAGCAAAATTAAACTATTAAGGCTACACCAAAATTAAAACATTTTGCACAGTGAAGGAAACCATCAACAAAATGATGAGGAAACCTACTGAATAAAAAAAGATACTTGCAAACAATATATACTGTTTGATAAAGATATATAAAATACATAAAGAACTTATACAACTCAACACCAAAAAAAAAAAAACCTGATTAAAAAATGAGAAGAAAACCTGAAAAGACATTTCCCAAAGAAGACATACAGATGGCCTAGAGACACATGAAAAGATGCTCAACATCAGTCATCATCAGGGAGTGCAAATCGAAACTATGATGAGATATCATCTGACACCTGACAGAATGGCTAAAATTTAAAAAACGCAACAAGTATTGAAAAGGATATGGAGAAAAGAGAACCCTCATGCACTGCTGGTGGGAATGCAAGTTGGTGCAGCCACTGTGGAAAAGAGTATGGAAGTTCTTCAAAAAATTAAAAACAGAAATATCATATGATCCAATAATTCCACTATTGGGTATTTACCCAAGGAAAATAAAAATGCTAACTCAAAAGATACACATACTATGTTTTTGCAGCATTATTCACAATAGTTAAGATATGGTAGCAACCTAAATGTCCATTGATAGGTGACAAAGAAGATGCGATATCACACACACACACACACACACACACACACACACACACACACACTATGGACTATTACTCAGCCATTAAAAAGAATGAAACCTTGCCATTTGGATGGGCCTAGAGGGTATAATGCTAAGTGAAATAATTCAGAGAGAGAAAGACAAATGCCATATGATTTCACTTACATGTGAAACTTAAGAAATAAAACAAAGGAAAAAAGAGACTTACAAAAAACCCCAGACTCTTAAAGATAGAAAACAAACTGGAGGTTGCTGGAAGGGAGAGGGTAGGGGGATGAGTGAAATAGGTAATAGGGAAAAAATGCTGTTTAACATCCTTACACTCCTTGTACATAACTTAGCCAAGTAAGTATTTATTTTATACAGGTAATAAACAATATAATTCTAAATTTTAATCTTTTCTTCTCATGAGGGAAGGTAATACTAGTCTGAAAATTCCAAAGTGATACTTCAAATGAAATAACCCACCACTATCAACTCCCAATCTAGCTGAGGGCAGCAGGTGACGTTCTGTACAGTGACCTTGTGTTCCCAGAGTACGGCAGCACACCCATGGCAGGATTCAGCACTGACACTCTCAGTGACACTTCCTGCCTGTCCTAGGTTATGTTTCTCTAATTACACAGGGGGGTTTTCTAAGTCTAATCAGTCTTGAATATGAATTTGAAAGGAGACTAGTCCTCAGTGATCAGGCCAGCTCTTAACCTTTTTCTCCAGCTGTCATCCCACCAATACACCCAGATTCATTCATCTTCTCAGTCCTTGATGAAGTTTCCATATTCACTCCCCAAGCATCCGTGATTGCCAGTCACCTAGAGATAAAGATAAAACTCTTTACCTTGGAATTTAAGACTTCTACAATGTGATCTCAACCTTTTTTTCAATCCACTACTCCCCTTTGCATATACATAAGTACTGCGCTATACATGAAATTCAGTTGTATAAATCCATGCCTCTGCTAATAGAAATGTATCCACTTTAAATATTCTCTTCTTCCTTTCTTATAATTACACATACAAATTCTACGTGTTGTATCTAAATGCCACTTCCATTAAGACTTCCACTGATTCCCTCTGGCTAGGAATAATTACTTACATCTCTGAAGTTTAATGTTCCAAGTGTCACCTTCTTAAAGACCTTTTTCTTTTAACCCTGTAAGGTCTACTTCAGAACATAAGCTTTCTGAGAGCAGAGGCTCTGACAGTCCATCCCTCTTTACTCTCTTGTGATAGTACCTGATATTTACTGAATTCTCACAACAAATCAATAAATATAGTCACAGAAACTGTATATTCTGTTTTATTCCTCATTGGAACAGAAGTATTTTCTCTCTAGGGTCCCAGAGGAAGTAGAATTTATCTAGCACTCCCTGCTATTACTGAGTCCATTCCTCAGTGGAAAACCATCTGAGTGAGCAATTTCTCTGAAAGTACACAACGGGCCATCTGAGGGTTAGGGAAGCTTGTTTCCTTGGCAGCTGTCAGGAAGGTACATTGTGGATTGGATTAGAAAAGCAAGAACCTTGCTAAAAAAAATATTCACATATTTTGCTATAACAAATCAGTACATTTCATTGCATTTCCGGTCATAAAAATGTTTTATTTTGTGATTTGCATATTAAATTAGGGTTCTAGTTGTATATTACAAAGTAATAAAGAAATATACTGATTAGCGATTGCTCTGTCTTGGGCAAGTACATCAGGCAAAGTGGGCTAGATGCATGAAAACAGGTGGTGCATGTGACAGGTGGGTATGGGGATGCTTCAGTGGAGAACCAGCTTCTGGCTCCTCACCCAAAGAGGACAGATGTATAACACTCATTGCCGAAGACCTATCAAAGATAGATGAACCTAGAAATCAAAGCTCCTGGGGCACCAAGACAGAATTTGAGATAAATAAGAATTGTGGGAATGCATTATTCTAGTTATGAGGGGATCTGGCCATTTACTATCTCTCCAATCCAAAAAGGAACCTGGTCACCATAAATCATATTATTTGTGCACATGTGCAACCCTCACTTACTCTGGCAAAGCTCTGCAGTTTGTCACTTGTGAATTGTAGAGCAGACTCAGCCACCCTTGGCAAAATGGTATTTTCTGTTGAATTGCAACCCAAGAAAGCTTAAAAAATCTACCTGGCGCTTTTCTCCCATCTCTTCTCATCTGAGGAAATGACATTTCAATGAAGAATACATGCTTATGGTCTCTTTTACTTTTTAGTGGTCTGAGATTAATTTTCCCTGAACATCTGCTACCTAACAATCATTTTGCAAAGTAGATTGTTTTGCCCCCATTATACAGATGACAAACAGCTCAGAGAGCCTATTATGTAGCTCAGGGACCCACATGTGGTAATTGGCAGAGCTACCATCTGAGGATGGGTAGATTTCTATAGTTCCCTTGACTAAGCTTCCTTTAGTACAGGCATGCCTCTGCCCTGACTGGTGAGCTCTGATGAGCCCTACTTCTTGAAGATGAAATACTCATTGATCAGACTTTTCAGGTAGGGTTGCCAGATTAAGCAAATAAAAATACAGGATAATTAATGATTAACTTTTTAGTATAAGTATGCCCCAAGAAATATTTGTAGCCTGTATTTTCTCTGGCAAGACTACGTTAAGGAGGACCTTCATTATTAAAGTGACTTATGTACTGTATTCCCAGGAGACAGGCTGGATTTCCATTTTAGATGGAGCTACATGGAAAACATAGCTGCATGCATTTACTCATAGCAAATGTGCTCCTTAAGGGGAATGATCATATCTAATTTCTGAATCCCCAGTTGGTACTTCGCAGGAAACTTCTTATACATAGAAGTATTCAATAAATATATGTTTAATGAATCTCCTAAAGTTAATATAGACTTAGCCGTATTTGTATATTGTGGCAAAAAAAATCACTTATAAGGATGTTTAGACCAATAAAATAGCATATTAGAAGTAGATACAAAATAAAATAAATGAAATAAAAATCAAATAAAAAAAGTATGATAGTGAAAATGAATTTGGAACATGAATATAAAAACCTGAACCATGAAGACATTTGCTGCATATAGCAACATAGAAATATCTAATTCTACCACAACTTCTGAGCATCTTGCCTATTTCCAAACTTAGGAATGTTATTAATTTTGAGTAGCACATATCCCAATGCCTCCTTCTTTTCCAGCCTCTGAGAAGGCTCAAGGATAAGCTTAACCTAGAAAGAAAGCTCAGAAGCCTGATCCCATCTTCGGATGACTCAGCCTCACCTTTAGCTGATGGAGGTTGTATGTACATTGTATGTACCGTGGTCATTGGATCCTGCCATTGACCACAGCAGGCACTCGTGGTGCCCTAAGTGAGACATGTGGACTTACTTTCAGCAGCCCTATTAAGGAATGGATCCTGTCTGAACCCCAATGAGTAATGCCTAACTCCCTGCTCCATATGTCCATGTTTCAGCTGACAACCCAAATGTCGTCATGCTGCCTTGTTCTGTAATTTCTATGTTCTTATGCTGGTTATTAGCCAAGATGTTTTGTCATCCACTCTGGGTACCACTCTTTTAGTACACAGTAAGTTTGCTCCATCTATATCTGTCTGGATCCTTTTTACCATTTTTGTACACATAACCTCTTTAGCATCCTTTTGCTTCCAACAGCGAGTATGCATTTCATGAAGGACTGTCCTCAAGATTTTGTAGCCCCACTTGCCCACACCAAGAAAAGCCAGAGTACATATGATCTTATATTCTCCTTATCTTAGGCAGTCTACCAGGTAAACCTGATCTGCCATTCCCTGGGGTATGATTTCCTTGTGGTATGACCTTCTTGGTCTAGCTTACACTCCAGAATTATTCTGTGGGATCAGGCTAAGATGACCCTCTAAAAGTCAGACTTTACTTGCTTTCCTTCCCTCCTTGTTCCCGCACTACCTTACTAGTTTCCTCCAGAAGCACTTTCTTAAAGAATCACTTGTACATGAATACTTCCTTGGGTTTTTCGTCTAGGGAATCCAACCTAAGGAACCCTACTTCCTCAAGACTTGGACTGTCACCTATTACCTTCTTGGCCTGGAGTAGGATAAGTCCAGAGTCCCCTGGCTTTGACCCTCCAAAGCAGACATGTTTTGTTACAAATCAAAGTTATTTCCACGCTGCTGCAGGGATTTGGCAAGCCAGAAAATACAAGAGCAGCTTCTAATCCATAGCTGGTCTCTTCTATTTTAACAGGAGATGCAATGGGACTTGCATGGTCACACTAATCATGCAGGCAGCGAGCTCATCCTCATTAGGAATGCCGAGCTTTTCACCAACTGTTATTAATATTGGAGGTGTGCCATTGACTCTGTTATTTGAAATTTGTTCTTGGTACACTGATTTACTACCTGTCATTTTACTGCTATATATTCATAAGATATTTGAATTTTCTTATTACTCCCTTTAAAACTCCCAAGACACTCAGGGAAAGAAAGGAAAAGAATTCATTGTCCTGACAATGGGCTTGATTTCCAAAGAACTCTAACACTTTAATATTCACAGTTATGCCCTGTGGCAGTCAAGTTATGAGATGGAGGGCTTAGAGGAGCAATAGTTCTTATCAGAAGCGAGAAAAGGAGGACGCAAAAAGCAAGACTTCAAGGTCATCAGGGAAGCAGTGACAAGGCAAAGAGGAAGGACATCTCAAAGCTGTGTGACATTCAACTAAGCAGAACTTCCTTCTGGATTTAATGTCTATTTGTGCAAGTGTCACCTCTCTCTAAATCTTCTCCAAATGGAAATAGGATTAATTCTTCCCTCCTCTGTTTCCCCACACCCCACAGCTGGAACAGTTGAGAGCAATGATTGCAAGAGATACAGCTTCCAATGTTAATCTGAGCCCTGTGAGGACTAGCACTGCCTAATTTCCTTATTTCGGGTGTCAAAATAGAATGAACAATTCTTATAGTGGTGGTCTAAAAATGTATACATTGAATAAAACATAATGCTATCCTTGTTATCAAAATATTACAAATGAAGGAAGGAATGGAAAAAATGAAAGAGATTAAATAACTTAGTCCAAAGGACACCTGAATAATAGAATGTTCTCTTTATGATTTCTCCCCCTTTCTCTTCATGTGATTAGACACATCCACATTGGAAAAGGGATATGGTTCCAAAAATATTATGTCACTCCCAATCATCACTGTATATGATAAATTTATCACTAGCTAAATCACTCTTTCAGTGTATATTTCACTGCATGAGAAAATTGTTTACTTTTTCCACAGAGAAATTACTTTTATGGACAATTCATGGTGAATGGTACAAAGGGCTGTCCATCTCAGCATGCCTCTGGACATAATGGGATAATTATACCTCAAGGAGACAACCAGGTAGGGCAAGAATGCATAGCCACTAACATGCTTATGTATGCTAAGGATGGGCCTAGGGGCATGGGGAAAGACAGGTAGACAGAAAGTATTATCAGAAATATGTCTACCCAAATGGATGAACTCCATAGACATAATGTTGAGTGAAAGAAGCAGATGCAAAAGACGCATTATTTCATGTGTGCAAAGTACAGAAGCAAACAAAGTTAACCTGTTCTATTTGAAGTCAGGTTAACAGTTGCCTTTTACAGTAAATATAAGAAATAGAAGAGATAAGACTTTGTTTTGATGATATTCTGTTTATTGGCCTGGGTTCTGGCTCCATGGATTTGTTGTTTGTGAAATTTTAGCCTGTTATAAACCAATGGATACCTTTTTATATGTATACTACTCTTCATTAAAAAAAAATGGAAGATTATCAAAATACCATTGATATTTTTCACAGAACTGAAAAAAAAAAAAAACAGTTCTAAAATTTATATGGAACCAGAAAAGACCCCAAATCACGAGGGGAAAGTGGAAAAAGAAAACCAAAGCTGGGAGCATCATGATCCCTGACTTCAAGCTATACTGCAAAGCTGTGATCAATAATAACAGCTTGGTATTGGCACAAAAACAGACACATAGATCAATGGAACAGAATAGGGACCCCAGAAATGGACCCTCAATTCTATGGACAACTAATCTTCGACAAAGCGGGAAAGAACATCCAATGAAAAAGACAGTGTCTTCAGCAAATGGTGCTGGGAAAACTGGACAGCCACATTTAGAAGAATGAAACTGGACCATTCTCTTACACTATACACAAAGATAAACTCAAAATGGATGAAAGACCTCACAAATGGATTTTGATGGACAGGAATCTATCAAAATCCTGGAGGAGAGCATAGGCAGTAACATCTTTGACACTGGCCACAGCAACTTTTTTCAAGACACATCTCTAAAAACAAGGGAAATAAAAGCAAAAATGGACTTTTGGAACTTCATCAAGATAAAAACTTCTGCACAGTAAAAAAAACAGTCAATAAAACTAAGAGGCAATCCACAGAATGGGAGAAGATATTTGACATTTCAGATAAAGAGCTGGTATCCAAGATCTATAAAGAACTTCTCAAACTCAACACCCAAAGAACAAATAATCCAGTCCAAAAAATGGGCAAAATACATGAACAGACATTTCTCCAAAGAAGACAAACAAATGGCTAACAGACACATGAAAAATGTTCAACATCATTAGCCATCAGGGAAGTACAAATCAAAACCACAGTGAGGGGCGCCTGGGTGGCTCAGTGGGTTAAGCCTCTGCCTTCGCCTCGGGTCATGATCTCAGGGTCCTGGAATCGAGCCCCACATCGGGCTCTCTGCTCAGTGGAGAGCCTGCTTCCCCCTCTCTCTCCGCCTGCTTCTCTGCCTCCTTGTGATCTCTGTTTGTCAAATAAATAAATAAAATCTTAAAAAAAAAAAAAACCACGGTGAGATACCACCTTACACCAGTTAGAATGGCAAAAACTAACAAGTCGGAAAACAACAAATATTGGGGAGGATGTGAAGAAAGGGGAACCCTCTTATACTGTTGGTGGAAATGCAAGCTGGTACAGCTACTCTGGAAAATAGTATGGAGATTCCTCAAGACATCAAAAATAGAGGGCTTGTACTACTAGGTATTTATAGTAGACCCAGATGGTACTACTAGGTATTTATACTAAAGATATAAATGTAATGAAAAGAAGGGACAAATGCACCCTAATTTTTATAGCAGCAATGTTCACAACAACCAAACCGTGGAAGGAGCCGAGATGTCCTTCAACAGATGAATGGATAAAGAACATGTGGTTTATATATGCAGTCGATTATTACTCAGCCAACAGAAAGGATGAATACCTACCATTTACATAAGACACAGATGGAACTGGAAAGAATTATGCTGAGTGAAATTAGTCAAGCAGAGAAAGACAATTACCATACAGTTTCACTCATGTGGAACATAAGCAATAGCATAGAGAACCATAGGGGAAGGGAGGGAACTCTGAATGGGAAGAAATCAGAGAGGTAGACAAACCATGAATACACCTTCCTATTAAACTCTCTGAACTCTGGGAAACAAACTGAGGGTTACAGAAAGGAAGGAGTGGGGGGAATGGGATAGCCAGTGATGGGTATTGGAGAGAGTACACGTTGGGATAAGCACTGGGTGTTATATGCAATTAATGAATCATTGAACACTACATCAAAAACTAATGATATACTATATATTGGCTAACTGAACATAATAATTAATTGGTTAACTAGTTTTAGATAGTTAAAACAATTTTTAAAAATAGGAGACTACTATTGACTGCTGGTTATGAAGAGTTCTTTTCCTTCTCTTGGGTCGGCTATTTCCTACTTCTCAAATTTCAGAATGTTATAGAGAATCATTGTCCTAATAGAGGGCTTTCAAAGAGTTCAAGGTTGAAGCTCACTTTGAAACTTATGGAGTTGCCTACTGGAGAAAAGGCTCAGCAGCACCAATTTTCCCTTTCTGACTCTCCCTGCAGGCATACATATTATAAATTGAGATAACAATGGGGCAGAACCTAATGCCCTGGAAGATAAGGCCACTGGAGAACCACTGTGCTATGCTAGAAATTTCTGATGATCTTTTATTAATGGGTTTTCTTGAACTGTTCTTGCTCACAATACAGTGGTAAGAGCCAGGCTTTGTTCTAGTATACCTTATCAAATCTAAGATGTGCCTGCCTCCATGCACATATATGGATATAAAGAGAAATAACTGTAGTTTTCTGGATCTTTCTTAGCCTGAACTCTGCAGTCTAATATGTCATTCAGCTTTATGCTTTGATGCGTAATCTTCCTTGTATGTCCCTAACTCCTAACTCTAATCACTTCCCTCATACAAAGCTTTTCTATCTAGGTCTTGCTCTGTTCCCTGGAAACCTGGGTTCATTAATTTTCATCTTCTTCCCCCTAGTTTACAGCCCTCCAGATCCTACAAAACCCTCTTCTTAGACTCTCACTACCTCCATCTTAAAGTGCTCCCATAGGTTGCCGGAGAAGCTTTGATTACTTGCACAGTATGTTGCTGTGTTCATCTGCTTGGTGTACCATAACAGAATGCTGCACATTGGGTGGTTTAAACAACAGAAATGTGTTCCCTCACATTTCTGGAGGCTAAAAGTCCACGATCAAAGTGCCATCACGATTAGGTTTTGGTGAGGAGTCCCCTTTTGGCTTGCAGATGGCCACCTCCTGGTTGTGTCCGCACATGGCATTTTCTCTGTGCATGTACAGAGCAACAGAATGCTCTAGGGCCTCTTCCTCTTCTTTTAAGGATATTAGTCCTATCTGTAGGGCTCCATCCTATGATTTCATTTAATCTTAATTATCTCCCTAATAGTCCTATCTCCAAAAATACACCAAGGGTTAGGGCTTCAAATATGAATTTGAGGAGGACATATTCATTCCATAAAAGCAATATCACCTCTTTTTTAATTTTTCTTCAACATTTTTGGAGTCATATGCTCCATTAAAGTGTGATTTTTTTTCTACTTGAGAGAAATCATTTTGGAGGATACAAGATTTTTAACCTTAGAGCAATTAATGGGATTTAAACTCAGTATAACCTTGGAAATGTGTTTGTAATAATATTAGCAATTTTGAAATAATTATACAGCAGTGATTCAATCATTAGCTGCCAAACTGCATACTAATCCAACTTTCTGTAGTTATATCCTCATATACATATGACCAAGCTCATGGTATGAAAGGAGTTTCAGTTACTGCTTGCTTTTCTTCCAGCTGCACACGAGGGTAAGGTTAGTGAAGATGTTCTCAAGATGGTGATAGTAATGGAAGACTGGCATAGGCAGATACCCAGACAATTGCTTTGTCTGAAAACAACTGACCAAACCTTAGCTTATGAGGACTATTACATGCCTGCTTTTAGGCAACGCTGTGCAGCTGCTTGGGAACATTCACCATGGAAAGAAAAGGAAAGCCAGATGTACTACATGCCCTGGCTCAGCTTAAGAGGAGAATCAGAGGTGGGCTCCATGCCTAACACCTCAGACATACACCGTGTCTCCCTCCTCCTCACTTACAGTCCTGGCTGCATGTCAAGGTTCAGCTGCTTTGCCCATGCTAGACAGGATCATCATTCACCATGCAGCAGAATCAGCTTGTATTTTCTCTGAGCAGCATATCCTAGTGACGATAATTCCTTTTTTATTTGGCAAACAACCAGTTTCCAATAGTGAGGATCAGAGTTCTAACCACTTTGTAGGCTTCTGCTGTTAACCTTTTCTTATACACAGAATTCTACAACCACAAAAAGTTTCAGGGACACCAAAGGTAAGTGACAAATGTCCAAAATTCAGGCCCTTGTATACCTCCTTCATTATTTTTGCCTTAGACATGTCATTCATAATATTAGTTATGCAATAATGGTCTTTAAATCCATTAATTCTTATATTAATTTTTTGAAAAATAAAATAACTATCATTAATCTAAATGGAAAACTAGCTTCTCATCCCCTATATATACAATTGGAAAAATAAACACAGTAAAAAGCAAAACAATATTACTGAAATCTAAGTTCAACCATCTACAGAAGATTTTGAACCTGAAGACCAATTTTTCTTTATCTATAGAAAAGACACAATTTTTTGGATGATGTTCAAGACAAGCAGATATTCTCCTTGCTTCAATCAGAAAGACTAAAAGAGACCCACATATAATCCACTCTACTTGATGCAATGCCATTAAGGGTATGTAGACCAAATGCCTCCATCATCACTTGTCCCAATTTTATGCATTACCTCATTCACTTACTAATTGTGTATATCTCAGTTTCCTTATCTGTAAAATGGGTTTATATTAAATGAGTTGGTATGTAGTACAAGGCTCTTTTATTATGCTTAGTTATCATTATTACTAGTATTATAGTGTTACTGTCATCACCATTCTTCTTCTTAACCTCCCAATAATTATTAGGTGCATATTATGTGCAAAGCATACCTGACATATGACAAAATATCCTGGATTCATGTCCCAATATTTAAGAAACAATGAGCCAGACCAACTTCTATTTTAAACATTAAGTAGCTAAGATTCAAAGGCAGGGAAAGACTCTACTTAAGGTCATTTGGCTACTACTTTCATTAAGTTTACAGAATTCAGGTAAAAAGAGAAAAAGATGTGATGCATTTGCTTGAACAACCCAAGATTTAATGTTAACATGTACTTATCACCTTTTGTCTTCCAAAACATCTATGTTAAAATAAAAAGATGCATGAATTAGGGGAATAGGCTGGGAAATGTTCCAATGTTTAGCAGGGTCTTTCCTTCTGCTCTCTGTTTCTTGTTCCATAAAGCTCTCCCTGCTGTTTTAAACACCTACAGTGACACTTTGGTGACTGAACTTGAAAGAGCACACTGTTTATTGACATGATCATCTAGCAGCACCAGTGGACACTGCCATCGGCATCTCACGCATCACAGGACACACATAGAGTCTCTAAGACAGTGGAGAAGGCTGGCAACTCTCCTTTTCCCCAGCACTAGAACACTGATGGAGCCACGGTACTTCACTGACTAAAGAAAAATGGCATCTTAGTTCATTTGGGCTGCTATAAGAGAATGCCCTAAGTGGGTAGTGTATAATACCATCACATTGGGGATTAGAATGTCCACATATGGATTTTTAAGGGAAACAAACACTCAGACCATAGCAAATGGCTTGGCCACCCAATATTTAAAAATCAAAGAAACAAAAACTTCTAAATTAATTTGGAATTCTGAACAAGAGCAGATCAATGAACAGAGAGGTAGGAAAAACCAGCTACATTCCTAGCATCCTTGGTTCTGGTGGACGTGATGATGCTAGAACTCCAAGCAGCTAAAACCATGTCCTAATGAGGACATAGGATTGTTGGATGCTTGCATCCAGTCTGGTCCCTGTTCAGCACCTTTGAGTTTGTACAATTGGTCCAAAATGATTTATGTGCCATCTCTATGGAAAAGGATCTTCTGTATTTCAGTCCTCCCAGATCAAAGCAAAGCAGGGTAAAAGGCAAAAGCAGAAGAAAATTAAATGTGTTCCACTGAGAATGCATGAATACAATGGAGAAAATATCTTTGATATCCCAGAAACCATTAATGACTGCATTCTTTGTACTACTGAAGTGGGCAGCAGAGGGATATGAACGCGGTAAAGCTAGATCTCAGCCCCTCAAGAATACATGCACTAATTGAAAAGCTGCTAATTAAACGTTAATCTAATGAGGAGAGGTGGGTGAGATAAGCCCACAAGAGATTTTGTACACAGTACATCACACAGTGTGTGTTCATACATCTAATTCCAGCCCTTGAATGTCACAAATGTCTTTGAGATTCTAATGAAAGCTCTGATTCTAATGAAAGCTCTGATTCTTCTCTCTAGAAATATACATATGTGTACAATAGCACACATACATTTAAGGTCAGAACCTAACTGGAGCCCAGATCTAGAACCTCTGCCCAGGATAAAGAGACATATGTTTGGACTCAGAAATTAAATCACTTTGCACTTGAATATGCTTGGTAGAAATCAGTTAGCAAGAATGGCATGTATAAATAGATAACCATACCAGAGACCTAAAAATACTGAGTCTGTAACAGGGACTAGAAGCAAATTAAGAGTTAAAATAGACAAAGAAGAGAAGTGATAAATTGGAACACATTCATAAAGTTAAACAGACAGTCATAAAAACATGAAAAATATTTTATGAAATACTGAGGGACTGAGCAAGGTACAGAAGAATATTTCTGACCCCATTGTATAAAAAGAAAAATGAATTTTATAAATATAACATATTTATACATGTATGTTGAATTTGCATAAGAAATTTATTCAAGGATACACCAAAAACTTTTACAGCAGGAGGAGGTAGAATACTTAGATTTTTCACCTTTCTTTATCATATGGTTTGAATTTTTATCAAGATGGTGCTGTATCTGAGACCAGGAGAGACACAGTGGACATTATTGTTACTCCTGATGTTCACAGGCTCCAACTACACTCTTGCTTAAGAGCAAGAAACACCAACAACTATGCATTAGGAACATCCTACACTTTCAGCACTTTGAGTTTTCCCAGAAGCAAACCCTGAGCCAAGGATTTAGAAGCAAGTGCTTTATTAAGAAAGTGTCTCCAGGAGAACTCGGCAAGGCAGTAAAGGAGTCAAGATGGGGAACAGAAATAAGCCAAGCAAGAGGTGACTTCAGGCAAGCTTTGCAAATCAGCCTGATCCAACAGTGAGCTCTGGAGTGTAAATCAGACCTCAAAGTGCCCTCCATGGATGTAAAGAAGCTTGGTTTTTGTCCTTCCATACTAGTCACTGGGTGGCCTATAGGTAGCCTATATGGGTTGCCTGCTGTCTGGGGGCTCAGGGGGTATAAATCTGTGGATAGTTCCAGTTCTCCGTGTCAGTTAAATGACTCCAGTGACCCAGGGCAATCACCCACACGCTGGAACTATAGCTATTGGCAGCCAAGCACACAATAGCTGGGGCCATGTGCGCAAAGAGGATAAAAGTATCTGAGAGGAACTAGATGGGTAGATGGGGCATCAACCACACACCTATGTTCAAAATATTGTAGCATCCGCGCATTCAACAGCTATCTAACATGTAACCACTAGCCACATAAAGACATTAATCATTTGAAAAGTGCCTTTCCCAAAAAGAGATACACTGTAAGTATAAAATAAATACTGATTCTGAAGACTCTGTAAGAAAAAAAAAAAGAATGCACATCTCACTAATAATCTCTTCATACTGGTTACATATTGAAATAATACTATTAAATATATCATTATAGAATAAATAAAATAAATTATCAAAATTAACTTGTTTCCCTTTACTTTTTTAATGTCGCTTCTAGAAAATTTTAAACAGCCTATGTGACTTACATTGAATTTCTATGAAGCAGTACTTGTCTAAAATATATCTGATACTGTGCTGGGCGTTGGGGATACTTCAATTACCAAGACTAACTGGGTCTTTGTCTTCGTGATGTTTATAGTCCAGTTGTGGTAACAGACAGGAAAAGGATGGTATTGTTTGTTTTAAATAAGATGACAGAAATAACAGTATAGACAATCAGGAGGGAGTTATATCTCAGAGACTCATCAGGAAAGATGTGGCTAAAGAAAACTCTCTTAAACCCAAAGACAGGGACAGGGAGTGAACTATGGGGTGCAAAAAGGGGGATTTGAAATGTCCGGAGATAACTCCAGGCCACAGGAACATCAGATGGTGGGGAAAACATCTATGAATTGCTTAACTGTATGGTTATATTAGTGTAAAGGTATTAAGACCACCAAAGTAGTAAAGATAACATAAAATCCCCCTCAACCACAGACACTTAACTTGGCACAAACAATTGATCCCAACAACAGCAACAAAAACAAAAACAAACAAAATTCAGATTTTGAGAGGTGATTGAGAAAACAAATTTTTCTCCTTTCCTGAAAAACATTCAGACTTCCACTTTAGCAAATAATGTCCAAACTACTTGGAAAACTAAAGTTTAAATAAAGGCAACAGAACTTCTATGTTCAAGTTAAGGTGAAAAAATGTAAATTACTAGAATAGGCTTTCAACACAATCGCAATAGCCTATTTATTTTCTCTTCAAGTGATTTTGAAGTGATGTTGACTTGTCATTGAAAACAAGCAAGAATTTTTAGGGGAAAAGATTATTGAAGTGATGGTCTTCCTGTTTTTCTGAGATGAAGTCAGAACAAAATGCTTTTGACATTTCTAATACTGAAATTATTAAGACATGTTCCTTATTACATAAAAATCTGCCCCAAGAAATATAATTTTAGCATAGTCTATTATATTTTTATAATATGTAAGTATTTAATGTAAAATTGTTAAAGTTGACTCTTCTTTCTTTCTTTCTTTCTTTCTTTGCAATCTCTACACCCAACATGGGGCTTGAACTTACTACTAGAGATCAAGAGTCATACATTCTTCCAGCTAAGCCAGCCAGGTACTCCTGACTCTTCTTACAATGGGGAACTTTATTTTCTTCATATTGTTTTAACCAATGGAATGTTAACAAGCCCCAAATTATGTTTTTTTTAATCTAGCTTATTTCATATTTCAGTTGAAATGTATGCCAAAAAAATAATTGGTTTAACACTCCAATCTATCCTCTTAAAAATTCTTATAACTTCTGAATCAATATTTTGTGGTAAATTTAGAACTGAAATTTGAAGGTGAAGAAAGTCTTCAAAACGTATGCTTTTTTCTAAATAAGAGAGCATCAGGCAGAATTTTATCATAGGAAAGTTTATAGGGATCCGATATACCTAAAGGTGATGACAGGGATAACAGATATTTATTCATATATAGTCTATTTTATCCAATAAATCCTTACTGGGTCGAAGGTCTCTGGTATTATAACTATAAGTGATACACCCTCCCTGTGATCCATGAAGCTCACAGGAAGTTAGGGGAGGACCCACCCAGGCCCAGTCTGGAGCTCAGTCTGGAGCTCAGGAAAAAGTTAGAAACATTGACTCTATCTGAAAGAAGAGAATCAGAGAAGGCTTCACTGAACAGGTGATCTCTGACCTGTACTGTGAAGAAAGAGGAAGGCTTTCATTCCTGGAAGAGAGGATATTACGAGGAAATCCACGGCAGTGGGAAACTGCCTTTAAGAGTCACTACCTATTAAAATTAAAGCACAGTGAGTAGTTGTATGTCTCGAGAATTAGAATATATGAGGCAGCTTTGGACCAAAATGCTGTGGGGAAGACTTTGAAATTTAGTCTTTATTTCTTTTTTTCTTTTTCTTTTTAAAATGTACGTACATGTTTTTGGTACATGTTCTCTGATTCTGTTAGGAAAGGAGCAAGTAAGTAGCAAAGCTTCATTTTTTAGCTTTTCTGATCGCCTGCTTCATCCTCAGTAATTTACAAACTTTGTGTTATCTTTGTTCTCTCTGCTTTTCATTAGGATGGTTATTGATTTATGAGCAGCCTTAATGTGGCTCTTTCAGGCATCCTGAATCATTCTGACAGCAGCTCGGTAAATAGATCAATTTCTGCCTTTAAAATTTGATGTCTCCTGTCCTAACAAACGATTATTTTGGCTAAACTCAGAGGAATTTTTCATCCTTGGCAAAGTATCACTAAGTTAGTCTCCAAAGGACTGAGGTAATATTATTCTTATTATGTCAAGTGGAAGTAATCCAGCACGTTGGACCCGATTAAAGATCACTTGTGTATTGAGGTAACTCCGCTGCCAGTAAACGATGGGACAGGATTCTTCACCAGCCTTGGGTAACTGTGCTAATATCGCCCGAATTTAAG
Organism: Enhydra lutris kenyoni; assembly: GCF_002288905.1. Classification (NCBI taxonomy): domain Eukaryota; kingdom Metazoa; phylum Chordata; class Mammalia; order Carnivora; family Mustelidae; genus Enhydra; species Enhydra lutris. The sequence goes on from NW_019154150.1 coordinate 9,450,088, forward strand.
AGGAGGATAAGAGTCCTGATCACCGTCCACATACACCACTATGAATTGACCTTTCAGCACCCTAGGGTAAGCAACTGTTTGCATATGTAAATTAAGGTCAGCATGATTTCAGGAGACAGGATTCTAGGTCCTTCTTTGCATTTCCTTCTCTTTGTAGCGAACACACACTGCTAACATGTACTTTTTTTGCACCTTTTGGTTCCTTAGAAAAAAGAACCTGACATAGTGGAAATAGAAAGGACCTTACAGGAGCACCTGGGTGGCTCAGTCAGTAAGGCGTCCGACATTTGGTTTCAGTTCAGGTCACCATCACAGGGTCTCAGGGTCATGAGGTCCAGCCCTGAGTGGAGCCCCACAAGGAGCCCAGAGGAGCCCTGTGCTCAGCAGGGAGTCTGCTTGAAGATTCTCTCCCTCTGCCCCTACCCCAACTCACATGCACATTCTCTGTCTCTCTCTCTCTCATTCTCTCTCTCTTTCTGTCTCTCTCAAATAAATAAATAAATCTTCTTTAAAAAAGAAAGAAATTATGTTACAGGCAAAATATCTTGATTCCATTCTTTGTACCTCCACATAGCTCACTGTTATGGCATTAGGCAAAAGGTCAGTTAGTGTTCTGAAATTTTTCTCCTCTTTGTAAATCAGGGGCAATGTTTTCTACCTTAGGGGTCACTGCAAAGGATAAGCAATACATGTAACAGTTATTTGTAAATCAAGCAGCTGTTTAAAAAGGTAAGATATTGCCACTAATTGTTAACCCTGCAATTCCAAAAGGATTGGGAACAAAACACAATTATGCGAATACTACCGTCCTAAAATTGCCATCAGTTAAAGTTGTCTATGTATTCTAGGAATATGGAGCACACTGTGTTTCTGCGAATCATGTTTATGGCCCCACAGCAGAAGAATAGGCAGGTTAAAAACAAAAACAACAACAACAACAAAACAAAAACAACAACAACAAAACAAAACAAAAAAACAGAGGTATTCTTCAAGGTCAAAACATTCTCTGACTGTTCTCAGGTAGGTGGAAAGTGATATTCAATCTCCTTCAGTACAGATAAATGCAAAGTAAAGCAATATTCATATATTGTTCAACAGACTCTAACCTCCTTGAGATTAGCCCACTTCTGCTTCTCTCGTGGGAGTCAGGCTACACAGAGGAAGGTAAAAGTTCTGGCTTGCTTCTCCATGAAGAGTCTAACAGCGGCAAAAAGAAACTTTCAGAGAGGGAATCCTTGGGTTGCCCAATAATGGTTGTAACTGTAAGGGCAAAATCTCTAATTCTTGGGTTTGTATTAGGAAGCTCAATGGGTTGCCCATGTAAGCTACATGCTGAATTGGCTTTATCAGCTGAAAAAAAAAGTGGTTTTTTTTTTAATCTCTGCATACATACCCCATTCTGTTTACTATGTGGCTCCTCTCAGACCTCAAAATCTAAGCATAGACCCATGAATCTTAGAAAAGATACAGTGAATATCATTTGGGCAACAAAGGAATAGGAGACTTTAAGAACTTCCACGGAGTTGGCCTTGTGGGTTTCTGAGCTTGGTGGCTTGCAGGGGCTCACGTTGTACCTGGCTGGGATTTATCTCACAGAGTCTAGATAAAAGCTGTAAGTTACCTTTAGTAAGTGCTGGCCTAGGTCAGTCACTGCAGCTTATGACTGCTTTGTCCTGTGAAGGGTCGCTAAAGCAGAGCTCAGGTATAACACAACCACTCAGGTCTTAATCAAATGCCTTCAGGGCTATTAGCTCTGCCTGGGAAGGTTCCCAGGACACAGCCGCTGCTACAGCTTGACCTTAAACCAGAGTCACAGCTTCACCTGCTATTACAAGGGAGCTGGGGGCAGAATTGGATTATTTTAGACATTGGTGAGCCTGACAATATTAGTTGCTTTCAAGTTGCTAGGCACCCTGTATTTACGACCACAGAGAGTGATGGCTAAAGTTAAAGTGACTCGTCCATGGTTCAGAGAAACTGCCCACCACATGTATTCAGGGTGACTTGCTTTTTACTTAGTTCTAACGGTGCCTTTAGATTTCAAACACCCACACTGAGATTTTGCCCATAGAAAGGTCAGTTTTGTTTAAAAAATAAATAAGAAATAAATGAGATTAATTATAAAGATAATGTGGCATCTTCTTGAGATGAAAGAAAGGAACATTTTAAGGAATTCTTGCAGACAAATAGATTCTGAATAATTTTAAAAGGCTATGCTTGAAACACTAACATCCATCAAAAAATTAAGCAATAACAAATGCTTCAAAAATTATTCTTTAGTCTTCTGACAAAAGAAGGGTAGATTGATTTGATTAAACTAGAAGGGGAAAAAAGAGCTCTTTGTAAAAGAAAGGTTAAAAAAAAAGAAAGTTTAAAATTTTATAATCGAGACAGATATGAAGGGGAAAATTAGATATTAAAGGCCATGAATAATGGAAATAAGAGAGAAAAGGAGATGTGCCCAGGTTAACTGCTCTCAAAGAGTGAATCAGAAGAAAAGGAAGTTGTCCTAGCTGTTAAGAGGTTTCAAAAAGTTGACCAGAGCGCAGAGGAATTGCATAGATGATGGACAGAAATCACCAAAGCAGACTGAAGTGTCTCCATCAGAGAGAATCAGGATCCAAGATCCTAAGAAAACATTGCCTTGAAAAGCTGCTGATGGAAAGACCATAGCAAAACCACCTTGGGGACCTTACTTTAAATACTGGAGCAGCTTTACCAAGTCGTTACAGGAAATCTGGACAGACTTGAGAGGACAAGATCTCAAAAATGAGCACAAAATCCTAAACACATTATAAGGTAACATTTAAAATGGTACAACCATTGTAGGTAGAGGTGTAGGTACTCTCTGTATCCTTGGGTATGCTCATACTCACAAAGGCCTCCCCAGGCCAGACAAAAGCAATCAGTGCCCCCCACTTGCATTTTCCCACCGTAGGATTAAACCAGAAATAAAATAGCAATATTCGAGGTCTTGTCAAGTTTTTCTTTTATTTAACAGAAACATATTTCTAGCCTCTCAGAAGAAGAAGATCTACTTTCTCATTATAAAAATAATGCCAAATTTTAGACACTAAAAATTATTTGTCCCTAAAAGATAATAAACAATAAAATTCATGTGAGAGTCTGTGATCATAAAACCAGCAAATAGACCCTCTTTAAAAGGAATCAGAAGATTCAGAGGAAGTGGTATCGATCTGTTCAAAATAAAACAAACTTGACAGGGACTCTAATGAAACACAAAATAAAATAAACATGTTTATGGAACAAAACCACTGCTAATATCACCAAAACTTTTCATAAGATGAAAGAGTCCAAATGGAAGACTTGCCAATTCCTCTCATTTTTGGTTGAAATTATTTAACATCGATTTGCTACTTCCTCTCATTTTTGGTTGAAATTATTTAACACCAGCCATCTTTCAGAGAAAGCAAAATTCATCCACACAGCACAGGAAAAGCAGGTAGGTCTCCCCATCCTCACCTTCAACTCCTGTTCTGCACCGCTTACAAGGTGTCTTGAGTAATTTAATTTTCTTTGGTTAAACCTACAAAGCCATCCATCCATCCATCCGTCAATCCATCCATCCACCCATCCATCCAGCATTCTTGAGCATATGTTCCATCCCAGGCCACGGGAGTGGGATTTACTCCTATAATCTACTGGGTGGGGGGAGTAAACAAGTCATTATGACACAGTCTCTGGGGAGTGCATTCACAGCTAGGAGGCTCCTAGAAACTGAATTAGTTGGGCTGCAGCCAGAGTTACAACTTCGGCCAAACGCTAGGGGTCCATCTTTAGTCTTTCCAGTGATGGCCATGTGCTGAGCGTTAGTTACTATGCTTGTTTCCTGGGAGATCTGTGAGTTATATAGGTGTCTGCATGAAACAGACAGTTGGTCATAATGGGAAGTAACTATTTCCCTTTTGACCTTCCCCTTTGTTTCATCTTTTGCAGAAATGGCAACAATCTACCTCTGGCAGACTGCAGTTGCTATCTATAGGACAAAGAAGAACCTGCTGGGATAATCTTGTTTCTCTTTTTCAGTTCACAACTGCCAGGGAGTAGATTCCAAAAGAGGGTGCAGGAAATATACAGTCAGGAAAGGCTCTTGGGCCTGCACAAATCCAATCCAAGAGACCTAGCCCTGGGTTGTGCCACAGGCACCAATTCCAAGTCAATGCTAATGTTTCCTTGCCTGCGGCATCAGTCCTGAACTGTTTACTCTGACCTGCCCCACACACATTCCTGTTTTTAGACCTTTCTTCTCTCTCTCTCAATGGACTTTGCCTCAGTCTTCAACTCACCTAACACTGCGCATTGCTCTCTGGGCTCTTAGCTTGATGCTCTTCCCTGGCCATGCCTTTCTCGTGGCCAACCCTCTGGGAGGCTCTGGTGGGTCTGCATAGCCCCTATGGAAATGATTGGGAGAGAAGCACAACTGAACAGATAGAATTGATTTCCTATTCCCTTGGAAATAACTTGTAAAATAAAGAACTCGAAAGACAAAAAATCAATTTTTTCCCAGGACAAGCATTACCCACAATGTCATAACATTCTGAAGTGATTTCCAAAACCAAAATAGCTAATGAGCGAGCACAAATGCATGTGGACTGTAGTTCTGAGGTTCTTCCACAGATCTATTTGGACCATGAAATGCTACTCATCTTTATAAAAGACAAGATTCTGCCTATTAAAGTTCAAACCAGGCACTAGTATCTAATATTAGAAGATTTATCTGATGTAACACGTTGGTAATAATTTTCAAGAGCTTATGTTTATTACAGATACAAAAAAACACTTCTTTTTATCCCAGAATCTCTTCACATGGCTGTGATGCAATTGCTTTATGAGGCCATGTGCAGTAAAGATTATAGCATACACTGGAGGCAGCCTGCCTATCACAGAGACATCAGCTACAGAGTTAGAATAACCTGCATTAGATGCCTTCATCTTAGTCACTTGGGCGAGCTTCTTAGCCTTGTGATACTTACTGTCTCCATTATAATAGTGGACTGTGACTACCTACCTGATAAAATTGCTGAATGAGAAGTGGAATTGCTCAGAGCCTTCAGCAAATATTACCTCGTTAAGTATGGTTAAAGGTAGCCTCTGTAGTTTAAATATCTGGCTTTCTGCAACTGTATGTACATACTTTCTAAGAAATATTCAACAAGGGAGAGGAGGAGTCAAGATGGCGGAGAAGTAGCAGGCTGAGACTACTTCAGGTAGCAGGAGATCAGCTAGATAGCTTATCTAAAGATTGCAAACACCTACAAATCCAATGGGAGATCGAAGAGAAGAAGAACAGTAATTCTAGAAACAGAAAATCAACCACTTTCTGAAAGGTAGGACTGGCGGAGAAGTGAATCCAAAGCGACAGGAAGATAGACTGCGGGGGGAGGGGCCGGCCGCCCAGGAAGCGACAGAGCAATGGAGCAGAAAATCAGGACTTTTAAAAGTCTGTTCCGCTGAGGGACATCGCTCCAGAGGATTAACCGGGGTGAAGCCCACGCGGGGTCAGCATGGCCTCAGGTCCCACAGGGTCACAGAAGGATCGGGGGTGTCTGAGTGTCACAGAGCTTACAGGTATTAGAACGGGGAAGCCGGCTACAGAGACAGAGCCGAGGAGTGAGCTCTCAGCTCGGGGTTACCTTGAACCGGTCGCAGGCTTGGTCAGCTCGGAGCGCGGACAGAGGCCAGGGTGACAGGAGTAATTGGGAGCTGTTCTCTGAGGGCGCACTGAGGAGTGGGGCCCGGGGCTCTCGGCTCCTCCAGGCCAGAGACCGGGAGGCCGCCATCTTCATTCCCGTCCTCCGGAACTCTACGGAAAGCGCTCAGGGAACAAAAGCTCCCGAAAGCAAACCCGAGCCGATTACTCAGACTGGCCCCTGGTAAGGGTGGTGCAACTCCGCCTGGGGCAAAGACACTTGAGAATCACTACAACAGGCCCCTCCCCCAGAAGATCAACAAGAAACCCAGCCAGGACCAAGTTCACCTACCAAGGAGTGCAGTTTCAATACCAAGGAGAGCAGCAGAATTCCAGAGGAGGAGAAAGCAAAGCACGGAACTCATGGCTTTCTCCCCATGATTCTTTAGCCTTGCAGTTAATTTAATTTTTTTTTCTTTTTCAATTTTTTTTTCTCTTCTTCTGCTAAATTTTTTTAACTTTACCCTTTTCTTTTTTAACGTTTTTTAACTAGTTTATCTAATATATATATATTTTTTCCTTTTTATATTTTTTCTTTATTGGTTTTCTTTTTTTAATTGTTTCTTTTTTTTTCTTTTTTTGAACCTCTTTTTATCCCCTTTCTCCCCCCTCACGATTTGGGATCTCTTCTGATTTGGCTAAAGCATATTTTCCTGGGGTTGTTGCCACCCTTTTAGTATTTTACTTGCTCCTTCATATACTCTTATTTGGACAAAATGACAAGGCGGAAAAATTCACGACAAAAAAAAGAACAAGAGGCAGTACCAAAGGCTAGGGACCTAATCAATACAGACATTGGTAATATGTCAGATCTAGAGTTCAGAATGATGATTCTCAAGGTTCTGCCCAGGTTCGAAAAAGGCATGGAAGATATTAGAGAAACCCTCTCGGGAGATATAAAAGCCCTTTCCGGAGAAATAAAAGAACTAAAATCAAACCAAGTTGAAATCAAAAAAGCTATTAATGAGGTGCAATAAAAAATGGAGGCTCTCACTGCTAGGATAAATGAGGCAGAAGAAAGAATTAGCGATATAGAAGACCAAATGACAGAGAATAAAGAAGCTGAGCAAAAGAGGGACAAACAGCTACTGAACCACGAGGGGAGAATTCGAGAGATAAGTGACACCATAAGACGAAACAACATTAGAATAATTGGGATTCCAGAAGAAGAAGAAAGAGAGAGGGGAGCAGAAGGTATATTGGAAAGAATTATTGGAGAGAATTTCCCCCATATGGCAAAGGGAACAAGCATCAAAATCCAGGAGGTTCAGAGAACCCCCCTCAAAATCAATAAGAATAGGTCCACACCCCGTCACCTAAAAGTAAAATTTACAAGTCTTAGTGACAAAGAGAAGATCCTGAAAGCAGCCCGGGAAAAGAAGTCTGTAACGTACAATGGTAAAAATATTAGATTGGTAGCAGACGTATCCACAGAGACCTGGCAGGCCAGAAAGAGCTGGCATGATATATCCAGAGTACTAAACAAGAAAAACATGCAGCCAAGAATACTATATCCAGCTAGGCTATCATTGAAAATAGAAGGCAAGATTAAAAGCTTCCAGGACAAACAAAAACTGAAAGAATTTGCAAACACCAAACCAGCTCTACAGGAAATATTGAAAGGGGTCCTCTAAGCAAAGAGAGACCCTAAAAGTAGTAGATCAGAAAAGAACAGAAACAATATACAATAACAGTCATCTTACAGGCAATACAATGGCACTAAATTCCTATCTCTCAATAGTTACCCTGAATGTTAATGGGCTAAATGCCCCAATCAAAAGACACAGGGTATCAGAATGGATAAAAAAACAAAACACATCTATATGTTGCCTACAAGAAACTCATTTTAAACCTGAAGACACCTCCAGATTTAAAGTGAGGGGGTGGAAAAGAATTTACCATGCTAATGGACATCAGAAGAAAGCAGGAGTGGCAATCCTTATATCAGATCAATTAGATTTTAAGCCAAAGACTATAATAAGAAATGAGGAAGGACACTATATCAACTCAAAGGATCTGTCCAACAAGAAGATCTAACAATTCTAGATATCTATGCCCCTAACGTGGGAGCAGCCAACTATATAAACCAATTAATAACAAAATCAAAGAAACACATCAACAATAATACAATAATAGTAGGGGACTTTAACACTCCCCTCACTGAAATGGAGAGATCATCCAAGCAAAAGATCAACAAGGAAATAAAGGCCTTAAATGACACACTGGACCAGATGGACATCACAGATGTATTCAGAACATTTCATCCCAAAGCAACAGAATACACATTCTTCTCTAGTGCACATGGAACATTCTCCAGAATAGATCACATCCTGGGTCCTAAATCAGGTCTCAACCAGTATCGAAAGATTGGGATCATTCCCTGCATATTTTCAGACCACAATACTCTGAAGCTAGAACTGAATCACAAGAGGAAATTTGGCAAGAACCCAAATACATGGAAGCTAAACAGCATCCTTCTAAAGAATGAATGGGTCAACCAGGAAATTAAAGAAGAATTGAAAAAATTCATGGAAACAAATGATAATGAAAACACAACGGTTCAAAATCTGTGGGACACAACAAAGGCAGTCCTGAGAGGAAAATATATAGCTGTACAAGCCTTTCTCAAGAAACAAGAAAGGTCTCAGGTACACAACCTAACCCTACAACTAAAGGAGCTGGAGAAAGAACAAGAAAGAAACCCTAAACCCAGCAGAAGAAGAGAAATCATAAAGATCAGAGCAGAAATCAATGAAATAGAAACCAAAAAAACAATAGAACAAATCAACGAAACTAGGAACTGGTTCTTTGAAAGAATTAATAAGATCGATAAACCCCTGGCCAGACTTATCAAAAAGAAAAGAGAAAGGACCCAAATAAATAAAATCATGAATGAAAGAGGAGAGATCACAACCAACACCAAAGAAATACAGACAATTATAAGAACATACTATGAGCAACTCTACGCCAACAAATTTGACAATCTGGAAGAAATTAGAGACATATAAACTACCACAACTGAACCAGGAAGAAATAGAAAACCTGAACAGACCCATAACCAGTAAGGAGATTGAAACAGTCATCAAAAATCTCCAAACAAAAGCCCAGGGCCAGATGGCTTCCCGGGGGAATTCTACCAAACATTTAAAGAAGAACGAATTCCTATTCTCCTGAAACTGTTCCAAAAAATAGAAATGGAAGGAAAACTTCCACACTCCTTTTATGAGGCCAGCATCACCTTGATCCCAAAACCAGACAAGGATCCCATCAAAAAAGAGAACTACAGACCAATATCCTTGATGAACACAGATGCAAAAATTCTCACCAAAATACTAGCCAATAGGATTCAACAGTACATTAAAAGGATTATTCACCACGACCAAGTGGGATTTATTCCAGGGCTGCAAGGTTGGTTCAACATCTGCAAATCAATCAATGTGATACAACACATTAATAAAAGAAAGAACAAGAACCATATGATACTCTCCATAGATGCTGAAAAAGCATTTGACAAAGTACAGCATCCCTTCCTGATCAAAACTCTTCAAAGTGTAGGGATAGAGGGCACATACCTCAATATTATCAAAGCCATCTATGAAAAACCCACCGCAAATATCATTCTCAATGGAGAAAAACTGAAAGCTTTTCCGCTAAGGTCAGGAACACGGCAGGGATGTCCGTTATCACCACTGCTATTCAACATAGTACTAGAAGTCCTAGCCTCAGCAATCAGACAACAAAAGGAAATTAAAGGCATCCAAATTGACAAAGAAGAAGTCAAACTATCACTCTTTGCAGATGATATGATACTATATGTGGAAAACCCAAAAGACTCCACTCCAAAACTGCTAGAACTTGTACAGGAATTCAGTAAAGTGTCAGGATATAAATCAATGCACGGAAATCAGTTGCATTTCTCTACACCAACAACAAGACAGAAGAAAGAGAAATTAAGGAGTCCATCCCATTTACAATTGCACCCAACACTATAAGATACCTAGGAATAATCCTAACCAAAGAGACTAAGAATCTATACACAGAAAACTATAAAGTACTCATGGAAGAAATTGAGGAAGACACAAAGAAATGGAAAAATGTTCCAGGCTCCTGGATTGGAAGAATAAATATTGTGAAAATGTCTATGCTACCTAAAGCAATCTACACATTTAATACAATTCCTATCAAAGTACCATCCATTTTTTTCAAAGAAATGGAACAAATAATCCTAAAATTTATATGGAACCAGAAAAGACCTCGAATAGCCAAAGGAATATTGAAAAAGAAAGCCAAAGTTGGTGGCATCACAATTCCGGACTTCAAGCTCTATTACAAAGCTGTCATCATCAAGACAGCATGGTACTGGCACAAAAACAGACACATAGATCAATGGAACAGAATAGAGAGCCCAGAAATAGACCCTCAACTCTATGGTCAACTAATCTTCAACAAAGCAGGAAAGAATGTCCAATGGAAAAAAGACAGCCTCTTCAATAAATGGTGTTGGGAAAATTGGACAGCCACATGCAGAAAAATGAAATTGGATCATTTCCTTACACCACACACGAAAATAGACTCAAAATGGATGAAGGATCTCAATGTGAGAAAGGAATCCATCAAAATCCTTGAGGAGAACACAGGCAGCAACCTCTTTGACCTCAGCCGCAGCAACATCTTCCCAGGAACATCGCCAAAGGCAAGGGAAGCAAGGGCAAAAATGAACTATTGGGATTTTATCAAGATCAAAAGCTCTTGCACAGCAAAGGAAACAGTTAACAAAACCAAAAGACAACTGACAGAATGGGAGAAGATATTTGCAAACGACATATCAGATAAAGGGCTAGTGTCCAAAACCTATAAAGAACTTAGCAAACTCAACACCCAAAGAACAAATAATCCAATCAAGAAATGGGCAGAGGACATGAACAGACATTTCTGCAAAGAAGACATCCAGATGGCGAACAGACACATGAAAAAGTGCTCCATATCACTCGGCATCAGGGAAATACAAATCAAAACCACAATGAGATACCACCTCACACCAGTCAGAATGGCTAAAATTAACAAGTCAGGAAATGACAGATGCTGGCGAGGATGCGGAGAAAGGGGAACCTCCTACACTGTTGGTGGGAATGCAAGCTGGTGCAACCACTCTGGAAAACAGCATGGAGGTTCCTCAAAATGTTGAAAATAGAACTACCCTATGACCCAGCAATTGCACTGCTGGGTATTTACCCTAAAGATACAAACGTAGTGATCCAAAGGGGCACATGCACCCGAATGTTTATAGCAGCAATGTCTACAATAGCCAAACTATGGAAAGAAACTAGATGTCCCTCAACAGACGAATGGATAAAGAAGATGTGGTATATATACACAATGGAATACTATGAAGCCATCAAAAGAAATGAAATCTTGCCATTTGCGACGACGTGGATGGAACTAGAGGGTATCATGCTTAGCGAAATAAGTCAATCGGAGAAAGACAACTATCAAATGATCTCCCTGATATGAGGGAGAGGAGATGCAACATGGGGGGTTAAGGGGTTAGGAGAAGAGTAAATGAAACAAGATGGGATTGGGAGGGAGACAAACCATAAGTGACTCTTAATCTCACAAAACAAACTGAGGGTTGATGGGGGGAGGGGGGTTGGGAGAAGGGGGTTATGGACATTGGGGAGGGTATGTGCTATGGTGAGTGCTGTGAAGTGTGTAAACCTGGCGATTCACAGACCTATACCCCTGGGGATAAAAATATATTATATGTTTATAAAAAATAAAATTAAAATAAAAGAAATATTCAACAAGAATTTCTGAAGCTAGCAATGGGCCAGCATGAACCCCTTGATGTGGACTGTTTTGGGCAGAAGGACTAGACAAATGGGGCCAGGATGAAATAAAAGAATAGAGAGACCTGGAACAGAAATAAGGTAATATATTCCTAGTGATACCTTGCTAAGGATTTTTGTCCTAGTGTAATATAAAATGAAACCATTGTTATATATTTGAGCTTCTGTGTACAGTCCAGCTATATATCTATAGACACAGATATGTATCAACACCTTTTGCTACCTTCATAAAATCCCTATTTTAAAGCCACTCTTTTAAACCACTGGACTCAGACCTTTTCTGTCTCATCCCTGCACTTGTAATTATATATGTGTTTGCTTCTTTATTATCTGCGTTTCTCACGAGATTGTAAATTCCTTAATGACGAGAGCCATGGATATGTCATTCATCAGGGTATATCAAGCACCTAGAATACATAAGGTCCCTCATAAATGTCACATGAATAAATAAATGACTATCTAAAGCATGAGAAGGATTTTGATTTGGTAATTTAACACAGAGAGAAAGAAAATGCATACATTTTCCAAGCAGGCTTCCTCTGAAGCAAACACCAGAGGCATTTTGTCTGTAGGATAAATATAGCCTTGGGAGTGAATATCGGTACCTGATTTGATGAAGTTCATTGGCAGAGTCAGATTGATGTGCTGCTCAACAGAAACCCCTCAGAATGAGCTGTACATTGACTGACACTTAAACCCCAGTGTTCCCCAGTATGACTCATTAGGTTTATTTTAATATTTCCCATTCAACTACATTGCAAACTCCAGCCTAAACTCTGGCCATTGTTTGCCAGTACATGAGCATCTTCAGTCTAAGTAATGATGGTCATGTTATTTAGCAATTTCTGGTGTGAGAAAATTTCTCAAAAATAAAAAATACAAGCTTGCTTTACATTGAGTGGTTACTGTGGGCTTTGAATCTTGGACTTAAATACTAACTCATCTACTTACCAGCAGTATGATCATGAACAACTATCTTCAATTAGCCACAATTTTCACATCTGTAAAGTAAAGGTAAAATCAGTACAACTTCTTTAGAAATGTCAAGAAGAATAAATAAAACAGTGCCTGCAAAGCCTTTTAGCCTGATACTGGCATGTATAATAAATATTAGCTACTTATTATTATTGATGGATTGTTCCCTATAATTCTAATCCTATGTAATCTAATTTAAATGTAACATTCTTCATTAAAATCATATTTTAATTGATAATCATCACACATTTATTGAGGAACTACTATGTGCCAAGCATACTGTTAAGTGGGATGTAGAAAAATACTGTTCACTAGGACATGGTTATTACAACACTTTCCAAAAGAGTAAAATTCATATTAGGTGAATTAATAAACTGGTAATGAAGAATAACAAGTGAATCTAATTAAAAGCTGACATCACCCATGAAGCTATTCTAGATTAAGATACATTTTAGTTAGACCTTAATGTATTTTCAGATTATTTCATCTCAACTTTCTAAACCAAGGCACTTCCAAAATGTGAGAAGTATTTACATGCTGCTACTGTGTTAAATTTGACATAGAAATCTATAAAAAGAAACTTTTTTTTAGTAAATTCTTATTACTTCACCTTGCAGTCTTTTCTTTTATTTGGGTGATTTATTTTCATCATTTTGAACATTGTTCCTATGTTGTCTGGCTGCTACGTAGACTTGGATTTTTATTATGCAGAAAGCAAAATAGAAAAACATAAGGAAATAAAAGGAGTAAACAATCTCAGAATATCTACTTGCTTACTTGTTTTTCTGGTTTAAGGAGCAAAGCATACTGGATAAATAGAAATCAATAATGCCAGCATCTTCCATTTTTCACCCTGAGACAAATATACATCAAGTCTCTACCACATACTAGGCACCTTGCCAGTACTTGATGAGGAAAAATGACTCCTCTCCCCAAGACAGCAGTGGAGAGAACAGCTAAAAGAATGGCTTTTGAAATCAGACCAATGAGGAATAACAGAACTAGTAACTGTGACTTGAAAGAGTCACAGTTACTAGCTATACCCAGCTATGGACTTGGGTATCAGGCAAATTTGAGTTCAAATTCCAGAATTTCCGCTTTAAGGCTGTATGACCTTGAATAAGGACTTAGGTATCTCTAAAACTCTGTTTTCTTACCTTCAAAGAAGGACCCAAGAATCTAATTTTGAAAGTTGTAAGGATGAGACACGATAAAAATCTGTAACATGTTTAGCACACTGCTGAGGTCATGTAAAGAAAATGTTACGCTCATTCTCTTATACACATGTGCCTTTTCTCCCAGATATACTTCTAGAATCAAAAGGGATAGTTGGGAGAAAAAAATCAACCTCAGTTTAAAAGTCTGGGATAAATACTGGCACATAGCAGTCCTTTGAAAGGACAGAATGTATTTATTGCTATGAGTAAAAACCATAGACACAGTTAAGTATTTCCAGCCAAATCTCTGGCAATAATAGTTGATCAGTAACTTGGCATTCTATCTCCACTGTAGATTTAATGACTCAAGAAATCAAAAGAATGGTAAGTTTCCCAAATAGCATGCAGCACTTTCTGAAGCAAGAGCTGAATATTAGTTTCAACCAGATCAAATTGTTCACCATCTATGGAAAGGTAAAACCCATCTTCCTGTATAATAGATCAACAAGAATTTAAAGAAAAAGGGATTGTCTCAAATTTTACCATCAAATGGATATGTTTATGTGACCAAAAATTGTACACAGGGAAGAAATAAAAAGAGATCAGTCAGTAAAACAGAGCAATATAAACTTTGAAATGTTTTTCCAAATCTCTCAGAAACATTCCATTTGTGTTTCATGGAAGAATATAAAGCAACAGTGAAAAACATATTTAATATAATTCCAGATAATTCAAGTAAGTTTTGTCATTGTAGGCCTCCAACCTACAAAGTGCTATTTTTATCTCTTCCTATCGTCAAAATCATTGCAAGTCTTAATGACTTTTGTACTATGCATAAAGGATGAAACTTCTGTATAATATTTTGTATAAAATCAAGTAATCAACTTTCCTGAGACCAATAAAATAGTAAAATAAAAAGCAGAAAATAAAATAAGGTCTTTGATAAGCTAAAATTTAGCCACACCTCTAAACTTTTCCCTAAGAACAACCTTATAACACCATAAATATTGGATCTGGGAAAACAAAAGCTGAGATGAAGATGCCTTGACTGTATCTGGCAAAGGAGGAAAAGCTTCCCCAAACCTTCCCAGAGGGAAGGATCATATCTGTTATTGCAGACTGACAAGTCAGAAAGATGAACTAGGAATATGAAGACATATGCCAGGTGTTGATGTGTGAAGGAAGGAAGGAGAGAAGGAAGTGAGAAGGAAGAAAAAGCAGGTGTCAAACAGCTCTGTAAGTGCTTCAGAAAAATAAACACTATATAACTACTCAAAAATACCTGTGGCATATGGACTTACCACAAGAAAGCCAGGAAGCATTTCTCTGAGCTCAAGGCAAGTTTACTATTTACATTAAGAACAGCACACTATGGAACTTGATGGTAAACATATCAAAAAATTATTTAATTAAAAAAATAGCCTCTACACAATGAGATCTCAAAGAGGAAATTCAAAGATTCAAAATAGAGATGGCAAAGCAAAGGAATAATGTCAAAAGTAAAAGAGCAGGAGCTATTAGCAGCAGGGATAGCAAACTCATTTTCCAAACTCCCAAATGTCCTCAGAGAAACCAAAACAACAACAACAATAAAAACAAAAAACAAAAAACAACTATAAAACAAAAGACAAAACTCAGAGAATCCAAAGAAATCTACAACCTACTTGAATTAGCAAGTGAACTTAGCAAATAAATTGGATACGTGAACAATGTACCAAACCAATTTTATATACAAACAAAAAACTAGAAAATGAAATTCAATAAGTGATATAATTCATATAATTAAAATTACATCATACCTAGACATCAAAAACATATGCTAGAATGCTATTCAAAATAGCCTCCAACATCTTAAATGTTACCAACAGTAGAATGATAAGTCATTTATGGTATAGTCCCATAAACACATACTATATAGTAATGACAGTGAAACAACATATTGCCACACACAGCAGCATGGATAAATCTCATAAATATAATCTTGAATGCAAATATGCATTCAAGACAATATGATTACATTTATGCAAAGTCCACAAACAGGGAAAATGAATTTATGATGTTAAAGTAAATAGAGAGGTGACCCTGGGTAGGAAGATGGTGGGGAAGTGGGTAGCTTCTAGAATGCATCCAACATTCTCTTTTGTATGTGAGTGGTAGCTAGAATGGTGGGTTCTCTTTATGAAAATACTTGGAACCATGTACCTATGATTCACATACTGTTTAATATATTTGTTATACTTCAAAAATTGATGTTAAAAGAGCATTATCTCTCCATATATATATATATTTCCATGCTTTTCAAAGTTACATATATCACTTTATTTAAAAAAAATGCCTGCCCACTGGATAAACCAAAAAAAAAAGGAAGTATACACCCTTTTCTTCAAATTTGCACTTTTGTGAGAACATTACTAAACTATTTTGAATTTTTACTACCTTGAATTGAGAGATTCAAGCTTTTTTCTTTTTTGTTCTTTTTATTTTTATTTTTTTTAATTTCTTTTCAGTGTTCCAGAATTCATTGTTTATGTACCACACCCAGTGCCCCATGCAATACGTGCCCTCCATAATACCCACAACCAGGTTCACCCAACCTCCACCCTTCTCCCCTCCAAAATCCTCAGTTTGTTTCTCAGAGTCCACAGTATCTCATGGTTCATCTCCCCCTCCAATTTCCCCCAATTCACTTCTCCTCTCCATCTCCCCATGTCCTCTGTGTTATTCCTTATGCTTCACAAATAAGCGAAACCATATTAAAATTGACTCTCTCTGCTTGACTTACTTCACTCAGCATAATCTCTTCCAGTCCCGTCCATATTGATACAAAAGTTGGGTATTCATCCTTTCTGATGGAGGCATATTACTCCATAGTATATATGGACCACATCTTCTTTATCCATTCATCTGCTGAAGGGCATCTTGGTTCTTTCCACAGTCTGGTGACTATGGCCATTGCTGCTATGAACATTGGGGTACAGGTGGCCCTTCTTTTTACTATATCTGTATCTTTGGGGTAAATACCCAATAGTGCTATGAACACTGGGGTATAGATGGCCCTTCTTTTCACTATATCTGTATCTTTGGGGTAAATACCCAATAGTGCAATTGCAGGATCATAAGGAAGCTCTATTTTTAATTTCTTAAGGAATCTCCACACTGTTTTCCAAAGTAGCTGCACCAACTTGCATTCCCACCAACAGTGTAAGAGGGTTCCCCTTTCTCCACATCTTCTCCAACACTTGTTGTTTACTGTCTTGTTAATTTTGGCCACTCTAACTGAGTAAGGTGGTATCTCAATGTGGTTTGGATTTGAATCTCCCTGATGGCTAGTGATGAACAATTTTTCATGTGTCCGTTAGCCATTCGTATGTCTTCTTTGGAGAAGTGTCTGTTCATGTCTTCTGCCCATTTTTTGATGTGATTATCTGTTTTGTGTGTGTTGAGTTTAAGGAGAGTCAAGCTTTTTTCATGTTAACTTGCCATTTATATTTCTTTTGCAAACTGCTCTTACTTTTTTGCTCAATTTTTTGTCTCTTATTAGTATTGTTGTTTTGTTGTTATTTGAAGGCTCTTCATGCAGTAAGGGAATGAATGGTTTGCAATGTGTGTATCATTATGAGCTCTGTGTGACCTTAAGAAAGTTATTACTGTCTTAAGCTTCACCTTCTTCACCAGAAAAACTGGTGAGTAATAATAGTATCAACAGTCCTGAAAAGATTTCTTTTTAAGGACTACATAAGTACATAGGTGACATGTACATCATAAATATTTTCCAATTTTTCATAAATTTTTGAGTACCAATTAAGTGTAATAAGGGCTCATGTAGGTGATCAAAAAAAAAATCATTTCTACCACTAAACCAGTGTGTTAAACAGCTGTCAGTCAATGCACCATGAATCCCAATCGCCCTCCCTCCCATTTCACCTGTCACTTCCTGCTATTGACTTCAGCTCTTCAATGTCCTTCAGGGTGGTTCTTTCATTTCCATCCCGAGGGTCACTGTCTGTATTCAGGCCTCCATCCTTCCTAGCATAATATTCTAATGGCTTCCTAACCAGTCTCTCTGTGTCCCCTTCCTTACTCTCCAGTCAATTCAACTTCCTACCACTAGATGGGTCATTCTAACTGCAGCTCTGATTAGGCTAACCCCCCCTATTTCCCATAACATAGATTCTGTTCATTTTATCAGATCACAAAAAACAGTCATCATTTGATCCCTAGTTTTACTCTGAAGCATCATCTCTTAATGGTTCCCAATTGGCCCTTAATATTTCAAAAGTTCTAAAATGCTAGCTTTTTCCTAAATGATCCATGACATTTATGTCATGTGGTTTTGCATAAACTCCCAGGTCTTATCCCATCATAGTACCTGCATAATTGCACCTGTATCATTTGTTCATTTATCCATCCAACTCACTACTCTAGGATCTACTAAAGAGCAGACTATGTGTCTGGATTATTATCCCCTGAGCCTGAACGGTCAAACATTAATGAGTAAATGAGTGAAAAAAAGGAAAGAACATAAGACTGTCATGCTTTTCAGCAACATTCTCAGGATGATTCTAATAGGAACTCAATAAAAATTAAGATTAAATTTTCTGGACAGAAGAGATGAATCTCAATAAACTCTATCTATAGCAATGCAGAAACATCATTTTCTAGATGGTTGGTATATAGGTAAGTAGGTAGGTAGGTAGATGATAGATAGATACAGAGAGAGAAAGAGAGAGAGAGAGAGAGATTTATTTTATACAATAAGAAACAGACCGATGCTTTAATTCATATGACCATTTCTGACAGGGATTCAAATGTCCTAAGCTTAAGGGCACTTGAGGAATATATTCTCTTTGACAGTACTTTGTTATTATTCTCACAAGACTGATTCATCCCTTCAACTTTCAAACTGCTCTTAAATCAGGGTTATGAGGTTGAAGGAAAACAATCTATATTCTATTGTAAGTAGTTGTAGTATGCACATTATAAATGGTCTCATTGCTTCTTTGGGAAGGACAGAGCCCATCACTTCTCTTGCTGCCTAAAGGTTCTATTTTAGAACTTATGTAATTGAGGATTAGCTCACATAGTACAAATTCACCAAAAAACTTAAAGTGAGATAACATCTATGTAGCCCGTGGAGAGATGACTTAAGGTTCTCTTCTCTTGTTAATGGTATAGAAGATCTGGAGACCCGATCCTGAGCAAAATGACTAGAACCCAATCTACAAACATAGATCTGCTTCTCCTAGGAATGTAAATTATATGTGCGTGGTATATTTATAATATGGACTTTTATCCTAATGTTATTTACTCATGAACTACTTCTTTGTGAGCATCTTTTGTCATTGACCACGTCATACTTATCTGAACGTCCCCTTTAATATCTGCTACAGCACTTTTCACCTACTTGGTTCTCAGCAGATGGGGTTTTAAATTGATACTTAAAACTTTTTATGAACCAGGAATCCAGGAAGTATCTGATTTTTTTTTTTACATAAAATATTCTAAGAGATAGCGGTTCCTGTCCCCAGTTTTATCTACATCCTTTAGATGTTCATTTGCAACAGGCTTCTGCTTCCAATTTGCTGCATGATGGATAGTGACAGCTGCACATAAAACAGCTCAGAGACCATGAGGGAAAAGGGGAGCATCCATTACCTCCAGTTGGTGCACATTACTGTCATTATCCTGCATTTGAGTATGAGCTGCAATCATAGCTTGTCAGAAAGTATGGAATATCTATTTCCTTTAGTACCACTAGTTTCTCGTGACTCACGGTGTCATTTAACTAAGCTGGTGACATCTGTGTCTGTGCTGCCATAAAATATGTAGTTGGTGATACCCCTCATCTTTCTGAGCTGAACATATTTATTTGTGTAATTATTGGTGAATATTCTCTGTGTGGGCATGTGTGCGTAAAGGCTTATATTTATATGCAACAGTCAGTACATGAGAGCAGCCATATGAAGAATGTTGAGAGTTTTGAAATAAGCACCAAAATAAAAAAAATTCAGTATGTAATGGATCAAAACAGAAATATGGAAAGTTATCTTAGATAAAATGATTCCAAGACCTGCAAGATTTGGCATCATCCTGAGTGAAGTAGAAATACATCTAAACATGAAGTGTCCGAGAAGAAGCAACTGGCTAGGCTAAGAAATTGTGGAGGAAACAGGAAAGTTAAGGAGACAAATATTGTCGGTGTCCATCAAGCCCTCTCTAAGGTAAGTGGGTGCCCTGGAGAAAGGATACAAAATATCTACTTAGTACAAAATATGTCAGTCCCAGAAACCATAACTCTTGCTCACACACCATACTAACTGAACAATCTTCCAATTGCAAGACTGTTTTTTGAGGTATCTCCACACCAGGAGAAAAGAGACCTTGGACTGAGAACATGAGTAGCCCCAACACTGCGCATGGATCATACACGTGCACACACACAGATGTACACACACATGGAATGAGACAGCCTGCTGGTTTATAGACTCATGTTCTGGGTAGGCATATGAGTTTCCTTGGGGTATACTTCTTGGTGTTCACTTCTCCAGAAGTTAGATCAGTTCTGAGACACTGAAAGGACTAAGCTCATATGTGGAGACCAACCAGAAGGTCAGAGCAGTGAGAGAACTGAGAATATTGTCAGACAAAGATTGAGGCAATGGCTTGAAGGCTTCAGGATGAACAGAAAAGAGAATAAAAACAGGAGATGTGAAATAGAAGTTAGAGGAGCCAGAGGACTAGGTGAGGTCAAAGGGTAGAGGACAAGGGATAAACTCAGTGAACAGGCTAAAATGACTGGAAATTATTATCAGAAACCAGAAAATCTAAATTTATATTTCTAAGCAAAGGAACAGATTTTAGTGATTGTGAAGTTCAGGATTAGGCTATAGGAGATCATTAAATATGAACTCAAGATGGTGTCTGAATCATTCGAACATTTGACATCGAGCATCATGGCAGGAAGAGCATTAGACAGAAAGTCGATGAATTAGATGCCACATTCCTCAAAAACCAAAGGCCGGGGCACCTGGGTGGCTCAGTGGGTTAAAGCCTCTGCCTTCGGCTCAGGTCATGATCTCAGGGTCCTGGGATCGAGCCCTGCATTGGGCTCTCTGCTCGGCAGGGAGCCTGCTTCCCCTCTGTCTCTGCCTACTTGTGATCTCTCTCTCTGTGTCAAATAAATAAAATCTTTAAAAAAAAAAAAAAAACAACCAAAGGCCAAATATTTTACCCACATAGTTACTTTATGTCTTCATGTTTTGTTCATTCTCCTCCCACTTGGTGAAATTCCATCTCTTCTCCACCTTGCCCTACCACATTTTCATGCAGAACTCTTATTTCCCCTAGAATATGAATTCTTGCTGTATCCTCCTTACAATATGAATTCATTTTTAATGCAATACATACAATTCAATGGCTAAATCCATAAATGCTCATTGAATGAAGGAAACAGGAAGCAGTATAATCATGGAGATCATTCTGTAATGTAATCCTAGAAATTTTTCTGGCAGTATTAAAAGAACCAGGAGAGAGAGAGAGAATACATAGATTAAGAAAATGGTCTTTTAAAAAAAAAAGATGGGAAAATATATTTGTCAACATGGAGGGCTTCAGCGATGTGGATGAGCACAATATTGGTCGAACTGTCAGCACAGGAACGTGAGCCCTTGGATTGCGAAGGTGAGAAGACTGCTGAAAATAAGTCACTGTCCAGGGTGCTTAACTCAGACACAAGGTAGTAGTTGCAAGACTTCCCAATAATTTCAGGTTTTTGATGCAATGACAAATGGCATTTTTAAGTTTTACTTTCAGATCATTTGTTGCTAGGATAAGGAAATAGAGTTAACTTTTGATAATCATCTTATCTCCTACAAACTTACTAAACTTATTTGTTCCAGTAGCTCTTTAGTAGATACTGTGGGCCTTTATACAATCACATTTCTGCTTTGTTCTTTATCCTGGAAGGAAAGCATCAAGCCTCCCACCATTATGTATGATGGTAGCTATAGGCATTTTATAGATACCTTTATCAAATTAAGGACATTTTCTTCTCCTCTTGGCTCGATAAGAGTTTTTATCCAGAATGGATTATGGATTTTGCCAAATTTTTTCTCTATTGAGATGACCATATGCTTGTTCTTTTTCAGTCTCTTGATAAAGTGAATTATATTGATTGGTTTTAAAATGTTTGATTAGCCTTGCATTCCTGAGAGAAACCTCATTTAGGATACAATTTCCTTTTTATGTATGATTTAATTTACTAAAATTTTGTTAAGAATTTGTACTCTGTGTTAATGAGAAATATTAGTATTTAGCTTTCTCTCCATGTAACATGTTTACCTGACTTTGTTATCAGGAAAATGTTGGCCTCGCTGAATGAGTTGCAAAGTTCCCTCCTCTTAAATTTTATAAAAGAAGTTTTTAAATTATTATTTTTCCTTTTTTTAAGTGTTTGGTAGAATTGACCAGTGAAGCCATGTGGGTCTGGAGTTCAATTTCTCTAATAGATACAGAGGTACTGAAATTATCTATTCCTCCTGAAAGAGTTTTGGGCTCTGTGTCTTTCAAAGAATCTGTTCATTTCATTTACATTGCCAAATTTAATGCCATAAAGTTGTTCATAATATATGCCCATTATTCTTTCAATATCTATGAAATCTCTTCTGATGTCACCT
Source organism: Enhydra lutris kenyoni (assembly GCF_002288905.1). Lineage (NCBI taxonomy): Eukaryota > Metazoa > Chordata > Mammalia > Carnivora > Mustelidae > Enhydra > Enhydra lutris. Next base: position 9,472,451 of record NW_019154150.1, read on the forward strand.
CTTTCATTCCTGACATTGATAATCTCATAGGAAATATGTGTATTTATTTTCATATTTTACATTTCTTTTTTATATTTTCATTTGTATATGTTTTCCATTTTTGTTTTCATTTTTTCCTTCCATTTTTTCCATCTTTTCCTTCCTTTTCTTTCTAATTTGCTCTTCTTTTCCTACTTTCTTAAACTGAAAGCTGAGGTGGCTGAATGGAGACCTCTTTTCTAATACTAACATTTAATGTTGTAAATCTCTTTCCAAATACTGCTCTTGCTGCATACCACACATTCTGATATGTTGTTTCTATTTTCATGTGCTACAAAATGATTTTTCATCTCCCTCTTGAGTTTGTTTGACTCACAGTTAATTTAAAAATATATTTTATTATTCAAAAGTAATTTTATTTTACTTTTTTTCCTAACTTAAATTCAATTAGCTAACATATAATACATCATTAGTTTTTTTATATGTTTAATGATTCCTTAGTTGCATATAACACCAGTGCTCATCATATTACGTGCCCTCCTTAAGGTCCATCACTGAGTTACCCAAACCCCTCATCCACCTCCCTTTCCACAACCCTCAGTTTGTTTCCCAGAGTCAAAAGTCTCATATGGTTTGTTTCCCTCTCTTATTACTTCCCCCTCAGTTTCTCCTCCTTTCCCCTATTGTCCACATATGAGTAAAACATATAACTGTCTTTCTCTGATTGACATATTTCACTTAGCATAATACCCTCTGGTTCCATCCATGTTTGATGAATGGATATAGTAATATCTTTTTAAGCTTCTAGATATCAGGGACTTCCTAGAAACCTTTCTGCTACTGTTAACAATCTTTGTTTGCCCTGAATCCTTTTAAATTCATTGAAATTTGTTTCATAACCTAAAACATGGCTGTCTTAGTAAATATTCCATGTGGACTTCAAAATTTTGGATGCTTTTCTTGTTGGAGTATTTATAAGTGTGAATTAGGTCCAGTGGGTTGACCATATCTTCCAAATACTTACTGATTGTCAATAAACTTGTGCTAACAATTTGTGAGAAAATGAGTTAAAAATCTCTGAAGATTATGCTAAGTGAAATGAGCCAAGCAGAGAAAGTCAATTATATGGTCTCATTTATTTGTGGAACATAAGGAACAGCATGAATGACATTAGGAGAAGGAAAGGAAAAAATGAAGAGGGGGAAATTGGAGGGGGAGATGAACCATGAGAGACTATAGACTCCAGGAAACAAACAGAAGGTTTTAGAAGGGAGTGTGTGGAGAGGTAGGTGAGCCTGGTGATGCGTATTGAGGGCGTGGATTGCCTGGAGCACTGGGTGTTACATGCAAGCAATGAATCATGGAACACTATATCAAAAACTAATGATGTACTGTATGGTTACTAACATAACATAATAAAATCTCTGAAAATAATTATCAATTTGTGTATTTCTCCTTTCACTTATATAAGTTTTTGCTTAATGCATTTTGTAGTTTTTTATTAGGTACATAAAAGTTTAGGATTAGTATATTCTCTTGAAACCATTATGATTCTTTTTTCCCATGGTAATATATTTTGTTAAAAAATATACTTTTATCATTTAAATACAGCCACTCCAGCTGCTTTTGACTACTATACTGATACTATATATCGGTATATATTTTTCCAATGTTTTAATTTTAACATTTTTCTCATTACATTTAAAATAAATTTCTTATTAGCATCATATAGTAAGGACTTGCTATTTTATCCAATCTGACAATTTCTAACTTTCAGTTGTAGTGTACAGACCATATATACTTAGTGTTTTTACTGATATTTATTTGTATTTAAGTTCACCACTTTTTGTTTCCTATTTGTCCCGTCTGGTTTTTGTCCCTCTTTCTTTTCTTTTGCACTCATTGTTCTTATTATTTGATTTTTTATTGGCTTATTTGCTATATTTTCTTTTTAAGGTATTTTTGTAGGTTTATACTATATACCTTAAACCTATCATCTTCTATCTTCAAATAATACTATACCATTTCATATATGATACAATAACCTTAAAACAGTTTACTTCTATTTCTCTCCTCCTGGCCTTTGCCCTATTTTTGTGATACATTTTACTTCTACTTATGGTATTAACCCCCACATTACATTGTTATTATTGTTGCTTTTAACAGGCAATTATATTTTCTAGTGATTCAAAAATGAGAAAGATCTTTTTTATCTTTATATTCACATACATTTTTTCTATTCTGGTGTTCTTCATTCTTTTATGTGGATTCAGACTTTCATTTGGTATTGTTTTTCCTTTTCCTTTTGTCTAAAGGACTTCCTTTAACATTTCATGCAGTACAGGTCTATAGACAATAAATTCAGATTTCTATGCCTGAAAAAGTCTGGTTCACCTTTATCGTTGAAAGATATTTTCACTTGGCTGGGTGTTATATGTAAGTGATAAATCAATAACTCCTGATGATAAATAAAGTGATAAATCAATAACCCCTGAAACCAATATTACATTACATGTTAACTATCTAGAATTTAAATAAACACTTGAAACAAAGAATTTTTAGATTAACAGTTTCCTTTCACATTTTCCTCTCATTTTAAAAATGTGCTTCCCCATTTTCTTCCTTGCTTTATTTCTAATGAGGAGTATGCTTTCATTCTTCATATTTCTCTGTATTATTATTTTTTTTCCTCCTCTGTTTTTTAAGATCTTCACTTTAATACTACTTTTAAGAAACTAAACTAAGAAGCACCTTAGTGTAATTCTTGATGTTGATACTTGGGTTATTTGCAATTCTTTGAGTTTATGGTTTCTATTAAATTTTTTAAATGACAATTGTTTCTCTTTTTTTATTCAAGTATGTTTAGCACACAGTATTATATTAGTTTCAGGTGTACAATATAATAATTCAACAATTCTACACATTACTCAGTTCTCATCACAAATGCACTCTTAATCCCCTTCACCTATTTCATCCATCCCTCCTCTCACCTTCCCTCTGGTAACCAGAAACAAATTTGTTCTCTATACATAAAAGTCTCTCTCTTTTTTCTCTCTTTCACTTGTTTTGTTTCTTAAATTCCACATATGACTGAAATCACGTGGTATTTGTTTTTCTCTGACTTATTTCACTTAGCATTCTATCCTCTAGATCCATATATGGTGTTGCAAATGGCAAGATTTCCTTCTTTTTATGACTGAATAGTATTCCACTATACATTTTTTGAGTAATGTTTTTCACTCCTCCTACCTTCACCCTTTAGGACTCTAATTAAATCCATATAAGGTTGCATGAAGTGTTCCTACAGCTCACTACCTAAGCTCAGTTCATTTTTCCCAGTTTTTGTTTTTCTTCTGTTTCATCTCAGGGAACTTGTATTCCTGTCTTTGATTCATTAATATTGCTTCTGTAATGTCTAATCTACTGTTTTCGCTATTCAAAGTATTTTTCCTCACATGTATTTTATTTCTTGTCACTGGAAATGTGACACTGTTCTCTTTCATATTTCCTTTTGCCTCTACTTAAGTTCAATAATTTCTCTACTTTCTTGAACATATTAAATATAATAATTGCTTTAATACACTTATCTACTATTTCAATCAATAGTGTCATTTCTGCATATATTTCTATAAATTAATTTTCTCTCCATGATGAATAATTTTTTTCCTGCTTCTTGACCTCCTTGGTAATTTTTCATTGATGTCAGATAACATAAATTTTATTCTGTTGAGAGTTAGACATTTTTTAATTCCTACAAATATTCTCGATATTTATTCAGGGACACAGTTATTTGAAAACACTTTGGTCCTTCAATATTTATTTTTAAGTTTTGTTAGCCAGGATCAGAGTGGTCTTTATTCTGGAGCTAATTTTTCAGCACTACTGAGGCAAGAGCCTTCTGAGTATTCTACTCCTTGAATTACGAAGTTCCTGGGTAGGAATATGAACTATTCTGGCCCTGTGTGGGCTCCTGAGAGTTTTCCTTCTGCTTCTTTTGGGTGGCTCTTCCCCTGACTTTAGACAGTTACCTCACATCCATGCACTGATTAGAACTCAGATGAGGATTGAAGGGAGTTCCTGGGTAAATCTCTATAACTGTTTCTCTATGTTTCTCTTTCTGTTCTGTGAACTAAATATTTTGGCCTTATTGGACTCCAAATAAGGATGATAAATGAAGGGATCTTTACAACCCCTCAATCAGGAAGAGATCTAGGTTCTATGTGGATTACCTCTCTTAGTGGCCTGGAAATTCTGTCCAGTCAGTAAGCCCAAGTCATTCAAAGAGCGCCCCTAATTTTTTTTCTCATTTTCATTGACTCTCAGGAATCACTACCCTGCTCTCCCTGATGTCCATTCCACAACAAAAAGTGCCTGAAAACATGACTTTGTATATTTTCTTTGAACTTTCAGTTGTTTCAGGCACTAAGGGCTAAATCCAATTCCTGCTTTTTGATTTGCTGAAAGTAGAAGTTTAAATATAGTATTTTAAAGTAACTTAAGGCATTTTTCCTTTTGATTATGTTTCAGGTAAAATTTTAGAACTAATATAGCATTACAATGTAGCTAAATATGAAGTTTTTTCTATTGGTCTGATTGAGTAGTCTATCACATCAAGCAATCTTTGACTCACTTTGTATGGGGAAGGGGTGGTATGGTTATTCTCAAATAGTGATACACTTTGATCTCCCTTCTCCATCCCATCCCCCAGTGAAAGCTACATTACTGCACTTTCACCTTATGGAGCACATGCAGAAAATCCTTATTAAGACTTTGAGAACAAAAAGACTATCCTCAAATACATCTACAGACTTTGGTTAACTGTTCCCTCGGTGTCTAGCACCATGTGGGATCTTGTTGAGTATAGAAGCAACTGACCTTTTCCTACACTCCAATGAGCAAGACTCCAGCAAGGATGTTTAACTAGCCTGTTAACAAAAAACAATTGAATAGTAATCATAAGTGCTGAATATAAATCTAATAGTTCATAAAAGGAAGCAAACAGGTAGAATTATGATGAGCAAATAGTGTGTATTAGATGGAACTTAGAGACAAATGAGTGGGGAAAAATAGGCTTACAGAAAGAGATAAGAGAGGTGCAAGCAAATATTTCATGTACTGGGGATACTGCGAGGCCTGCCAGGATGAAGCCCTCAAGAGCATGTGACAAGAAAGTGCACTCGTCCAAGGTGAGCCGTGCTCCATTGCATGGAGTCAGATCATTATTTTCCAAGCCTGTCTTTCATTGCCATAATCACCACCAAGATCCTTGTACAAAATAGAGGTTGTGTCCTTCCCACAACTATGCATGCACTTGCTCATGTACTGTAATAGCTGTGGGTGGCACCCTATCCAGCAACCTTATCTGGGCACACACTGCTGGCCATGTGAGTCTTGGCTGTTAGTGGCTCCCAGATGATCCTTTCTCAAGCAGGACTGCCTTCCCAGGGGACTGCATTTTCTTCTACCTTTTTCCTTCTGCCTGGGCAGCCAGAGGCCAACGTTTAACTGACACAGGGTTAAAAAAAAATCAGGCTCCTTTATCTCAGATTGACCCTAGTCTGGGGTACAGTTTGGAATCCCCAGGGGTCAGTCCAAAGCTGGTCTTGAGCCAAGACTACACCCTTGTCTGGTTCCTTCTCCTCCCCTAACTGCCTCTCTTACTGGTTTCTTCTGGAAGGTTCCTCCCAGTAATACTTATAGATGAACTCCCTTGTCAATATCTTCCTCCTGAAAACCCACTCTAAGACATATACAGCTTATATTTCATAAACAAATGGGTTTTTTGTGTAAAAACTGAGAATTCCGTAGTATACCCTGACCTTTTAGTTAGTATTATTGTCAAACTCTGGTTGATGATACCCAAATCAGTCCTCACAACTTCGTCACCACTCATGGAAATGCCTCCGTTTCCTTATAAAATCATTCCTGGCCACAGGCCCCATATCCTGGTCAAGTCTCCAAATATATCTCTGTGTCCCTCAGGTTTGGGCCCAGTTCTCACCCATTCTCCCACCTTTAGTTGGGACATCATGATTTCAGTTGTCTCTTGGGTTATGAGCCCACGTTGGCCTCAAATTCTCTATTCTCATATTCCTTTGGATATCTAAACATTAGCCTATGTTGGAGGTCTGGATTACCTGCTTGACATAATAAGGGGTTCAGAATTTTTTTTTCTCCTCAAGCCTTGGTTCTGGGTCTCCTACTCCTAGTCCTGAGTCCCAGAGCCAACCTGCAACATTAGTGCCCTGCTTGTGCTCTGGCAGAAGCAGGCTCAGAGGCCTCAGTCTGCCCATTTTCTGGCTATGCCAGCAACTGGAATTAAAGTCTCAGTTCTTGATTGAGTTGGTGATCCAATGATCCCCTCCCAACACCCACATGGCAGAGTCACAGCATGTTAATTATAAACCATAGCCTCTCTGAAATCAACTTTCTTGCCACTATCTTGCTCAGGAAATGTCTCTGGGCACCCAGAATCCAAGCCTCAGCAAGTAAAGGTCTCACTTGATCAGGCAATCAACGGGTGCCCCAGCTTGATTCAGCTATTCCCCCTTGGGATGAGGTGACCTTTTTCCATTCTACTCTGGCTCCTGGCCTTGTCTTCTTAGTTCCATACATTCTTTTGTGCCCATCTCTCCAAAACTCGCCAGAAATAATGCATTCTATGGAAGTAGACAGAATGGTTTCTTTTCCCTTGTCTTCTTCATTTTCCCCATTTTCTTCTGCTCTGCCTACTCACAAAATCCCCCTGCCCTCACTCTATGAAGCTACCAGCAGAGTCTACATGGTTTCTGTTTCAGTCCCAATAATTCACTTATACTTTTCTGATTGGCTATTCATTGGATAGCCCCAAAATTATTTTTTAATTTCTTTTTAAAAGTTTGTCTCAAGAATGAAAATAATTGAAAATCAGTCAAAGGAATATAGACTAAAATTCTATAATACATAACATTTAAGAGCATGAGCTCTGGTACCAAATGGGCATAGTTTTTATCTCACCTCTTTTATATCCTATGTCTGGGCTTCAATTTCTTCATCTGCAAAATGGGGATAATAGAATCTTCTTCAAAAGAACACTATATGAGTAAATTGATAGACTAGATGTAAATCATTTAGAACATGAGCTAGAGATATAGTAAGTCGTCACTAAATGATATATAAAGCTATTTTTATTTTGACTTGTGTTTTTCAGAGCTATGAATGTAGTCCTTACTCAAAAACTGATCTTCCAGAGAGAGAAGAAGATGGCAGAGTAGGAGAATCCTGAGCTCACCTCCTTTCACAGATAAAAGAAATAACAACTAGATGTCATGCAACTCACTATGAATATAACCTGACTGGCAAAACATATATTCTATAACTAAAGACATAAAGAAAAGGCCACATTGACAAAATAGAAGAGGAAGAGGCACAGTGAGTATGGCTGGGACCCACCACAGTGAGTATGGTGGGTCCAGTATGGCTGGGACCCACAAGTGGGAGGTGAATCATAGGCACGGAAGCACACACTAAGAAGCAGGAGGTTCAAGCCCCAAATCAGTCATGTCCAGCCCTGGAGATCTACACCAAAAGATAAGCTCCCATAACATCTAGTTTTGAAAATCAGAAGGTCTTGGCTGCAGGAGATTTGAAGGGCTATAGGAAACTGAGCCTCCATTCTTAAAGAGCCAGCAAACTTTATCACTCAGTCCGAGGTCAAGCATGGAAGTAGAAGTTTGGAGAGTACCTGTGAAAGAGGTACATGTGGAAGAGATTTAGTTATTAATTTTAAGAAGTATGCCAGAGGGACAAAGATCTGCAGGAGCTTTCTCTGGAACTGGAGCTGCTACTAGGCACCATTTTTTCTTGTCCTCTTCAGCCTAACTGGCTGAACACTTTGAGGAACCAGTTTTGACACCTTTCATCTACCTTGCTAGGACTGGGAACCCTGCCCTGCCTAACGTGCCTGCCCCAAGATGTACCCCTCCAAAGTGGCTCCTGCCCCCACCACATCCAGCAGGCAGCATTGGCTAAGATCTGTACCTCCAGAGAAAGCCCTAACCTGGACAAAGAGGAAAGTAATCCTACTAACCAGCATTCCCACAGTAATTATAGCCCAGCCTTTCAGTCAGCAATGCCAGGATCAAACTCTGTCCATCAGTGTACCTGTAGAAGTTGAGGCTGGTCATTGCAGACAACAAGGCTGAAGTCTATCCCCCCTAGTAAGCTAACAACAACTGCAGCCAAACTTCACACTCAGCTGTAGTAGGGGCAAGGCTTGCCTATCAATATGCACATAGCAGCCACAGTCCAGCCAGATCACAAGTGAACATCCAACCCATTCAGACAACACCCCAGAAACACCAGGTTCTAGAGACCACGGGGCATTGTACACAGGGCACCACAGGGCCTCTTCCACACAAGGTCACTACTTTCAACAACATAAGACATAGTTTCCCTACTTAATACATAGAAACAAACAGAGAGAGTCAGATAAAAGGAAGAGACTGAGAAATATGATCCAAATAAGAGAATAAGACAGAACTCCAGAAAAATACCTAATATAAATGGAGATAAGCAATATGTTAGTTAAAAGAGTTCAAGGTAATAGTCATAAAGATACTCATTACAGTTGAGAGAGGAGTGGATTAATTCAGTGAAAACTTTAGCATAGAAATAGAACAAATTTAAAAGAATTATTCAGATATCAAGAATACAATAACTAAAATAAAAAATACACTAGAGTGTATCAGCAGCAGATTAGAGGATGCAGAAAAACAATTTAGCAATACGGAAGAAAGGGTAGTGAAAGCAACCAAGCCAAACAGCAGAAAAATATTCTTATTTTTTAAAAATGAAGCTAGGTTAATAAACTTCTGTAACAACATCAAGTATACTAACATTTACATTATAGGCCTTTTAGAAGAGAGAAAGGGACAAAAAATATATGTGAAGAAAGAATAGCTGAAAATTTCTGTAACCTGGGGAAGGAAACAGGACCCACAGAGAATCCCAAACAAGATGAACCAAAGGAGGTCCACACCAAGATACACGAGAATTAAAGCAGAAAAAAAATAAGTAAATAAATAATATAAATAAATATTCTTAAAGGTAGCTAGAGAAAAGCAAACAATTGCATGCAAGGGAAACCCCTTATGCTATCAGATGATTTTTCAACAGAAACTCTGCAGGCCAGAGAAGGGGCATGATATATCCAAACTTCTGAAAGAAAAAAACCTACAACCAAGAACACTCTAATCCAGCAAAATTGTATGATTCAGCATTGAACGAGAGATAAATTTCCCAAACAAAAGTTAAAGGAGTTCATCACTACTAAACCAGCCTTATAAGAAATGCTAGAGAGACCTCTTTATGTGGAAAAGAAAATGCCATAACTAGAAGAAAAGTATGAAAAGAAAACCCTTCACTGGTAAAAACAAATACAGAATAAAGGTAGTAAATGAATCACTTATAAAGCTAACTTAAAAGTTAAAAGACAAAAGTAGTAAAATCAATTGCAACTACTAAAATTAATCAAAGGATTCACAAAGAAAAGATATTAAATATGACATCAATGCATAAAACATGGAGTAGGGAGTAAAAATGTAGTGTTTTCAAAATGTACTTGAACATAAGCAACCATCAAATTAATATAGATTGCTACTTGCATAGGATGTTATACTTTGTGATAACCACAAACCAAAAACCTACAATATATACAGAAAAAATAATAAAAATAAGGAAATCTGAGCATAATAAAGAACGTCATCAAATCACAAAGGAAGAGAGTAAGAGAAAGAAAAAGGAACAGAGAAGAACTATAAAAACAACCAGAAAACAATGAGTAAAATGGCAATAACTACACACCTATCAATAATGACTTTAAATGTAAATGGTATAAATATTCCCATCAAAAGACATGGGGTAGCTGAATAGATAAAAAAGACCTATCTATATGTTGCTTATGAGACACTCACCGCAGACCTAAGGACATATACAGACCGAAAGTGAAGGAATGGAAAAAGACACCTCATACAAATGGAAACAAAAAAAAAAAAGAGCTGGGGTAGTGATACTTACATCAGACAGAAGAGACTTTAAAACAAAGACTGTGGGACACCTGAGTGGCTCAGTTGATTAAACGATTAAGTGCCTGCATTCAGCTCAGGTCATGATCCCAGGGTCCTCAGATCAAGCCAAACATCGAGCTCCCTGCTCAGCAGAGAGCCTGCTTCTCCCTCTCCCTCTGCCTGCTGCTCCTTCTGCTTGTGCTCTCTCTCTGTCAAATAAAAAAATAAAAATCTTTAAAAATAAATAAAAATAAAATAAAATAAAAAAGAGTGTAACAAGAGACAAAGAAAAAGAGCGAGTACATAATGATAAAGGGATCGAGTCAACAAGAAGCTATAGTAATTGTAAATATCTATGCATGCAACATATAAGCATATAAATATATGAAACAAATATTAAGGGAGAAATTGACAATAATACAACAATAGTAGGGAATGTTAACACCCCAGTTACACCAATGGGTAGATCATCCAGACAGAAAATCAACAAGAGAACAGCAGCTTTGAACAACACATTAGACTAGATGGATTTAAATGATATACAAAGAACATGCCATCCAAAACTAGTGGAATACACATTGTTTTCAAGAGCACATAGTATATTTTCCAGGATAGATCATGTTAGGCCACAAAAATAGGCTCAGTAAATATAAAAATACTATAATTACAACAAGCACCTTTTCCAACCACAACCCTATGAAATCGGAAATCACTCTTGCAAGGGAAAAAAAAAAAAAAACAGGAAAAAACACAAGTCACATGCTAGTAAGCAACAAATGAATCCCTGAAGAAATCAAAGATGAAATCAAAAAGTGCCTTACAACAAATGAAAATGAAAACACAATGGTTCAAAATTCTTGGGACACAGAAAAATCAGTTCTGAGAGGGAAGATTAGAGCAACACAAGACCACCTCAAGAAACAAGGAAATAACAATATAAACTTACACATAAAGGAATTAGAAAAAGAAAAACAAACAAAACCTAAAACCATCAGTAGGAAGGAAATAATAAAGATTAGAGCAGAAATAAATGAAATAGAAACTTCAACTAGAAAGTATCAATGAAACTAACAGTTTGTTATTTGAAAAGACAAAATTTATAAAACTTTAATCAGATTAGCCAAGAAAAAAAGAGAGAACTCAAATAAATAAAATAATAAATGAAAGAGAAGTTAACTGACACCACAGAAATAGAAAGAAATATAAGAGACTACTATAAAAAATTATATGCCAATAAATTGGACAGCCAGGAGGAAATGGATAAATTCCTGGGAACAAATAATCTTCCAACACTAAATCAGGAAAAAATAAAAAATATAAACAGACTGCTCACTAATAATAAAATTGAATCAAACATCAAAAACTCTCAACAAACAAAATTCTGGGACAAGATGACTTCACAGGTAAAAATCTACCAAACATTTAAAGAAGAATTAATACTTGGTTTGCAGGGAGGAAATAAGATGGTGGAGTATTAAGGGGACCCAATGCTTGTGTCATCCCTGGAACACAACGAGAGAAATATCAAATCATTCTGAACACCCAAAAAAACCAATCTGAGAACTGACAAAACAAACTGCATAACTAGAGAGAGAAAAGAGTCCACCTTATGGAAGGCGGGAGGTGAGGATATGTGATTTGGGAGAGAAAAAAAAATAGCACTGTAGAGGAGAGGGAGCACTGATCATGTGGAGAGGAGGAGAGGGAGAGAGAGAAAGGGAGGAAGGAAGGGAGGGAAAGAGAGACAGCAGTGCACAGGGGATTACACAAGAGAAACACTTCCCCGAAACCACTGACTAGGAAAACAGAGTCTCATTATCATGAGTTTTAAAATCAGTGGAGCTCAAAGGCTGAAGTTTTAGAAGTCTACACCATGATGAGGCAGAGCCCAGCAGGCATAGGGGTGTTCCTATGGAGAAGGAGGGCAGAGGCCCAGGAGTGGACAGCATGGTCCAAGGATCCCCTGGGATGTGCTGGGAGAGAAAGTTCCCCTTCTTGGAGTGCATTTGGGAGAGGGGGCATTGCCTCTTAGGGGAAAAAAGAGCCAGCAGGCACCATTGTGCTGCCCTATTCATTAGCATAGGAGCAGAGGCACCTGCTGAGGGCAGCCAACCTGGACATGAGCTTTTTGCTGCATTTTACTCTAAACTCCAAGCTGTGGTGTGCTTTCATGTAACTATCCTTCTGGGACAAACCAACACCAGCCCCAGCATGATTAGACCCTCCCCCAAGGAGTCCCTAACTGCAGAGTTAAAAGACTTAAAAACTAGTCAGGCCAAAATAAAAAATGCTATAACCAAGATGCAAAACTGACTGGATGACTGCTAATGACCACAAGGATGGAAGAAACAAAAGAATGAATAAATGATATAAAAGATAAAACTGTGGAAAACAATGTACCTGAAAAGAGGAAAAGAAAATACAGGATCACAAAGGTAGACTTAGGGAATTCAGAAAGCCATAAAATATAATAATATTTGTATCACAGGATTTCCAGAAGAGAGAAAAAATGGGGCAGAAGTTTGATTTGAGCAATGTATAGCTGAAAACTTCCCTAATCTGGAGAAGGAAGCAGACATCCAAATCCAGGAGGCACAGAGAACTCCCATAAAAATCAACAAAAGCAGGCCAAGAGCAAGATATATGGTAAAATTGCATTATACAGAGATAAGGGGGGGAAAAAACCCTAAAAGCAGGAAAGGAAAAGAAATCTCTAACTTACAAAGGAAGACAAATCAGGTTAGCTCCAGATTTATTCATAGGAACTTCACAGGCCATAAGAGAGTGGCATGATAGAGCCAATGTACTGAATAGGAAAAATATGCAGTCAAGAATACTTTATCTAAGAAGGCTGTCATTCAGAACAGGAGAGAGAAAAAGTTTCCTAGGCAAACAAAAACTAAGAGTTCATGACCACTAAACCAGCCATACAAGAAATAGTAAAGGGGACACTTTGAGTGGGAAACAAAGACCAAAAGTGAAAAAGACTAGAAAGCAACAGAAAAAAATCTCCAGAAACAACTTTATAGGTAACGCAACGGCACTTAATTCATATCTATCAATAATCATTCTGAATGTAAATGGTCCAAATGTTCCAATCTAAAGACATAGTGTTTCAGAATGGGAAAAAAAAATCTATATGCTATCTACAAGAGACTCATTTTATTTATAATTTTTTAAAGTCTTTTTGTTTAGGATTTTATTTATTTATTCAAGATAGTGAGAGAGAGCATGAGAGGAGAAGGTCATAGAGAGAAGCAGATTCCTTGGGGAGCTGGGAGCCTGATGCAGGACTCGATCCTGGGACTCCAGGATCATGACCTGAGCTGAAGGCAGACACTTAACAACTGAACCCCCCAGGCACCTAAGAGACTCATTTTAAACCTGAAGACACGGGTATAGTAAAATGAGGAGATGGAGAAATATTTATCATGCTAATGGATATCAAAAGAAAGCCAGAATAGCCATTCTTATATCAGATAAACTGCATTTTAAATCAAAGACTCTAACAAGAGATGAAATGGGACACTATATCATAATATATAATAAAAGGGTCTATCCAACAAGAATATCGAACAATTATAAATATTTATGCCCCCAACTTGGGAACACCCAAATACATAAATCAATTAATAAAAAAGCATAAAGAAACTCATTGATAATAACACAATAATAGTAGGGGACTTTATCATCCAGTTTACAACAATGGACAGATTATCTAAGCAGAAAATCAACAAGGAAAAATGGCTTTGAATGCACACTGGACCAGATGGACTTAACAAATATATTCAGAACATTTCATCCAAAAGAGGCAGAATATACATTCTCTTTGAGGCCACATGGAACATTCCCCAGAATAGATCACATATGGGATCACAAACCAGGCCTCATCAAATACAAAAAGACTGTGATGATACCATGCATATTTTCAAACCACAGTGCTATGAAACTTGAAGTCAACCACAAGAAAGAATTTGGTAAGACCACAAATATGAGGTTAAAGAACATCCTACTACAGAATGAATGGATTAACCAGGAAATTAAAGAAGAAATAAAAGAAAACATGGAAGCTAATGAAAATGGAAACATGACAGTACAAAACCTTGGCATGTAGCAAAAACAATCATAAGAGGGAAATATATAACAATATAAGCCCACCTCAAAAAAACAAGAAAAATCTCAAACACACAACCTAACCTGACACCTAAAGGAGCTAGAAAAGAAATAGCAAATGAAGCCTAAAGCCAGCAGAGGAGAGGAAATAATGAAGATTATAGCAGAAATAAACTACATAGAAACAAAAAACAAAACACACTAGAACACATCAAAGAAACTAGTAGCTGGTTCCTTGAAAAAATTTAAAAAATTGATAAACCCCTAACCAGAATTATCAGAAAGAAAAGAGAAAGGATCCAAATTAAAAAAAAATCATGAATGAAACAGAGGAGTTCAGAACCAACACCATAGAAATATAAACAACTATAAGAGAATATTATAAAAATTCTATGACAACAAATTGGGCAATCTGGAAGAAATGGATAAATTCCCAGAAACATATAAATTACCAAAATTGAAACAGTAAAAATGGAAAACTTGAACAGATCTAAAGCCAGCAAAAAAATTGAATCACTAATAAAAAATCTCTCAGCAAACAAAAGTCCAGGGCCAGATGACTTCCCAGGAGAATTCCACCAAACATTTAAAGTAGGGTTAACATCTATTCTTCTCAAACTGTTCCAAAACATGGAAATGAAAGGATAACTTCCAAACTCATTCTATGAAGCCAGCATTATCCTTATTCCAAAACCAGAGAAAGATCCCACTAAAATGGAGGCCAATATCCCTAACAAACATGGATGCAAAAATTTTCAACATGATTCTAGCAAATTGAATCCATTGGTGCATTAAAATAATTATTGACCACAGTCAAATGGGATTTATTCCTGGGCTATAAGTGTGGTTCAATATCTGCAAATAAATCAACATGATATACCATATTAATAAAAGAAAGGATAAGAACCATATAATCCTGTCAATAGATAGAGAAAAAGCATTTGAACAAATACAGTTTCCATTCTTGTGAAAACCCTCAACAAAGTAGGGATAGAGGGAACATACCTAAACATCATTAAGGTCATATATTAAAGACCCCCAGCTAATATCATCCTCATTGGGAAAAAGGTGAGAGTTTTTCCTCTGTGCTCAAGAACAAAACAGGGATGTAGAGATGTTTATTCTCACCATTGTTATTTAACATAGTACTAGAAATCCTAGCCTCAGCAATCAGACAACAACAACAACAACAAAAAATAATAAAGGCATCCTAATCAGCAAGGAAGAAGTCAAACTTTTACCATTCTCAGACAACATAATCCTCTATGTAGAAAATCTGAAAGACTACACCAAAAAATTACTAGAACTCATACACAAATTCAACAATCATAGGATATAAAATCAACATACAGAAATCTGTTGCATTTCTATACACCACTAATGAAGTAGTAGAAACAGAAATCAAAGAATCAATCCCATTTACTGATTGGAAAAACCATATGAGAGCGAGGGGAAAACCCAACCAAAGAGGTAAAAGATCTATATTCTGAAAACTTATAGAACACTCAAGAAAGAAACTGAAGTGGACAGAAAGAATGGAAAAACATTCTATGCCCACAAATCGGAAGTAAAAATATTTTTAAAATGTCTATACTACCCAAAGCAATCTATACATTTAATGCAATTTCCATCAAAATACCACCAGCATTTTTCACAGAGCTAAACAAATAATCCTAAAATTTGTATGGAACCACAAAAGACCCCAAATAGTCAAAGCAATTTTGAAAAAGAAAACCAAAGGGTTGTCTGGGGGTGGCTCAGTCAGTTGAGTATCTGCCTTCAGCTCCAGTGTGTATGTATGTATATAAATATACATACATACACACACCCGAGGCTGAAATCTTGCCGTGTGCAGCAATGTGGATGAAGCTAAAGTATATAATGCCAAGCAAAATAAGTCAGTCAGAGAAAGAAAAACACCATATGATTTCACTCATATGTGGAATTTAAGAAACAAAGCAAATGAACATAGGGAAAGGAAGAAAAAAGAGAGGGAAACAAACTAAAAGAGACTATTAACTATAAAGAACAAACAGGGTTGATGGAGGGGAGATGGGTGGGGAATGGGCTAACTGGGTGATGGGTATCAAGGAGGGCACCTGTTTTGATGATCATTGGGTGTTCTATGTAAGTGATCAATCATTAAATTCTACTCCTGAAACCAATATTACACTACATTTAACTAAGTAGAATTTACATAAAAACTTGAAACAGAAAAATAAAGATTTAAAACCTATTGTTGGGGCTCCTGGGAGGCTCAGTGGGTTAAGCCTCTACCTTCAGCTCAGGTCATGATCTCACGGTCCTGGAATCGAGTCCTGCATTGGGCTCTCTGCTCAGCAGGGAGCCTGCTTCCCCCCTCTCTCTGCCTGCCTCTCTGCCTACTTGTGATCTCTCTCTCTGTCAAATAAATAAATAAAATCTTAAAAAAAAAACTATTCTCAAACTATTCCAAAAAATAGGCACATAGGGAATGCTTCCAAATTAATTCTATGAGGCCACGTTACCCGATACCAAAATCAAGCAAAGATGTTACAAAAAAAAGGAAACTACAGACAAATATCCCTGATGAATATGGATGCAAAAATCCTTAACAAAATATTAGCAAATTGAATTCTATTTTTTTAAATTTTTTATTTGTATATATTTATTTTTTTTAAGTAGACCCCATATCCAGCATAGATCCCAATGCAAGAGTTGAACTCATGATCCTGAAATGAAGATCTGAGTTAAGACCAAGAAGCAAATGTTCAACTGAGCCACCCAAGTTGCCCAGCAAACTGAATTCTAAAACACATTAATCACTACGATTTGTGGGATTTATTCCAAAGATGCAAGGATAGCTCAATATCCCCAAATCAATCAAACATAAATATCACATTAACAAAATGAAAAACAAAGATCATACGATCATCTCAATAGATACAGAAAATCAAGGGACAAATTTGATATCCATATATGATAATAACAAAATACATATAAAGGGAACAGACCTCAACATAATAAAAGGCCATATGAGACAAATCCATGGCTAACATCATACCCAACAGTGAAAAAATGAAAGCTTTTCCTCTATGATCAGAAACAAGAGAAGGATGTCTACTTTTGCCATTTTTATTCAACATTACTAAAAACTCTAGCCACAGAAATCATACTAGAAATAAAAGGCTATGCAAAATATAAGGGAAAAAGTAACACCATAACTACTTGAAGACATGATAATATAAAAAGAAAACCCTAAAGACTCCACTGAAGAACTCTTAGAACCAATAAATGAAATCAGTAAATTTGCAGGATACAAAATCAAAATGCAGAAATCTATTGCATTTCTATGCACAAATAATGAAAACTAGTAGAAAGAAAATAATCCCATTTACAATAGCATTGAAAAGAATAAAATACTTAGAAATAAATTTAACCAAGGTAGTAAAAGACCTGTACTCTGTAAACTATAAGACACTGATTAAAACAAACAAACAAACAAAAAAACTGAAGACAACACAAATAAATGGAAGGCTATACTATGCTCATGAATTGGAAGAATTAATATAATTAAAATACCCATAATATACAAAGTAATATACAGATTCAATGAAATCCCTATCAAAATACCAATAATACTTTTAACAGAATGAGAACAAAAACCCTAAAATTTTCATGGAACCACAAAAGACCTAAATAACCAATACAATCTTGAGAAAGAACAAATTTAAAAGGTATCATAAGCCCAGATTTCAAACTATACTATAAAATTATAGTATTTGAAGAGTATGGTACTGGCACAAAAAATATATAGAGCAATGGGAGACAATAAAGTGCTCAGAAATAAATCCATAACTATATGATTCATTAATCTATGACAAAGAAGGCAAGAATATATAATAGGTGAAAATCTCTTCAACAAATGTGTTGGGATAACTGGATGGCTACATCCAAAACAATGAAATGGATCACTTTCTTACACCATAAATAAAATTAAACTAAACTGGACAAAAGACTTAATGTAAGACCTGAAAGCTCCTAAAAGAAAACATAGATCTATTATCTCTTCGAGTCAACAATATTTTGTCTAAGCAATATTTTTCTGGATATGTCTCCTCAGGCCACAGCAATGAAAATAAACTATTAGAACATCAAACCAGAAAGCTAAGGAAAGAATCAACAAAATAAAAAGAAACCCATCAAGTGGGAGAATATATTTGCAAATGATACCTCAGATAACAAGTAAATATACAAAATATATAAACAACTCATACAACTCAACACCATAGCAATAATAATAATAATAAATTCCATTTAAAAATGGGCAGAGAACATGAACATTTTCCAATGTAGAAATACAGATGATTAAAAAACACATGACAGAATGCTCAGTATCACTAATCATCAGGGAAATTTAAATCAAAACCACACTGAGATGTTACATCATTCCAGTCATAACAATTACTATTAAAAAAAAGGAAAAAGAAATAGCAACTATTGGCAAGGATGTTGAGAAAACAAAATTCTTGTGCACTGTTTGTGGGGTTGTAACTTGGTGCAGCCAATGGATGGATGTTCCTCAAAAGAATAAAACTAGAGGGGCACCTGGGTGGCTCAGTGGGTTAAGCCTCTGCCTTCAGCTCAGGTCATGGTCTCAGGGTCCTGGGATCAAGCCCCACATCGGGCTCTCTGCTCACCAAGGAGCCTGCTTACCCCTCTCTCTCTCTCTGCCTGCCTCTCTGCCCACTTGTGATCTCTCTCTCTGTCAAATAAATAAATAAATAAATAAAATCTTTTTTTAAAGATAATTAAAAAAATTAAAAAAAAAATTTTAAAGAATAAAAGTAGAACTACCATATGATCCAGTAATTTCACTACTGGGTATTTACCAAAAGAAAATGAAAACAATTCACTAATTCAAAAAGACATATGCACCCCTATGTTTATCACAGTATATTTACAATAACCAAGATATGGAAGGAATCTAAATATCCATCAACAGATGAATGGACCAGAAGATGTGATACACACACATACACACACATGCACACACACATAATGGAATATTATTTAGCCATAAAAAGAATAAAATCTTGCCATTTACAACAACACAGAAAGACCTAGAGAGTATTATGCTAAGGGAGATAATTTAGAAAATGGTCATGGGATTTTACTCACATGTGGAATCTAAAAAAAAAAAAAACAGGGGCACCTGGGTGGCTCAGTGGGTTAAGCCTCGCCTTCGACTTAGGTCATGATCCCAGGGTCCTGGGATTGAGCCCCGCATCAGGCTCTCTGCTCAGCATGGAGTCTGCTTCCTCCTATCTCTCTGCCTGCCTCTCTGCCTACTTGTGATCTGTCAAATAAATAAATAAAATCTAAAAAAAAAAAAAACCAAAACCAAAACAAATGAATATTATAAATAGAGAGAACAAACTGGTAGTTGCCAGAGGAGAGGGGGATAGAGGAATGGGTGAAATAGGTGAAGGGGATTAAAAGGTACAAACTCTCAGTATAAAACAAATAAATCACAGGGATGAAAAGTACAGCATAGTTCCCTATGTAGTCAATAATATCATAATAATTTTGTATGGCGACAGATGGCGACTGTACCTATGGTGAGCATTGCATAATGTATAGAACTATTGAATCACTATGTTGTACATCTGAAACTAATACATTATTTGTCACTTAGGTTTCAAATAAAAATTTTAAAATCTGGGGGCTACTAGGTGGTACAGTCGGTTAGGTGTCTGAATCCTCCTTTTGGCTCAGGATGTAATCTCAGGGACATGAGATCGAGCCCCATTTGGGGTCCTCTCAACACATAGTCTGCTAAAACTCTCTCTCCCTCTGGCCCCACCTCTCCACCCCACACTCCTCTCCCACCCTCTCATAAATAAAATATTTTCAAAAATTAAAAAAAATGTTCATCATCACTAGCTATCAGGGAGATTCAAATTAAAACCACATTGAGATACCACCTTACACCAGTTAGAATGGCCAAAATTAGCAAGACAGGAAACAACATGTGTTGGAGAGGATGTGGAGAAAGGGGAACCCTCTTACACTGTTGGTAGGAATGCAAGCTGGTGCAGCCACTTTGGAGAACAGTGTGGAGATTCCTCAAGAAATGAAAAATAGAGCTTCCCTATGACCCTGCAATTGCACTATTAGGTATTTACCTCAAAGATACAGATATAGTGAAAAGAAGGGCCATCTGTACCCCAATGTTCATAGCAGCAATGGCCACAGTCGCCAAACTGTGGAAAGAGCCAAGATGCCCTTCAACAGATGAATGGATAAGGAAGATGTGGTCCATATACACTATGGAGTATTATGCCTCCATCAGAAAGGATGAATACCCAACTTTTGTATCAACATGCACAGGACTGGAGGAGATTATGCTGAGTGAAACAAAGTCAAGCAGAGAGAGTCAATTATCATATGGTTTCACTTATTTGTGGAGCATAACAAATAACAGGGAGGACATGGGGAGATGGAGAGGAGAAGGGAGTTGAGGGAAACTGGAAGGGGAGATGAACCATGAGAGACTATGGACTCTGAAAAACAATCTGAGGGTTTTGAAGGGGCGGGGGGTGGGAGGTTCGGGGAGCCAGGTGGTAGTATTAAGGAGGGCACATATTGCATGGAGCACTGGGTGTGGTGCATAAGCAATGTATTCTGTTACACTGAAAAGAAATTAAATTTTAAAAAAAGAATAAAAAATAAAAAAATAAAAAAATAAAAAAACTCAAAACTGATCTTCCTTCCTTCATAAATTAATTCAGCTATAAAGAATGATTTCCTGTTTCATCCAAAACAACCTGCTAGGACTTAGAGATTAAGTGAGATGAGTAAAAAGGCCAGACTAACCTTTGTCTTCAGGTTACAACCTTGGTGGGGAGGAATGAGAGGTGGATATGAAAGAGATCTTTTCACACAATGAGATAAGTGAAAACACGGATTTGCAATTAACTCATGGGAACACAAGCCTAACCTCAGGAAAGGTTTCATTGCAGAGAGGGAGGGGGGAGACAAGGAAATCATAAAGTGGGATCCTCAGGGCTCTAACTTTCCCAAAATGAAATGCAAATCTACTGTTTTTAATTTCAAGTATGTTGTAATAGGCAGGGCCAAAGGCAGCAGAACCTATTAAAAGTTTTAGGTATTTATTCCAATTGAAAGAACTACAGTTGGCCTCCTGAGTTAAATAACTCACCAGTTCTGGTTATTGCCATAGTCTTCGTTCCATAACTACCCAGCTTTTAATTTGTGTGGGAAGCCCAGGAGGGTAAGAGGAGCAGCTGTTCCCTCAGACAGAAGTCCTCCAAGAGAAACAGATCAGATAACCGCAGAGACTGGCAGAATGCTGCCCTTCTCCAGGGAAGGGACAAAGCCTGTAATCTGCTACCTCGTAAATGTCGAAGGCTCAGACATACTCTTGTGACCACAAAGTAGCCATTGTGTCCAAAGGTAACCAGTACAGGATGACTCCAAGGAGGCAGGGCACCTGGAGGGCAGACCTCCAAAGAGAGAAATTATGCCTCTCAAATCAGGACAGAATTCTGGAATCTGGAAATGAGGACAAGTAAGAAAGATACATTCCTCTCAAATTCAATCCCCTCCTCTTAAAGAAATTCATGCATCTCTGGAGAGTTGTGTAGCAGGGAAAAAACAAAGGCATCAATATGCAGCACAAAACTTTAGAACCCACAGATCCCCATCCTTGCCTGCCCAGGATGTGGGTCAAATTGCCGTTGGAAAAGTGCTTTTCCCTATTTCTGGATCTGAATCAGCTGGCTCATCTCTGGGGCATACATTTAGATAACCCAAATGAAAAACTGTAAGTCAAGAAGAAAAGCGTGGCAAATAATTTATTCTCACTGAAAACAAAAATGAACTCTGATCTATCTAAGCTCCAACAAAGCACTTTTCTTGTCTTAAAATACTAGCTTCCTCACCCAATTAAAACAGAAATTGATAGGCAAAGCACTGAATCACAGCAACATTTCAGGGCTTTCATTAGTATGAAAAGTAAGATTTATCTGACCAGTGATGTAATCCCCTTGCTTAGTTTCCACTACAGAAAGAAACACGGCAAAAGGCTCACAGCTGAGACAGACTTTGGATCGGTACTTACAGACGACCCTCCCACAGGAACTATTTTCTGGACACCATTGCTAAAATAAAATGAAATGTTGTTGTTTTTCAATACTGCAGAAGAAACATAATTATTTTTTAATCTCAATTATTTTCCTGTTATAAATTTTATTTTAATGCTGATACCTGATGCCATAAGTACTGTAATGAGCATACAATGGTGTCTGCTTTTG
Source organism: Enhydra lutris kenyoni (assembly GCF_002288905.1). Classification (NCBI taxonomy): domain Eukaryota; kingdom Metazoa; phylum Chordata; class Mammalia; order Carnivora; family Mustelidae; genus Enhydra; species Enhydra lutris. The sequence goes on from NW_019154150.1 coordinate 9,494,907, forward strand.
AATAAATTTGTGTGTTGGTTATGTTAATCTATTGTTATGCCATGTTTCACCTCAAAGCGCTCCCAGATGTTCCGTCCCCTCATCAAATGCAGATTTCTCAATTTGTTAGGAATCAGAAAGTGTTGTCGTACTCACAATTGAATCACAGGGGTTTTTTAGCGACAAAATACGCTTGTGCTAACACTAATTGCTAGCACCTACTTAGCGTTTATTAAATGCCAGGCCGAGTGGTTGAATCTTCAGAGAAGCTAATGACTTTCAGGGGAAAAAACTGAGGCTCAAGAAGTTCAGTCACATGTTTAGAGTCACATTGCTGCGAAGTGCCTGAGCCTAGATTCAGAGCCATGGTTTTCTGGCCCCAGAGCCTTGACTCAGAGCCACACTGTCAGAAGCAGAGAGATAATTACCACTGATGGTGTGATCATCAGTTTCCAGCCTCCGGGCTGTTGGTCTTACTCACTGTTGAAATCCCATCACCTAACTCAGTGCCAGCCATGTAGTGCTTCTTGAAGAAAATAATAATCTCAAGGTTTTTAGCACTCAGAGAATCAGGAAATAGCCTATGAGTCAGGCCATTGATATTGGAGGCCAGAGTTAGAATCGTGTGACTCAGAATTGCTTCACTTCCATTAGAGAGCTGGACCAACGGGATGTGAGTAGCACCCATGGCAGATTTCCTCACAATTCTGTGACGATGCTTTTACTTTGTGACTCCCTTATGAGTAAAGACATAGGTTCTTGCCCTTACCTTCTACCAAGGAACACCACTGTCTTGGGTTAGGCTTCCAGAAGCAGAACCCATGACAGGGATCCAGATAAAAATGATTTATTAGGAAGAACTCTTAAGAGAAATCTTAAGAGAAGGAAGGAGGATGATAGAGAGGCAGGAAAAAAACTGAGTACAGATGTATTCTCTGGAAATTCTAGATTTGATCTGTTCCAGGGGGAGGGGCTATAGAACATAAATACACTGCAAAGACACCCCTGCTTAAAATTGGGCATGGGGGTGCTGGCTTTTGCACATCTACTTCAGTTCAGTATTGATGATAGTCAGCCCCAGGAGAAGAAATGCATAATCTCCCAGTCTTTAGAGATGAGGCAGCTGTGAGCCTTTAGCAGCCAACAGTACTAGAAATCGTGGGAGTGGGTTGTGATTAAGGGAAGTTCGGCTGGACACCAACAGTGTCTACTACAACTTTTCTGGAGAATTGATCTCTCATTGGATTCCTGTTCACAAAAGAACAAACATTACTGATTCAATGAAATGCAGCAAGTCCCTATCTATGCCAGGTCCTTGTTTTATGCCAAGCCTACAAAAATGAACAAGCCACTGTCCATCCTATACCCAGCCAGTGGCAAAACTATGTCTAAGTCAGATAGTTAAGAAGTACATATACACACAGGAGAATTTCAGATAAGGAGCACCATAAGGAAAATTAATCAGGCCAAGGTAAGAGAGTGACTTGTAGGGCAGTGACTACTTTGGAATGGGTGGTCAGGAAAGCCCTTCCTGTGGAGGGGTCACTGGAACAGAGACTGAATAGAACAAGAGAAGGAAGTAAGCCACATGAAGATCCCCAGGCACAACTTTCCTGGCAAAGGGAACAGAAGGTGCAAGGTCGCTATGCTGGGAACAAGCTTGTCAGCATCTAAACGTTGAGTACAAAGGAAGCAACAAAAGCACAGGGAGAAAAATCTAACATGAGCCCTAACATTCAAGTTGAAATTAGAGGAATGACCACAGTCAACACAGATGAAGACTATGAATCAGTGGAAATTTTCTACATCAGAAGTTAAAAATATTAAAGATGAACAAGCTGTGATCTCTGGCCGCAACAAGGTCACAACTTTATCCTGAGATAGATGATGATAGATAGATAGATGATATATAGATAGATAGATAGATAGATGATAGATAGATAGATAGATAGATGATCAAAGATTCTAATTCACATGACAAGAGCTGTGGGTTATGAAAACACAAAAAGGAAAACACTGGATTCTGCCTGAATATAGCAGTAAACATCCCCATAGGGAACGAAGGTTTTGAGAAGGGCCTCAAAGCAGGAGTAGGAGCTCACCTGAAGGAGAAACAGGATGTTACATTCCAGGAAAGACAATAGTATGAGCAAAGGTACTAACATGTAGAGTCTAGAATATCTAACTTGTACATATTATAGGGACTGGCAGGAAGACAGGGCAGGGAGAAGGGGCAAGAAGATCTGCTAATTTGGGGCACCTGGGCGGCTCAGTGGGTTAAAGTCTCTGCCTTCGGCTCAGGTCATGGTCCCAGAGTCCTGGGATCGAGCCCCACGCCCGACCCTCTGCTCGGCGGGGAGCCTGCTTCCTCCTCTCTCTCTCTCTCTCTGCCTGCCTCTCTGCCTGCTTGTGATCTCTGTCTGTCAAATAAATAAATAAAATCTTTAAAAAAAAAAAAAAAGATCTGCTAATTTACCAGGAAAAGCAAACTCAAGCAGCTCTAAAGCAATTAACTATTCTATTATTTTCCTTTAACTAAAAAACCCCAGAAAATATTAGCTTAAACTTGGCTCCCCAAGACAGCATTTCTCAGGTGTGATGCATAAACCACCTGTATCAGAATCACCTCAACTTTTTCAAAATGCATGTTCCTGGGCTCCCACCCCCCTCAACTTTTCTTAAAAAGAGAATTGCTGGGTTATAATCTTTATCCAGATGATATGTAAGTACTTTCAACAATTTAAACATGTCTTCACAAGTAAAAATGAAATTGTGTCACCAATACCTGTTTATTTCTAAGATGGACCTATGTTTGCTCTCCACCATATTTTACAAGAGCAGTAAAAATTTCAGCCACGGTAAGAGCTGGAGAAGTCATATATATTCCACTCACCGCCGCACACCAGCCCCCTGATCTCTGGATTGCAGTTATCGCTATTTGCCACTGAGACTACTTAGTCTCTTTCCTAAGATGGAGGTATCCATCCAGGTTACATTGAATGCAAACACCTGCAGGAATTACAGGACAGAGGTCGCCAGCCCAAGGAAATCTTTCTGAGAGGGGCTGCTTTAAAGTGGGACAGTCATTCCGCATTTGGACTATTTCTCCAGCCATCAAAGTTCCCAGGTGCCTCTTATTAGAAGTACCACTACCAGCCAGGCAGCCCCCCACCCCCAAACAAGGCAGTCCACTTGCCCCCAGCTCTACCTTTAGGTTCAGTATGGGCAGTAGGGTAAGAGGAAATCTGGAATTGGGTAGATGCCCCTGCCCCTGCATGCCTCCCAAGCCACTTCAGAGACCAGCCTCTCCCTACATCCACCAGACTCCAGGTTTCTGGGTGCCCCAAGCAGCCAAGGCTCGCTCCTGGGCATTAGGCACCCCATCAACTCTCCTGGGGCAACTGGGGTTTTCCGGGTTTGTGGAGCAGGGGCAGGTACCCCAACATATCTCAACCCTTCTGGATGGAGGCATCAGCCCACCTCCCCACCCCACCCATCCAATGGAAGCTCTTTCCAAGGCTTCAGCTTTCAAGTGGTGAGATTCAGCGCTTACCCAGTTTGGACTTGCTACCGGATGGGGTCTCCAGCTTCCCCAGCATCAAGGCTTCCAAGGGTCTCTTACCGGAGACACATCCCCAACAGTGGGCCAGGACCCACCCTGGCAAGGCAGTCCCCTTGCGTCTAGCTCTAACCATAAGGGCCATATGAACACTCGTATAGGTGAAGTCATGGAAGTACACCGATATAGGTATGCTGAAGAACTTGCTTCTCTGTGACCTGGCCTCGCTAGTCCCCTGCCCTGTCCAAGTCCCCGGCTTAACTTGCCTGCTAGGACTGCACATGCGCAGTACACAGCCCCTCATCCAGCCTCGGGCATCAGGGCTCTCCAGGCCTGCAGATCTTGGGTGGTCCCCATCACCTGAGTGACCACCTGAGTGTATGGAGCTTAACCACCAAACATCTTTCTGTGGGGCAACTCTAAAATGGTGACAGTCAGTTCCCATTTGGGGTGTACCCAATAGGGTCCCAGGCTTCTCCAGCAATGAAGGCTTCCAGGTGTTTCTTCTTGAAGGATACTCTCCCAGCCCCCTCCCACCCCAGCCAGCCCATGTAAGGTTGTCCACTTTCCTCCAGCTCTGCCTTCAGGTGAAGTATGCACATTTGTGTAGGATAGGACTTAGAATTAGGCAGATACCTTGTACCCCAAGAACTGTTTCTGTGACACAGCTTCTTAAGTAACCTGCCCTGTTCAGATCCTTGCCTTCCAATACCCAAGTAGCCGGCACACATGCAGAACATACCCAGTCAGCCTCAATCCGCCTTGCACCTCTGGGAGGTTGGGGGGTGGGGGGGAGAGAGGTGGGTGGTGGCTGGCCCGTAATGCTCAGGCCACTCCGCAAACACCTGCACAACCTTCTGGGTGGATGGATCCCACTGCTGTAAACCATTCTGAGATGGCAGCCTTAAATTGGCGACAGTTCACATCCCATTTGGATTAGATGACTTATCAATAGGGTTTCTCCAGCCCTCAAATCTCAGGGGTGTCTCTTAATGGAGAGGGTCCCCTGACCATCCCCTGTAGCCCGGCCCTGCCAAGGTAGGCTAGATGCCTCCAACTCTGCTGTCAGGAGGAATATGTGCATTCTTGGTTAGGACTTAAAATTAGGCAGATACTCTGTAGCCCAAGAACACCTTGTGACCTTGCCTTTCTTGTCACCAGTGGTGTTTCAGATCCTTAGTTTCCCTGACCTGCACCACCCACACATGCGCAGTACCCACCCCATCAGTCCATCTCCCTCAGCAGGGGCTCTCCAGGCCTGTGGCACTTAGGCTTGTCCCCAAATACCTCCCTAAGCTCCAGGACAGAGGGAGGCCACCCTTCTAAATACTGTTGCAGTGACAGCTTTAAACTGGCAACAGTCAGTCCCCATCTGGACTCGCTGCCTGATGGGGTCTCAGCTTCTCTAGCAATAAAGGCTCCCAGGTGTCCGCTATGGAGGATAGCCCAGCTGGTCAGGCAGGGCCAACCCTGGCAAGGCAGTCCACTTTCCTGCTGCCCTGCCTTCAGCCTCTGTGTTAGTTTTGGCCAGGAAACTGGCAGATGCTTTGCACTCACACGATCTGGCTAATGTGTGTCAGCATCTCCAGTTGCCTATCTTGTTCCAGATCCCTCTCTTCTCTGACCCAAAAGGCCTGTGCATGAGCACTAGGACCTAGTAAGATGGAGCTGCTTCTTCTTATGAAGCATCATAAAGGTGAGAAATACTCCAAATACAGAAAAAGAATTAAGACACTGAGGGTCACGTAAATACAAAGAAAGAACATTGATTGCCAGAGGGGAGGAGAGGTAGAAGATAGCCAAAATGGCTGAGGGGGAGGGGGAAACACAGGCTTCCAGTTATGAAATTAATAAATCAGGAAAATGAAAGGTACAGCACAGGGAACATACTCAATGGCATTGTAATAGCATTGTATGGTGACACTTCTGGTGAGCACAGCATTAATGTATAGACTTGTCAAATCCTTATGTTAGATACCTGAAATTAACATAACATTATGTCAACTATACTTCAATTAAAAATTTTAAAAGAAAAAAAAAATTTAAAAGACACTGAGGGTCAAAAACAATTCACCCAAGTGTAATAAGATGTCACCTTCACTACTCTTCAAGAAAAACAAACTAAATAACAAGAGAATATTAATGAACAATGAAATATTAACTACTAATAAGATGTTTTTTGTGTATTGTATTGGCAACAAATTTAATATGAATTGAGGAAAGTGAAGAGACATGAGCTATCTCACGTGGTGTTGGTGGTCAATGTAAGGGAAGAAGACAGTTGGACAGGACCTATCAAAATATAATACTTACCTGCCCCTTGACCTGGAAATTATATTTCAATGCCCAATGTAAAAGAAAAATGCAGGAACCTTGTTTAAATATGATTAAGAATTTCAAAATGGAGGGAGAAGCAAAATGGAGGAAGGAGTAGGAGACATAAATTTTGTTTGGTCCCAGGAATGCAGGTAGATAGTTATCAAACCATTCTCAACACCTACATGCTCAACAGGAGATCAAAGAGAAGAAGAGCAGCAATTCTATGAAAAGAAAAGCAACCACTTTCTGGAAGGTAGGATGGGCAGAAAAGTGAATATGAGGTGATATGGGAAGACAGACCTAGGGGGCAGGGAGCCTCCGTCACCTGGCTACTGGCAAAGGAGAGAGAAACAAAGAACAAAATCAGAGCTTTTAGAAGTTGGCTCTGCAGAGGGATGTTGCTCCAGTGGCTAAGTGGGGGGTAGAACATTCATGGAGACAATGTGGTCTCAGGACCCACAGGGTCATAGAAAGACCAGGGGTGCATGAGTGTGGCAGAGCTCCCAAGTATTAGAGTGGAGAAGCTGGCTGCAGAGACAGAGCCAAGGAGGGGCTCTCAGCTCAGGGTTACCATAAACTGTGATCCCAGGCACAGTCGGGCAACTGCTCTTCAAGCAGGGACCCAACAAGTGGCAGATCTGGGGAGACTCACCTTCCTCCCCCTATGGGAGTGACACAGGAGCATGCTGCAGGAATCAGCTGGGTTTGGGGACTCCAAACAGGGCCGTGCACCAGAGATAGAAACACTCGGTCACAGGCCAGGTGAGCACAGAGCACAGCCAGAGACCAGGGAGAAGGGAGTGATTGGCTGCTTTTCTCTGAGGGCTCATAGAAGAGTGAGGCCCTGACTACCTGGCTCCTCCAGGGCTGGGGATTGGGAGGCTGCCATTTTTATTCCCATCCTCCAAAGCTCTACGGAAAACATTCAAGAAAAAAAATCTTCTGAAGCAAACCCGAGTAGATTACTTACCCTGGCCCCTGGCAAGGATGGTGCAATTCCGCCTCGGGCAAAGACATTTAAGAATCACTACAGTAGGCTCCTCCCACAGATCAGAACCTCTACAAATCAATCAATGTGATACATTATTAAAAGAAAGACCATGAACTATATGATACTCTCAACAGATGCAGAAAAAGCATTTGACAAAATACAGCATCCTTTCTTGGTCAAAACTCTTCAAAGTGTAGGGATGGATGTACATACCTCAATATCATCAAAGTCACCTATGAAAAACCCACAGAGAATATCATTCTCAATGGGAAAAAACTGAGAGCTTTTCCCCTAAGGTCAGGAACATGGCAGGGATGTCCACTATTACCACTGCTATTCAACATAGTACTAGAAGTTCTAGTCTCCACAATCAGACAACAAAAAGAAATAAAAGGCATCTGAATCAGAAAAGAAGTCAAACTCTCACTCTTTGCAGATGATATGATACTTTATGTGGAAAACCTAAAAGACACCACCCCAAAACTGCTAGAACTCATACAGAATTCTGCAAAGTGTCAGGATATAAAATTGATGCATAGAAATCAGTTGCACTTCACCCACAGTGAAACAGAAGAAAGAGAAATTAAGGAGTTGATCCCATTTACAATTGCACCTAAAACCATAAGATACCTAAGAACAAATCTAACCAAAGAGACAAAGAATCTGTACTCAGAAGACTATGGAATACTAATGAAAGAAATTAAGGAAGACACAACAAAATGGAAAAACATTCCATGCTCATCGATTGGAAGAACAAATATTACGAAAATGTCTATGCTACCTAGAACAATCTACACATTTAATGCAATCCTTATCAAAATACCATCAACTTTTTTCAAAGAAATGGAACAAATAATTCTAAAATTTGTATGGAACCAGAAAAGACCCCATATAGCCAGAAGAATGTTGAAAATAGGAACCAAAGTTAGTGGCATCACAATTCCAGACTTCAAGCTCTATTACAAAGCTGTCATCATCAAGACAGTATGGTACTGGCACTAAAATAGAAACATATATTAATGGAACAGAATAGAGAGCCCAGAAATGGACCCTCCACTAATCTTTGACAAAGTAGGAAAGAATGTCCAATGGAAAAAAGACAGTCTCTTCAACAAATGGTGTTGGGAAAATTGGACAGCCACATGCAGAAGAATGAAACTGGACCATTTCCTTACACCACACACAAAAATAGACTCAAAATGGATGAAAGGCCTCAATGTGAGAAACAATCTTTCAAAATCCTTAAGGAAAGCACAGGCAGCAACCTCTTTGACCTCAGCTGCAGCAATTTCCTCCTAGAAACATCTCCAAAGGCAAGGGAAGTAGGAGCAAAAATGAACTATTGGGACTTCATCAAGGTCAAAAGCTCTTGCACAGCAAATGAAACAGTTGACAAAACAACAACAACAACAAAAAAAACCAGAATGGGAGAAGATATTTGCAAATGTTTTATTAGATAAAGGGCTAGTATCCAAAATCTATAAAGAATTTATCAAACTCAACACCCACATAATCCAATCAAGAAATGGCCAGAAGACGTGAACAAACATTTCTGCAACAAAGACATCCAAATGGGCAACAGACACATGAAAAAGTGCTCAACATCACTCAGCATCAGAGAAATACAAATCAAAAACCTCAATGAGATACCACCTCACACCAGTCAGAATGGCTAAAATTAATAAGTCAGGAAACAACAGGTATTGGTGAGGATGCAAAGAAAGGGGAACCCTCCTAAACTGTTGGTGGGAATGCAAGCTGGTATAGCCACTCTGGAAAACAGCATGGAGGTTCCTCAAAAAGTTGAAATTAGAGCTACTATTGCAATTGCACTACTGGGCAGTTGCCACAAAGATACAAATGTAGTGATCTGAAGAGGCATCTGCACTCCAATGTTTATAGCAACAATGTCCACAATAGCCAAACTATGGAAAGAGCCTATATGTCAATCAATAGAAGAATGGATAAGGAAGATGTGATGTATATCTACAATGGAATAGTATGCAGCCATCAAAAATGAAATCTTGCCATTTGCAATGACATGGATGGAACTAGAGGGTACTATGCTGAGCAAAATAAGTCAATCATAGAAAGACAACTATCATGTGACCTCACTGATATGTTGAATTTGAGAAACAAGGTAGAGGATCATAGGGGAAGAGAGGAAAAAATGAAACAAGCAGAAACCAGAGAGGGAGAAAAACCATAAGAGACCTAATCTCAGGAAACAAAATGAGGGTTGCTGGAGTGGAGGGGGGGTGGAAGGGTGAGGTAGCAGGATAATGGACATTGGAGAAGGTGTTATTGTGAGCACTGTGAATTATGCAGGACTGATGAATCACAGACCTGTACCCCTGAAACAAATAATACATTACATGTTAATAAGAAAAATTTCAAGATAGTGACAGCAGAGCACTGAACCACAGAGAGACATCTTCTCAGTATGTAGCTCTATACAAAGGCATAGATCTCAAATCTATGAAGGCATCCTGGCTATTGCACAGGCATGAAATTACATAGTCAAGAATGCTCACTGTGGACGTGTGTAATAGAAAGAAAAAGGAAGTATATTTTATATCTATTGAAGAGGGAATATCTAAATTAATTTTGGAATGTCCACACAATTATTTGTTTCCATTAAAAAAAATGAGATATAGGGGTGCCTGGGTGGCTCAGTGGGTTAAGCCTCTGCCTTCGGCTCAGGTCATGATCTCGGGGTCCTGGGATCAAGCCCTGCATAAGGCTCTCTGCTCAGCAGGGACTCTGATTCCCCCTCTCTCTCTCTACCTGCCTCTCTGCCTACTTGTGACCTCTGTCAAATAAATAAATAAAATCTTTAAAAAAAAGAAAAGAATGAGATATATATAACCTACTAACATGGAATTATTTCCTAGCCATGCTGCTAAATAAACATGTACCTCACCAAAACACGTATCATGTAATACTCTTTACAAGGAAAAAATAGAGAGACGTGTTCGTAAACATCAATGAAGTGCAAGAAAAGAAGCTGGATGGACACACATAACTACTCCAGATCAGGGACAGAGTGCAAGGACATCTGTGTTCTATTCATTAGTATCATTGACATTAAGAATGTTATTGGATACTAAATGTTTTTAATAGAAAAATTACCAGATAATTGAGAGAAATAGAGCCAGGAAAGTTGAGCTAGGAAAAACAGAAAAAAAGGAGGAGCATTAAAAACAAAACATAAAATTAAATAATAAGAAACCTAAGGATGTTAGAAGACAATGATTCTCAGTTAATGAAACCAACAACCATCAGTCGTAACTTAAGAAAGCAGAAGTATTAGAAATAAATACCACGCAAAAATAAATACATTTAAGCAGGTAACAATGTTTGTAAAGATCAAATATAACTCAAAGCAAAGATTATTACATGGATATGACAAAGAATTATTATTATGTAATGAAAAGGCTACAAACCTCTTAGAAATACATAGCTATCATTAAGTTTTATGTATCAGCTATCCTGCCTTTAAAATATATAAAGCAAAATTACTAGAAATATGAGCAGCAGGCTATCTCATGCAACAATCTAGATTTCTGATGTAGATCAAATAAACATAAAGATAGACATACAGTAAAATCATCACAGTGAGAATACACAGAAATAGCATAATACAATGATGAAAACGTGATCCCGTGGCCTGCAACAGAATCTAGAATCTGCCATTTACCTGGTGTATAAGAATAACTTATTCTACCTCTCAGTTTTTCCATCAAGTAAGTCTACCCAGGGGGAAAAAAAAAAAAAGGCATATAGATATATATATTGATAATAATGCTTAATTTAAACTATATATAATGTGCTGTAATAATTAATTTAGAATTTTTGGTTAAATGTGTGAATTTTGAAGACATTATACATTATCAAAATTGACTGAAAAGTATAAAGCTGAGCATTTCCTGTAGGAAGAATTGAAAGATTTATCTCCCATAAAGAGCAGGCCTTGATGATTTGTGAATCCTTCAAACTATTCAAGGGTAAATAAGAAAGCTATTCAAAAGTAAGTGGACAGGGGCTGGAAAGCTCTGAAATGAGTATTTACAAATAAACCTGATATGAAAACTTGACAAAGATATTTAAAAAAACACACTTTACTTTCAAATTTTGATCTAAAATTTCCTGAGGGGATTAAGACAACACTTATCAGGATGAACACTGAGTAATGTATAAAATTGTTGAATCACTGTATCACTCTATTGCACATCTGAAACTAACATACACCTGTATGTTAATTATACTGGAATTAAAATAAATAAATAAATACCTGATATATATTTTACAGAATACTTTTCTAAATTAAATAAATAAGTGGGGGCGCCTGAGTGGCTCATTCATTAAGCATCTGTCTTCAGCTCAGGTCTTGATCCCGGGGTTCTGGGATTGAGCCCCACATTGGGCTTTCTGCTCAGTGGGAAGCCTGTTTCTCCCTCTTCCATTCCCCCTGCTTGTGTTCCCTCTCTCACTGTCTCTCTCTCTGTCAAATAAATAAATAAAATCTTTTTAAAAAAAAGAATATCAATATCTTAAAAGTCTAAAGCCCCCATTTCAATTATAATTTATCCCAAGAAGCAAGCATAATTCAAATATTTAAACCCACTAATTTTATCGTCAGCTAGTATTTAGTGTAAGACAAATCAAAATGACAATGGTGTTATTGTACAAGTTTGACCCAACAAATTGGTAAAAATTTAAAAGAACTATAATATAGCAGACATCTGGGTGGCTCAGTAGGTTAAGCGGCTGCCTTCGGCTCAGGTCGTGATCCCAAGGTCACGGCATCAAGTCCGCCATCACATCAGGCTCCTTGCTCAGGAGGGAGACTGCTTCTTCCTCTACCTGCCGCTCCCCCTGCTTCTATGCTCACTTTCTCTCTCTCTGACAAATAAAATCTTTTTTTTTGTAAACTGTAATTTGTGATCAGATGGCATTTAAAACCAATATGCAAAAAAAAGTACAAGTTCCTCTTAATCCAAAAAATAAAGGATCACTCAAATTAAGCCACATAAAGGAGTGAAATGGTATTTGCGAAGATACCTGAGTGAAAGAATGCACAGCATTTGAGTAACCACAGACTCCTGGTGCCTATGGTCCTGGGAACAAAAGGGGAAGAGATGAGACATGAGGTTGGACAGGTAAGCAGGGTGGGGCCGGGTGGGAGGGCAGAGCTGACAGCAGATGCTCCCCATCCTTAGCTTTCCAGGCACAACCCACAGTGGAATTTTATATTTTTTTCTGTTAATGTTAAGGTAGGTTAACTGAACATTTAAAGTTTGGTGCACAGTATGATTTTTCCATTTTGTTTCAGTTTTTCACTGAACATTTTATAATATACCCTGTCTCTGGTCATTGCACTTAAATGTTGCTTCTTGTTTCTCTTTTGCATGAAAGGCAGAATAAGTTATGAGCTAGAGGTAGATGTGCTGAGGCCAAATCACCACAAGGCATAAATCCTGTGTCCTGGAAACAAACGGAGGGTTTTAGAGGGCAGGAGGTGGGGGGATGGGTGAGCCCAGGGATGGGTATTAAGAGGGCACATAGTGGGGGCACCTGGGTGGCTCAGTGGGTTAAAGCCTCTGCCTTCAGCTCAGGTCATGATCTCAGGGTCCTGGGATGGGGCCCCGCATTGGGGTCTCTGCTCGGCGGGGAGCCTGCTTCCTCTTCTCTCTCTGCCTGCCTCTCTGCCTACTTGTGATCTCTGTCTCTCAAATAAATAAATAAAATCTTTAAAAAAAAAAAAAAGAGGGCACGTATTGCATGGAGCACTTGGTGTTATATGCAAACAATGAATCTTGGAACACTACATCAAAAATTAATGATATACTGTATGGTGACTATTATAACACAATAGAAAAAAAAACTCTTATCAAGAGTTAATTTTCCTAACTTTTTTTGCAGGGTTACTTGATGTCAGTATCAGTGTTTAATAAATATATAGATATATGTATATAAACATATGCATGCAAATACATATGAATAGATGACCTCATAAATGTGCACATAGAGTCAGCTCCATGAACATTCTTTAATGCCCTGAAGTCTCTACCAGCCAGTTGCTATAATTATATGTGTCATAGTAAAAGCACAATTAGGCACAGCAGATTTTTTATGCTAGGTTGTGCAAGTCATTTGTCATATTACATTTACTTGTTCTTTATGTGATAGAGTTTCTGGCTTAGGGATGTCCCAGTGTTTGGAAAACAGGTGACTCAAGGGACCATTCTGGAAAGAAAACGTGGGCTCCAGGTAATAACTGGCAATAAAGAAGTGGAAATTGGCAATTAAAAAACAAGAAACGAAGCACTTGTGTTCCAGAACTTTAATGAGTTTTAACCTGCGGCCTCAAGGACCTGCTGTGGCCCTGATGCAAATAGCAACCTGACTCCTACTGGTAAGGAATTAGAAAAATTTAAGCCTTGCAGACTGGAATTTAACTCTGAGGAGCACACCAAGCTTCCATTTATGAATAGAGCGGTGTTCACAATGCAGTGTTTCAGAACATAGAGAATTACTATAATATTTTTCTTTCCTTCTTTGAAAGCCTTCTTTAACAATAAAGTTGTTTTTTTTTTTTTTTTTTTTATTTGACAGAGAGAGAGATCACAAGTAGGCAGAGAGGCAGTCAGAGGCAGAGAGAGAAGCAGGCTCCCTGCTGAGCAGAGAGCCCGATGCGGGCCTCGATCCCAGGACCCTGGGACCATGACCTGAGCTGAAGGCAGAGGCTTTAACCCACTGAGCCACCCAGGCGCACAACAATAAAGTTTTAAAAGTAGTTAGTGATTAAATTATTCTTAAAACATTTCCAGCAGTTCAGCCAGAAGATCTTTGCTTTCCTAATCACAGTGACTGTTCCCGTATCATTTTCACTGCTTATTTATTGAATCATATTATTATATTTTGTTTAATTTATATTCCATAGGTGAGAATTTCCTAACCAGGAGGGGGTCTATGGATTCCTGAAGGAGACTGTGGGTACATACTCAGGGGTTAAATATTTCGGTGGTATTTTTTATTGAGGCATAATTAGCATACAATGTTATATCCATTTTAGGAGTACAATATATTGATCCAACAATTCTATACATTATTCAGTGCTCACTCTGATACATGTGGTCACCATCTGTCATAATATAATATTATGACAGTATGATTGACTATATACTGTATGCTGTACTTTTCCTCTCCATAATATTTATTTTATAACTGGTACTTTGTATCTCTTAATTCCTTTTACCGATTTCACCCATCCTCCCACCCACTTTCTCTCTGGCAAACACCAGTTTGTTCTCTGTATTTAATAGTCTGTTTGGGTTTTTGTTTGTTTTGTTTTTGTAGATTCCACATATAAATGAAATCATATAGTATTTGCCCCTCTCTATCTGGCTTATTTCACTTATCATAACACTCTTTAGGTAACATCAATGTTGTCAAAAATGTAACATCTCATTCTTTTTTATAGTTCAGATATATATCACATCTTCTTTATCCATTCATCTATTGATGGACATTTTGGTTATTTCTATATCATGGGTATTGTAAACAATGCTGCTATAAACATAGAGATGCATATATCTTGTCAAATTAACCTTTTCATTTTCTTTGGGTAAATACCCAATAATGGAATTACTAGATCATATGGTCATTCTATGTCTAATTTTTTGAGGAACCTCTGTACTGCTTTCTGCCATGGCTGCACCAATTTACATTCCCTTCAACAGTGCACAAGTTCCTTTTTCTCCACATCCTTACCAACACCTTGGCTTTTTGATACTAGCCATTCTGAGTGGTGTGAGGTGGTATCTCATTGTGGTTTTGATTTTCGTTTTCCTGATGACTAGTGATATTGAGCATCATTTCATGTGTGTGTTGGCCATTTGCCCTCTGGAAAAACATCTAGTTGGGTCCTCTGCCCATTTTTTAATTGGATCATTTGTGGTTTTGATGTTGAGTTGTATGAGTTCTTCATATACATTGGATATTAACCCCTTATCAGATATATCATTTGCAAATATCTTCTCCCATTCACCAGGTTCTTTTTTGTTTTGTTGATTGTTTCCTTTGCTGTGCAAAAACTTTTTACTTTGGTGAAGTCCCAATAGTTTGTTTTTGCTTTTGTTTTCCTCACCTGAGTATACATATCCAGAAAAGAATTGCTACTGTTAATGTCAGAGATTGCAGCGTATGTTTTCTGTTAAGAGTTTAATGGTTTCAGGCCTCACATTCAGGTCTTTAATCCATCCTGAGTTTCTTTTTGTGTCTGCTGTAAGAAAGTGGTCCAGTTTCATTCTTTTGCATGGAGCTGTCCAGTTTTCCCAACACCATTTGCTGAAGGGACTGTCTTTTCCCCCACTGTATATTCTTTCCTCCTTTGTCACAGATCAATTGACCATATTGGTGTGGGTTTATATCTGGGCTGTCTACCCTGTTCTATTGATCTACATGTCTACTTTAATACCAGACCATACCATTTGGATTACTACAGCTTTATAGTATGTCTTGAAATCTGGGATTATGGTACCTCCAGCTCTGTGGAGCTAACCAATCTTCATGATTGGTTAGGTTATTTGGTTCATACACATTTTAGGATTATTCATTCTAGTTCTATGAAAAATACTATTAATAATTTGATAAGGATTGCATTGAATCTGTAGATTGTTTCGTGTACTGTGGACATTGTAACAGTATTAATTCTTCCAGTCAATGAGCATGGAAGAATTCCATTTGTTGGACTCATCAAGAAAGAGAGAGAGGACTCAAATATTATAAAATCAGAAATGAAGGAGGGTAAATAACAACCAACATCACAGAAGTACAAAGGATTATGACACTATTATAAAAATTACAGGGGAGCCTGAGGGGCTCAGTCAGTTAAGCATCTGCCTTCAATTCAGGTCATGATCTCAAGGTCTTGGGATAGACCCCCACATCAGGCTCCACGCTCAGTGGGGGGTCTGCTCCTCCCTCTCCTTTTGCCCCTCTCAATTCCTCACTCTCTGTCTCTCTGTCTCAAATTAAAAAAAAAATCTTTAAAAAAATAAGAAAAGAAAAGAAAAATTACAAGCTAACAAATTGGACAACATAGAAAAAAATGGGTACATTCTAGAAATGTAAGTTTTTGTTTGAATATTAGCTTAATAACAATCCATCAAAAAAAGGAGTACAGGCAGATATAATTTGCAAAAGATGCTTTTAAGGTGCATGAAGTCAGATAGTAAGATGGCAAACTATGGGGGAGTGATCATTCCACAATACTTGTGGAAGAATGGAGTCATAACTCAGCCCACAAGAAGGAGAGAATGCTAAACTGGGAAAAAAAAAAAAAGACAACCACAGCAAGGCAGCCCAAGTTCATTCTTTGTGTGTCCATGTGGTTTCTAGAAAACCATGTTTCCTATCATTTTATATCAGTGTTGTTAACTTCGTTTTAATTTATAGGGCTTTTTACTGGCAAATGTAATTTGTTTTTTATATGAATAATACCATAACTTTAAGAAGTATCTAAAACTTTTAATATTTCTACTTGTTTATACTTATGCAGGTAACATAATAAAACCATTTTAAATCAACCTGAGGGATCTGAAATGCTTTCTTTTCTTTCAAAGGAGTCTCTTCATTCTTTGGGTTTAGAAGCCCCACTCCTCTACATGTGGCTATGTGGTTCAGCTGGTTAAGCATCTGCCTTTGACTCAGGTCATGATCCCAAGGTGCTGGGATGGAGCCCAGCATTGGGTGCTCTGCTCAGTGGGGGAGTCTGCTTTTGCCCCTCCTCCTCGCTTATGCTCTTTCTCTCAGATAAATAAATAAAAATCTTTTTTTTTTTAAAAAGGAAGAAGAAAGAAGAAGAAGAAGGAGGAGGAGGAGGAGGAGAAAAAGAAGCCCCCCTCCTCCTGATGTGTCTTGTTACATCAATTAGATCTGGAGCTTCTCAAGAACAAGTTCTTATTTCTGCCTTGATATCCTCCAGGTCAACAGTTGTGCACATGCTTGTTAAATTAGCAAGGAATTAATGAGACATGTTCTTAAAATCTTGTTTTATGACCTTATGTTTGTGAATGCTACCTCCTGGGACCCAAATTCTTACTCATGGGATGTTATACCTTCCCACTATGTTCCACCAGTAGGGACATATGTACTTGTCTTAGCAAATGTACAGGTGAGACAAAATTCAGAATAAATCATCTCAAATGCATTATCCAGCTTTTTTAAATCAATTAAATTTGTCCCCCGAAGAAAGTTTACTTATTGTAAAATCTAATTTGCCACATATATCGATTTCATGGAAGTAAAATTTTGAAAGTCAAAAAAACACAATCTTATATGCTTTCATTTTTCTGAAAATAACTTGAACTGTGTCCTATTTTGCTTTACTATAATGACCCCAACTCCCAAAGGAAGGGCTATATTTTGAAGTAGCACAACCTCTGATTCCAAAGTCCTGACACAAAATGAAATTTCCATGTGGAAACCTGAAACCCACCAATTAAATACAAGCACAGAATAAAAATAACCTTTAAATCTCAGATATCATGCTGTAATGGAATATGCTAAAAAAATTTCCAGAAAGTGAAATAATAAAAGTATTAGTTACCGAAATCTTGAGATGCTGATATATGATGTAATATAAATAAAATTTTAAATCATAAGAGTAGTCCCACTCATCAGGCCTAACTGGGGAATTTTGAATAAACTTCTGCAATTACAAAGTTATCCACATTATACCCTGAGACATCCATAAAATACTCTGAAACATATATTTTAATGAAATCAGAAGCCCATCACTCTATATTAGCCTGCCTATGTGAAGTAAAGTATGATAAATAACTCTTTCTCAGTACCTGCACTGATTCAGAAATTCTAGGTCTACTGATCAGAAATTTAAGTATGATTTTTTTGTTGGTTTGGAATTTTTGTTTTTGCTTTTGTTTCTGTTGTGCTATTTAGTAGTATATTATAGTAAATGTATAATTTATTTTATTAAATGTAACATACTCAAGGGCACCTGGGTGGCTCAGTCAGTTGAGTGTCTGCCTTCGGCTCAGGTCATGACCCCAGGTCCTCTGCTCAGCAGGGAGCCTGTTTCTCTCTCTCCCTCTACTCCCCTGCTCCTGCTCTCTTCCTCAATCTCTCTCTCTCTCAAATAAATGAACAAAATCTTTAATAAATAAATAAATAAATGTAACATATTCATTCTAAACATTCAAATAATACAGGAGTAGATTACGTGAAAGTCATAGTTCCATCTTTTCCTTCTCTCGAATCCACCTTCTGGAGTTCAGCACTATTTACAGTTTGCTCTCTTCCATCCAGACAGCTGTGCGCATATGGAAATTACTGTTGTAAAAATGGGATCATATTATATGTATGATCTTAGGGTCACAGCATGAAACAGATAAGACCTTCAAGTGGTGAGTAGAGTTTAACGACTGGATTAGGCATGAAGTTGTAGCAGTAGGAATGCAGGGAGGATGCAGTACCAGTGGCATGGTCACCAACCTGGGATGGAGTGAGTCGGTTCCAGACAGAAGACAGAGAGAGAACCCAGGGAGGGCTGCCCCACAAGATCCTAAGTCATGGGACCCAGCCACCTTGCAGGGAAAGGATCAGGGATATAAACTCTATCCTCTGCTCCTTCCCTCCACCCTTTCTCCAGTCAGAACCAGAGGACAAGAACATTGTTAGAGATTTCTGGCAGGTTGCCCCGGGGGTTGGGGTGGGGGGCTGCAGTAGCAGGAGGAGGGCGGGGCCGCTGGGCACAGGCCTATATGTTCCACTTAACTCTTCTGCAATTCTTGGTTCTCATGACTGATAAACAGGGGACATTTTTCCATATCCCTTCTATGAATGTTCCTCATTCTTTCTTTGCTGTTACAAAAAATTCTGTTCTGTGGACTTATTCCAGCAGCCACTTAAGGGATGGGCACTGAGCTCCTGGGTTTCACCAGTTCAAACCAAGCAGTGGGATCCATCCACATACGGCTGTCTGCAGACTGGTGGGAGAAGTCTGTGGCAAGGAGATGCTAAGGCACAGGGTTTGCCACTTTCTGAAGAAACTAAAATGCCCCCCCCCCCCCGCACCACTCTCGTTTTTTAGACACTAGAGCTCTCAGAGAGCCAGCGTGCAGGGAACAGTGCAGCAAACTGCTGGTGGTATGTTGCACTCGATGGAGATACAGCCCCAAAGGGAAGAATGACAGGCGGAATGAAAGCCAGGACAAGATGCCACCCACCACCCACCATGCCAGGCATCCCGGACGCTGAATTTTCATGGTACCCCTCTCTTCAGAGCACTAGGACCCTCCTCGAAAACTGTGTACTGTGTATGGGAAGCTCATTTTTTTAACACTTTGCATGTATAAAAATGTTTTTATGACTGTGTACAGAATTCTATGTGGGAAACCCTTTTGTCCTAGTGTCTTAAAGGGACTGATCCATTGTGATCTGTTTTCTAACTATACTAACATGAAGTTAAGGTCTAATTCTTAAACATTTCTTTGTAACTTTCCCCTCCAAACCCCTAACTTTATAAACCATGTCTTCTCATGTATTATTGGGAACTGAGAGTAGATATTATCCCATTTTTTTCTTTTAATATAAGTGATTTTCACATGTTCAGTGTTTTTTGCCTATCTAGGGAACACCTCCCTTCTGCTACATAAGAGAAAATCCCCCACTAAACCTCGTGTTAACTTTGTATTTGCGTCCTCAGGTTGGATGATGAGACTGACCAGGCTCTGCTCTTCCCAGCACACGGGTGTATGTGTTACCTGTGGTTCTTATCACCATGCTCCTGGTGTTGCCAGAATCAGTCTCTGCAGGGAGCGCAACGCAAGTCCTTGACACAGCTCCTAACAAACATGCAACACCACGTTGGCCCATACCTAGGGCAGCTCTGCTGGCCCAAGTCTTCTCTCACATGGCCTCTGGATATTAGAAAGTTGACTTATTTTGACATAATTATAAAAATCAAATGCAGGAAGCAGTATAGGGAGGTAGGAAATCCCCTTACCACGCTGTTGCCAGGGGACTTCCCGTCACCTCCTCAGTGCTGCTGACTTCCTTCTCAGGAACCACTGGTTGCCCTCCACGTACTCCCCTGCAGCTACACAGCATTCCTGAGGGCTGTCCCCTCTGCAACATGTATTAAAGAGCACTGCTGGGCAGGGAGTGTGGAAGGACCACATGCCTGTGGAGGGCTCAGGGTGCTGCTTGGGGACGGAGAGGATGTTCTGTCAGGATGTCTGTTCAGCAGCACAGACCCTGGGTGTCTAACGTAAGGACATACCTGGGGGTGAAGTAAAGCCCTTCTCACTTTCCCTTACCTTGACATGTTGCTCATTTAGAGATGTTTAGGAATGAGCAAACTTCCCACACTTCACAGTTCCTCTAGGAAACTTTTACAAGAAAATGGCCTATTGCCAAACAATATCCTTTATCACCTGGGCCATTACAATGTTTTATTTGTGTGTGTCTATGTGTTTTCATGGATATTTCAATGGGAAGATCATTAGAAAGCTAAATCTGCTAAAGATTGCAAGTGAGGCATTTGGAGCTTTAGGGATTATTTGTTGCTTTTTATCATCTGCTTCTCTGGGGCCAATAACCATGAACTAGATAAACAGAGGAAATGCAATTATTTTTGGTGCTTCTGTGTTAAAGAAACAAACCTCTCCCATGGCCTTTCTGTTGACTCAGTGAATCTTCCCTGACAATTCTTCTGGCTTTGTGGAGTTTTATTTCTCCACATGCCACAAATGGAAGGTTTCCTACTTCAGGCCGTCAGCAACTCTAAGTCATGAGAGCCTCCCCCTTCTATACCTTAGGAGGAATGTGTCTCCAGACATGGGTGGGAGCATCCATCCATGAGTCTGGCAAGAAGACCCCCTGATGTCCTTTCCTTCTGCCTGCCATCCTTTCCTCACCGTGCAGGGCAAGGACAACCAGCAGACAGAGGAAGGCTAGAAGCAGAGGATGCCATTTCCAACATCCAAGATGAAAGCAGGCCTCCAAACAAATTAATTGCTGGAATGTGTTGTATTCAGCTGGAAAAAAAAATAGAAAAAAAATCTTGTAATGGCAACATAAGCACAGATTACCAGTTTTACCATTTTCTTGTTCATTTTTTGTCCTTCCAAATGTGCTGGCACAATTTTGAGAGTACTATTAATGTTAGCTCATTCTTTTGTATTCTACATTATTCAGTAAAATATTACATTTTAGGCAATTTTTCATGAATCTATGTCATCTTTATGAGGATTGATTTAAATTGATTGATTTAAATGTCAGCCCACTAACTCACTAAGAGCCAGTTTCATGGGCAATATCCCATTTGCCCTTGTTTGGGGATATTCGATTTTGTTTTATTTTCATGCATTAGAAGAGCACCATAAATGATATACTCATGTGTGAGTAACATTCTTAGAGTTTTTAAAATTTTTTTAGGTTCCCAGAAGCAGAACTCTTGGGTCAAAGGACGGAACATTTTTATAACCACCAAAATGGATTGTCAAATTGCTTGCTAATGCTGTTCATGTTCTCAAATTTTACGGGGTCATTTCAGCTAACACCAAATGTTTATTTTTTCCATGACTGGAAATTTAAAGAGACATATCTTCCTTTGTCCTTGGCCTAGTGTTTGGTTCATTACTTGTTTGGACAACCACTATGATTCAAATTTTCATCTTTTCAAAGTGATCCTGTCACAAGGAAAATTTGCGCAGGAAGCACAAGGTTCTTGTAAATGCCATGGGGACTGCTCGTGCATTTCTGCCTTCATAAGTGTGGTTTCGCTTACATAACATGGAAGGGCTATGCAATCACGCAAGGTAAAGTGGCTCACCATCCATGAGCTGGGTGTAGGGGAAGTGGCTCGCTGGGCCATAGCCAGTCTTCAAGGGACTCATATCTGCTAGACTTGTGCATCCCAGCCCTGGTTTTATGACCTTGTGCAGTCCCTTAACCTCAGTGAACTTCAATATCATACCCTGGAAAATGAAGATGGCTGGGAAAATCAAGCAAGAAACTGCTATCAAATAGCACACGGTGAATTATGCTTCTCCCCTCTCATTGGTAGGGAATGGTACTATTTGAAGGAATTATATATAAACTATTTCAAATGCTCACACCCTCCCCTCCTGGTTGTGTAGTAAATGATCTCCATCCATGCTTCACCCTCAAAATCCAGATGCGTGTATCCATGGCCTCCCTCCCCTTATTTCCTACCACCTGCCCCTCCCTCCTGCACACCCCAAGGGCACTGGTCTGCTCTCAGTGCCTAGAATGTGCCATGCTTACCCTAGTCTGAGGGGCTTTGCACTTGGTATCTCCTACACAAACAATTCTTACTGCCCACCTTTCCTTGTCATAATGCAGGCGTTGGCCGGAAGTCCCCACAGCCTTCTCTGTCTGTCCAGGCGGAAGCCCAGTTCTTCGCCTAGGTAATCTCCACCTCGCTACTTGATTTTCGTACCTTTGTAGACCCTATCACTTCCCATCACTTACTCACAGAGTTGTTTATTTGTTTATCACCAAAACTTCATTTACTGCCAAATGCCCAGAGTCCAAAGCGCTCCCTGGCACGCAGCAGGTGCTCATCAGCTTGGGAGCCCAGTTGTAATTCCTGTGTTGCCTCGTGAGCAACAAAAATTTGTTGACTAATTGTTTCACCTTGCAGAATATTTTTTTTTTTATTCCTCACCAAGAAATTATATGTGGCAGTACACTTAATCAGTGTATAGCACTGGTCAGACTTCAGCTCCTACAGCAAGGCATTCCAGATTCCCGCTCCCCTAAGATGCCCCATCTCCACACTGCTGATCACTGATGCCAGAGAGAATGCTAAGATTTATGGTGACCACCTCTGAAGGGGAAATAGTGATTTTTTTCCCCCTCTGGAATTCTGCAAGACTTTTAAATAGGTACACCTTCCCATAATTGTTGGAGAAACCATGGAAATCATGGGGCTTCTTTCTTGGGGAGTGACTTTGAGATTCATCAAAGCTCTACTTCGTTTGGTTTTTGCTGATACCCTCCCATCTCCTTAGCCATTACAACAAGCTTGCAAAAAATAGCCTGCACATAAATTATGCATCAAGTCTTTAAATATCCTGGTCTTTTTCCTTTCTTGCCCCTCCTCCACCCAAAGAGGAAGATTGCAATGCTTTCATGAAGTACCTGTTGTTTCTGCTGTTAGATTGTTTTTTCATTGTGCTAGATCATTTTCTTTTCTGAAAGAACCTGATGTTTGATGAGAATCTTTCTCCAAACAAGACACACACACACACACACACACACACACACACACACGCTAGTGAGGTGCATTTTTTAAAAATTCAAAGTAGGAAGCAAAATATCTCATTATGGGAATTTGGTATATGATTGGCACATCACACGGGGGCACAGTGCTGCGAGGGTACAAAGAAGACTTTCCTTGTATTAGTCATGTTTTATGTCATATTTTAAAATATGAAAATAGAACGAAAGTTAGATTTTTGAATTCTGAATAATCGGTGTATAGGTACATTTTTATGCTAAATTTTTCCAGGTAATAAAATTTTACAAAGAAAAAAGTGAGTATTTTCACTTCAAATCTCTCTTTATTAAAATAGGAGGATGGGAAGACCTACAGACCAACAATTTGAATGCATGAGACAAATGGATTGGAGTTACTATAGCAGAGGAGTTCACACACATTAAAAATTTGCTACGTCCCTGAGGCTAAGCCAGGTGTTAGGAACATGATAGAGGAAGTTCTCTCCACATCAGTAAGACAGAAAGG
Organism: Enhydra lutris kenyoni; assembly: GCF_002288905.1. NCBI lineage: Eukaryota > Metazoa > Chordata > Mammalia > Carnivora > Mustelidae > Enhydra > Enhydra lutris. The sequence continues at coordinate 9,518,556 of NW_019154150.1, forward strand.
TCCTGATACAGAAGACAGAGATAGGAAAGCATATTTCAAAGGGTGTAATTCTGGAGTAAGAAAACTTACTCTCAAGGTTTAGGCACACATTTTTGCCATTTCTCAAGATGAAGCCCAGAAGCACAGTTTGTAGCACCAGAGGCCTCATATTTGGTTTTTGTTTTAAGGTGTTTTCTAATTATTAAGATTTTTAAACAGCTACATAAACTGAATTGTAGCACATAAATGTAATTTTTAAAAATTACGGGAAGAATATACATGGGAACACAAAAGTTCAAATTGGAATCAAGCAGGAAAAAGAAATAACCCGTGGATGCAATTACATGACTGAGTGCATTTTAAAATATACCCTAAATGAGATTTTCAAAGGCTGTGAAAACCATTCAAATAGATACTTAGTGCTTTCTTATTTTAGAACTAAATGATCTTAATGGCAAAATTAAACAGAGGAATATTATGGGTATGAAGAAATCATATTCTCTACATTTATGTGTGTGTATACAACTAGATGAGTGTGTGTGTGTGTGTGTGTGTGTGTGTGTGCGTGTGTTTAATTTAGCTAAACTTGGAAATGTGGTTCGGAGTTGTTATGTGGGCTTTTAGCATAACAAATAGCAATAAGCTGACTCACTAGAAGGGAAAACATCGGGCCACATTTTCAAGTGCCCTCTCATCAGAATCAGAGATTTTTAGTGAAATTCAGGGTCTAAACCCAAATGTCATGGCCAGATTCATGGAAGTTTTCATTCACCTATGATTTGCTTTCTTCTTGTGATGCTTGTAGTGGCCCTTGGTTCCAGACTGCTGCCTTTTCTCAGCAAGGTTATGCTGCATAATGGTTTCTAGAAGGAATCTGATGAGAATACCAGACCCAGAACCAGGGTGGTTAGTTAGCTCCAGGTAGAGGTATGGCCTGGCTGGTTCTTCTCTTTCAGATCTGCGTGAACCTCACCTCACTAAGCCTCCCGGAGCATGGCTCTGCTGAATGCTCCTCCTTCCTGACACTTCTGCCTGGGTACCCGCTCTGCCCTGCGAGATGGTTCCTCTCACCCTTCTAGACACTCAGGCTCCTTCGGCTGGTTCTCAGCTTTCTCTTTTTCTCCTTTTCATAAGTTGTCTTTGACAATTTGCAGATTCATATGATCTATTTTTCTAGAACAGATTTCTTTCCTAACTCTAGATCCACATTTCTAGTTGTCCAGAGCTGGGGGTACCACTCTGAGAGGAATGTGGTCAGAGGTGAGGCAGAGAGATATGTCCTTGTTATACACCTGCTCTGTGTCCAGCTCAGCTTCCCAGCACTGGTCCACAGCCCAGCAGTGGCCCCAAGCCCATCACAGGGTCCCGGACTTCAGTCCACAGAGCTGATGCTTCCACAGAGGTGGCTGCTTCCATAGAAGTAGGCTCCACAGACTTCTTCACAAGTGTACCATTTCTCAAAATTTTCAGCAAACTCTGGTCAATACGCCCTGGTGCCTCAGGCTGACTTAGTGTCTGCCTTTCTCATCTTACCACCCTTGTTTCCAGACCTTCACTTACGCCTGCCAGATACATGGAAGTTCTCATTCTCCTATGAATTGCCTTCTTCCTGTCATGCTTGTAGTAGCTCTCGGCTCCTGACCAAACCCTAAAGGATACACAAATTCCAACCTGCTCCTCCTTCTTTCCTCATCTGACCAACATGTCCTTTCTATTTAAAGACCCATCACACTCTTTCCTACCCCTCACATCCAGTCAGGCACAAAGCCTCTCTCTCTATGGTCCCTTAGAGACTTATTCTTTCCTCTTCCTCTCCATTGCCACCTCCTTAGTTCAAACACTCATTACCTCTGACCTGTCATTTCATATCTGTTCAGCCCCCTCAAGGGGACATGGTCTATTTAATACCCCTCTCACCCTAAATCCAGAAGCGTAACCAGGGTCTCACTCCCCAGTGCCACTTGCATGTGAAACAGCTGCCCCCTCTTGTTTTTGGCACTTGGGTAATTTATCTCCATCACTCCTGCTCTGAACAAACCTCTGGTCAACCTCTCCATCAGTTGAAGGGTCTGTCACCCATTATACAACACCCATTTTTCCCCCACATCCTGTCACCTCCCTAGGTGACTTCAGTGTCCTCTGGGATGACCCATGTAAGCATCCGCCTTCTCAGTTCCTTGAGTGACCCAATTTCAACGATCTCCCTTCTGCTTCCTCTTCAGCTGCCCATCCCCTTGGCCAGAGTCTGTAAGTCTTGAATTATGATACCTCAGTCTTGCAGCTCTATCACTCAGTTCCTAAGGCTTCCAGAGTTCCGTAAACTCACTACACTAATCATTTGTACAATTTCTCCCTCTATCTCAAGCCCTAGCTGAGAAAAGGTTATGCTTACTTACCTCACTTACCTCCCCATCGAGATTAGATCCCGGCTACCACCACTTCCGACATCGTCTCACACTCATCAGTAATTCCTTCGCCCCCTACCCGTGGGTCACATATCCCAATATAGCCCTGGTCTCCCTCTCAACGTTTACATACAGCAGACGGATGCTACAGAAAAATCACATACTTATACAGACTGTGGTTTCCAAACTTGAATTTCCCGAACCAAAGATACCAACATCCCCATTCTGTGATTCCCTTCTCTGCTCCGCATCCCACTCCTGCTCCTGTAACCACCTCTACTATCAAGTCTCCCACCTCAACAACTACTTTCTTACTATCTACCTACTGCTTAAAAAAATTAAAATATAAAGCCCTTCAGCTCTCTGTCAACCTGCTACAAACTCAGGCAAGCACTGAACTGGGCACTGATAGTAAAAGAAGATAAGCTAGGGCTTTCGGCATGCAGACTGTGGTAGGGTCTCCCAGTGGAGGAGACATGGGCTCAAACTCCACTCTGCTGCATGCCTTGCCCCAACTCCTGAACGACTTTAAACTGAAAACGATTATGGGTAATGCTGACTTCTTAGGGTACATGAATGAATTATATTAAATGAGACAACATAGAAATCTGCCTGTCTCCATGGTGCCTAATAAACATGGCGGCCCTAGTCTTGTTGTGGAGGAACTCATAGGTCTATGTGGTTGATGGAGCCAAGTAAAACCACCACCTGCTGCACGAGACGTTTCTCTTGGAGGTGTGACCATAACAGTGGAAACTCAGCAATGAGAGTTACATGAGGGTAACTGATACAAACCCTTTCTTTCTAGCTGTCTGGTTTCTCTCAGAGTCCAGGGTGCCTCAGCCTGCTGAACTCACTCCTCCATCAGTGACCTCCAATGGATCTCCACAGGACAGGCTCTATTCAAGGTACAGATGGTGACCAGAAGCTAGTTCTGCCCTTAGGCACTATATGGTCTTTGTCCAGTGTGATGGATTTCATTTTTAATTGATTTCCAACATCTTACTTGGAACCTCACTAAAACTGATTGAAATCTATAAAACATAACAAAGAATAGTGGTTCTGATTGGAGCCAGGGAGTAAGACCAGGAGCTGTCTTCTCTGGAGCAAAATTAGAAGGAAACAGGTCTGATGAATGAGGGTTAAGATGCTGCCTGAATTTCGGAGGAAAAAAAGACACTGAAGAGCCCTCAGCAGGTTCCACAAATTAAGCTGTTGACAGGAAATAATCAAATCAATCTCAACCCTTGCATACCTTCCTGCAGATAGTGTCCCTTCTCCCCAAGCTCACTTCCAGAGGAGGGGGATTGCTATACCATGTGAAACTCTCCATTCATCCCTCTCTGGCTTCTAAAGTTTGAAGGTTTACTGTATTTTCACTTTACTTGCCAATCTCTTTCTATCCATGTATGACCTCTGGATTCAAAGCTCTGCTCCATGGAGACACAGTCTTCCCACTTCCTTCTAATGGTTGTGTCTGGGTTCTCTGAGGACTTCCACTGCATCAGTTTGTACTCTATCTGTTCCCTCCTGAATATTACAGACCCTCCCACGAAAGCCCTAACCTTCTCTGAGGGCACTGTTATCCCACCAAGGTGATCAAACATCCACATTTGCAGGGACTTTTGTGGTCTGTCAACTAACCATCTCACATTCTGGGAACTTAGACCTTTAACTTCTCTTCCATGGTGTGAATCAGGGAAGTGGGATAGAACTCTCTCTCCTCCTTTCTCTGCCCTTGTTATCATGCTACTCTCTTACCTCACCATCCGGAATACCCAGCATGAGCTCTCCAGTTCCTATCATCAGGAAGAGCTAATAATATGTACAACATCTGCCTTCAGTCCTGCAGAAATCCTTGTGGCAGAGAAGCATTGGCACTGGTAACCGTTAGAGAACCAACAAAGAAAGGAAACCATAAGAAGACTAGTCTAACTAATCAACCTACCATATGCCCAAGTCATTGAGCACAATGGTAAAGAGTAACCACTATTATTTTTCCTGTGTGCCAGATGTAATCAAAGCAAAACAACACATGGGCCCCTCAAGGGCCTCACACTGAGGTGAGAGAGGCAAGAATAGTGAGTGTGTGCGCTTTAAGTTATATCTGACTCTAAATATGAAAAACCTTATCTGGCCTGGTATGTGCAAGGTGGACCACATATTTTGGAGTCAGGAAAAATTAATGGAAGAAGGGCAGAATGTCTGCGGGTTATGGGAGGCGACCATTTGCAGCAATCCGTGAAGCGCTCTGCTCCTCCGCCCGTGTAGGTTCATATTTTGTGGTTTTTCCTCAGGGATTGCTCCTGCTTACGTTGTTTCTGACAGACTTCTAAATCTTCCTTTGTGGTTAAAATGAAATTCTTCTGCCTGTCTGGAAATGAAACGGGAGGTTATTTCTCTAGACACTCGTTTTATTGATCTCAGAATGTGTTGTAGAGTTTGGGGACACCTCATCATCTATAGCTAATGGAGACGAGGTTTTTTTAAAGTGGCTTGTTGTCTTGCACTTTTCTAATTAGGTCAATAAACAAATATACTAAAGAAATGCTATGTCTGCAAGCTTTTGTTAGCAGTGCATCTAGAGATTGCCCTGGAGACCCTCGCTTTAATTAGATTCAGTAGGGGGTCTAGACACTTTCGTTGTCTTCAGGATTTTTTGGTGTCCCACTTCAGCCATGAATTGAGGAAGCAGTGGCTAACACGAACTCCAAAACGAAGCATGTAACAATACAGATTTATTTTTTATCACTTGGACAGTATCTTCGCCAGAGCTCGGCTTGTTGCTCTGCTTTTTGAATGTGTATCTCTCAAGTTTAGGGAATTCTGTCCTGGTTGTCACAACTTGGTCAATAAGAATAAAAAATTGACAATCGCCTAGATACGAAGCCCCAGACTATGGGTAGTTCACACATAGGCTGCAGTGCAGCCATTCAACACACAGATCGGTGCAGAAAAATCAACCGGCACAGAAAAATCAATTGGTAGAACAATATGTATGTTACAGACCTATTTTTAAAAAATAGGGATAGACTGTTAATGTCAGTGTTTTTGAATCTGAATTATGGAAATCTGATGATTTTCACATATCTGAATATTCTATTTTCTGCATACCAGTGAGTTACTGGTTTGTGAGTAAGTGGCATAACTGAAACTAAATAAAATAATATAAATTAGAAGATAGAAATTATTTTCTATTATAGCAGAGAATTTCTACTGACTCCAGTGCCCTCATGGACCTGGAAAGTGACTCAGCATGGCAGGAGGTGCTGGAATCAGAGCACAGCAGATCCAACAGGACCCTGGAGACCCAGCTGCACTCCCTCATCTCATGGTAAAGAGCTAAAGCCCTAGCAGCCCAATGTCTTGCTCGAAACCCTACCGCTCATTAGCGCAGGAACTGGGTTTTCTGACTCATATTTGAATTGCTTTCACATGGCTCAGAGTCTTAATGAGAACGGCTCACACAGAAGCCCATCAGCGTCTTGTCTCACACACAGATGCTTTGAAGAATACGGAATAAATTTTCAGTGCAGTTGCTACTCACAAATAAAAGGGTAGAAAGTTTTGGAAATCCATGGCATCAACCAGGCTTGGCTAGGTAGACTGATACGTGTGGGGTTGGGCTGAGATGGATGGGATGACCAACTCCTCTGTCCACACAGTCTCATCCTCCAGCAGGATGGTCCAGAATTATTCACTTGGCTCCAAGAACAGTGGGTGGGAACTGGAAAACCTCTTGAAGGCTAACATTTTCATTTTCACCTCATTCTGTTAGTCAAGGCAAGTCCCAAGGCTAGGCTAGTGTAAAGAAACAGACTGCTACGGGATGGTAGGAACTACAAAGTTGGGCCACACTTGCCCTGTATTACACTTAGACATGGAAGGCAGTCAGTTCCAACAGCAATAACTGAATGTGATCCTGTGTTTTTCAGGGCACCCAGACTGAAAGATGAGCCCAGATACAAAGATGAGCCAATAAATCTGGACTTGGGCAAAACAAGGCCAAAATGAGGCTCTTAGCCATAATTCTTCACCACTCAACTCAAAGAGCAGCTCTTCCAAGTTATTTCTATACCTAAGCCAAACACACCAAGAGTCTTCATTTGAGCCTCCTCAGCAGTATACGGTTCATCTTATGTTGCCTTCCTGTGTAGTAAAGTCGTGTTTCTACTTTGATCCCTGATTCTAAATTTAAGCTACTTGAAGGCAGGCAGTACCATTTCTCCACCACTGCTTCTCCCAAAGCCTCAGGCACAGCAAACAGAGGGAAATGCATTTGCTACACTTTAGGACATGTTTTGGGTTTTTTGGTTTTTTTTTTTTTTTTGAGTGTTGTTGACACAAATGTTACGTTAGTTTCAGGTGTACAATACAGTGATTTCACAAGTTTGTACATTATGCTATGTTCACCACATGTGTAGCTACCATCAGTCCTAATTTATCACTATCATTGTATATTATATATATATAATCATATATATGGTATATATGTATATTATTTATATATATATATTTTAAAGATTTTATTTATTTACTTGACAGAGAGAAAGAGACAGCAAGAGAGGGAACACAAGCAGGAAGAGTGGGAGAGGGACAAGCAGGCTCCCCACTGAGCAAGGAGTCCAACATGGGGCTTGATCCCAGAACCCTGGGATCATGACCTGAGCCAAAGGCAGATGCTTAACAATTGAGCCACCCAGGCACCCCTATGTTTTATATAGAGAGATATAGATATAGATTATCATTGACTATATTCCTTATACTGTGCTTTTTATTCCTGTTACTTATTCATTCCATAACTGGAAGCTTATACCTCCTACTCCCCTTCACCCATTTTGCCCAACCCCCTCTCCCCCTACCCTCTAGCAACCACCAGTTTGTTTCCTCTATTTATAGGTCTGATTCTACTTTTTGTTTCTTTATTCATATTTTTTAAGATTCCTCTTATGAATAAAACCATATGGTATTTGTCTTTCTTAGTCTGACTCATTTCACTTAGCATAATACCCTCAAGGGTCATCCATGCTGTCTCAAATGGCGCAATCTCATTTTTCTTATCGCTGCATAATATTCCTGTGTGTGGGGGGGGGTATGTATATACCACATCCTTCTTATCCATTTATCCATCTTGGCTATTGTAAATAATGTTACAATAAACATAGGGGCACATATGCATTTTTGATTTAATTTTTAAGTTTGTTTTCTTTAGGTAAATATATAATTGTGGAGTTATTAGATCATATAATATTTCTATTTTTAATATTTTGAGGAATTTCCATACTCTTTTATAGAGTGGCTGCACCAGTTCACATTCCTACCAACCAGTGTGCATGTGTTCCTTTTTCTCCACATCTTCATCAACATTTGTAATTTTTTGTCTTTTTTATTTTAATCATTCTGATAGGCCTGAGGGGATACCTCATTGTGGTTTTGATTTGCATTTCCTTGATGATGAGTGATGTTGAGCATTTTTTCAACTTCCTCTTGGCCATCTGTATGCCTTCTTTGGAAAAGCATCTATTCAGGTCCTTTGCTCATTTTTTGATCAGATTGTTTGGTTTTTTTTGGTGTTGAGTTGTACAAGTTCTTTATATATATAAGATATAATTCTTTATTCTATATATCATTTGCAAACATCTCTGATTCAGTAGGTTGTCTTTTTGTTCTGTTGATGGTTTCCTTTGCTATGTGAGAGCATTTTATTTTGAGGTCGTCTCAATAGTTTATTTTTGCTTTTGTTTTCCTTGCCTTAGGAGACATATCTTAAAAATTGATGCTGCTTTAAGACATTTGCATTTATATTTATAGCTGAATTTGTTCTGTAGTTTTTCTTCCATTTTGCTGTCTTTGGCAGGCTTTTTAAACAATTTATATATATGCTTTATAAAGATAATTTGGAAACTCCTTTTTTGTTATTGTTCACGAGATAATTTAAATATCTTTGGAATTATTTCTTCCTTAAAAGTATACTAATATTCTCCTCTGAAACCTTCTGCACCTTATACCTTATAAGGAGGCAGTCTTTGACACCTTTCTCGATCTTCCTATAATAATAAACTTGTTCAAATTTTCTGTTTCTACTACCATTTCTTTTAGAAATTTATATTTTTCAAGGCAGTAATCTTTCAGGTTCTCGAATTTATTGAATAGATATGAATGTAATAGTTTCTAGTGATTTTTTTCATTTATTCCCCCAGTATCTGTGTTGATTTCCCATTATTATTGCTAGTTTTTGATATTTGTGCACTAATAGTTGTCAGTTTTACTATTTTTCCAGGTGAATCAAATCTTGCATTTACATATTAGCTTTGCCATGTTTCCATTTAATACAATACTTTTGTGCAATACTATAAAATATAATACTCATACCTAAAGGTGAAAGCTCATGAAATAATGTATAACTTCATGACTTATCATTCAATTAAAATTTATGTACCCATCACTTAAGTCAAGAAATCAAACATTTCCAGAAACCCAGAGCCCCCGACATGATCCTTCCAATTACAACATTATCCCTCCCCCACTTAGAGCTAAACACACTGACTTTTGTGGTAATCATTTTTTGCTTTTCTTTATAATTTTAGCAACTATGTTGGCAACCTCAAAATTCTAATTTAGCTTTTCCTATTTTGGAACTTTACATAGATGGAATCACACAGTATGTATGCTTAGATTATTTCATGTAGCTGTGTACAACCAAAGACTCTTTTTTTTTAAAGATTTTATTTATTTATTTGACAGACAGAGATCACAAGTAGGCAGAGAGGTAGGCAGAGAGAGAGGAAGCAGGCTCCCTGCTGAGAAGAGAGCCCGACGCGGGGCTTGATCCCAGGACCCTGAGATCATGACCTGAGCCGAAGGCAGAGGCTTTAACCCACTGAGCCACCCAGGCGCCCACAACCAAAGACTCTTAATGTTATTGCTAAATAATATTTCATTATTTTTTATTTTTTAATGAGATTAATAACCTTTCTAAATTTTTACTGTTACAAATAATCTTATGAAATGTAGTCTTTTAACTCTACCCTAATGCATACCTCTACAAAGATGTCCTTAACCCTTGGATCCATGGATAGAATTGAATGGGAAAAAAATTACATCATTATGTTCACTAACTTCAATCTTAAAAGCAACGTTTTTTTTTTTTCCATTACAAATGTAGACAAAAGAAAAACAATACTTATACCTATAACTTTGTCACAGGTAACTTTGTCATTGACAGAAATAACAGATATTTTATATCACATCATGGTTGCAGGTATCTAGAAATATCATTTGTGCTTATCACTATTTTGAAGTTATGGTAGTTATTAAACCTACTAGTTATTGTTATTTAACATGTTAATAAAGATGGATAATTTTTATTATAGCACAGATTTGTTTTAATATTTGACAGTGGTTTTCTGATGCAATTTTTTCCTTTGTAAATTCTATATATTTTACATATTTTAAAAAATCATAAGTTACTATGAAAAAGGATCCCTAGGCTTCACCAGACTGCCAAAGGGTACATGACACAAAAACAGTCTGGTACTTCAGGGAATGTAAGTAAGGAAAATGGAGTTTGCATATCAGTCAGGGATGAATTAGGCTAAGCTTTAGAAAGAAACAATACCTAAATCTCAGTAGTTTAACACCAAATGTTTATTTCTCACACATTCTACATCTCGGTGTATCTATCTTAGGGAGCTAGGGACCTTACTCAGGAAAGTAGAAGGCTAGAGTTTCCATCATCTAAATAATGACTGGTTGCTGTGGCAAGGAAAGTGGAATACAGCAAATTATACATTCGTCCTTAAGGCATTCACATGAGAACAAGTCACACATTTTGCTTTTCCTCACATTTAATTGGCTAGAGCAAATTACATGACCAAACCTAACTTAAATGGGGTAGAAACAAAGAATTTTATCAAGTGTCCAAAAGGAGGAAAAACTCAAAGTATTTGTAAACAGCTTTATTGGCTGACTACACAAATCTTCAATTTTATTATATAATGTCCAACATGTTTCAAAAAAGGTTGTCAGTGTACAGTCCCATCACTACTATATAGAAATTCATCTTGCTTAATATGTCCTCAACAACAATTGTTATTTGTCATGTTCTTTTTTTTTTTTTTTTCATTTTGGTCATTCAGGTTGTTTCAAATTTTCTTTTCATAGACCTTTTTTCATATGAGTATTAGCACTTTGTATATCCTGTTTTTTTTAAGTGCCTTTTCAAATCCTTGCTGATTTTTAAATTAAATTGTCTATATTTTTCTTTTTTTTTCACATTTATCTAACTTATATCTTATCGTTTTCTATTGTCTTATCCTCTGTTCCTTATATCTTTTGTCTCTGTACTTACAGAGACAATTGCTTTGCTGATGGTTTTTAATTCATGAAGATAAATTTGATTATAATTTTCTTCTCTACCAGTGTAATACAAATATTTTTTATTTGTAATTTTTCCCATATCTTCAACCATCTATTGTGATCATTGTTTTTACTCATAGTAATTTGTGAAGGACCTGTTTTGGGTCCTTTCTATTTATCGCTCACATTTGGATAAATCAATTCTTCCTGGGCCAGTTAAAAGCAGTCAGTTGATTGAAAACATCATCTGATTTTAAGGAGTTCTATGAAACAGGATTTTATGGATGCAAGTGTAAATTTTTAGCCTTAACTTCTTCCCAGACCACCAAGATTGACACCTGTGATCCCATTGTGATCCTCTCTTTTTAAAGTTGTCTCATGAACAGACAATTTCCTACGTAAGAGCTCAATTATTTCAAATTCTGACAAGTGGAAATCAAGGTATATTCCTGCTTCTAGATCATGCACCCAGTGCCTGTTGTTACAAACAAGGGATTGTTAGTTTTGTACTTAAAGTCCTGGAACACACACATAGGGAAGTGCTCTGATTTGGCTTTTTCTGAGCACTATATTTGAATCTTCCTACACCTTTGTTATGCTGTAATTGTTTAGCCTATTTGTGGTGTGAGTTTTTAGGTATATCTTAATTCCATCAAAGACTGAGGTTATCCTTCTATTTCTTATTGTCCTAGCTTTCATGGATACAAAATAGACTAACAATATCAACTTTACATCATTTTTTTTAAGCCGGAAGTGCATCAAAGGTTTAGAAATTAGTGATATGCTCAAATTTGTCTTTTTTGTTTGTTTGTTTGGCGGGAGGACGGAAAAGGAGAGAGAGAATCTTAAGCAGACTCCACACCTAGTGTGAATCCCCTTCCGGGGCTCTGTCTCACAGCTCTGAGATCATGACCTGAGCCAAAATCAAGAGTTAGATGCTTAACTGACTACGCCACCCAGATGCCCCTCAAATTTGCATTTTAATAGTATTCACAAGGAGGTACATGAAAAATGAAGACAAAGTAATGGCCAGTTAAGAATCAGTGTCAGTACTCATGTCAGTTGATAATAATTTGTGGAGCTGGGCTATCACAGACAGCAATATTTAGATTGAAGAATCAATAGAAATTGAAGGACAATATAATGTGGGACAGAAGAATTGAAAGGAAAAAAATTCTCATGCTCATAGCATATTAGAAGAATCTAGATTTTTTTCCCGTTGTATGGTATTTAGATCAGAGCTCAGAGTATATTTCCATGTATACTCTACAGTCTTCTAAAACATGTGCATATCTCCTGATAAGATGTCATTACTAGCTAGGACCTGAGATGTTCCAATAAAGACAATGATATGAGTTATAACCATGATGTTGAAAGAGATGTTACTTCTGTAACAGGAAACCCCTCTGTGGATTTCCTTCCTCAGAATTCCTGAAAGATCAATGATTCTCCCTCCATCTCTGGATACTCCAACCTCTGACAGTGTAACTACTTAAGTCAATCTCACTTCCATACTTACACCACATTAACACTTATATGTGCAGACATTCCATTTAAAACATAAAGTTTTATCCCATTTCATAAAGATAGATGGGTGAATGCATAGATAAACCAATGGGAAATAGATCAAAGAGCTCTATAAATGAAAAGTGTGGACAAAGGTTATTTTAAAATTAATTCTGACACTGAGAATGATGGAATAAAAGGACCAGATATATACTGTTGCCTGAAATAATTGAAAATTAAAAATGAATACACAAATAAAATAAATAAAATGACAGTTTTCAAGTCACTTCTCAGGCAACATAAAACAGTGATCCTTAATAAAAGGAAAACAAGGGCACCTGGGTGGCTCAATCATTAAATGTCTGCCTTTGGCTCAGGTCATAATCCCAGAGTCTGGGATCTAGCCCCACATCAGGCTCCCTGCTTGGCAGGAAGCCTGCTTCTCTCTCTCTCACTTCCCCAGCTTGTGTTCCTTCTCTTGCTGTCTTGCTCTCTCTGTCAAATAAATAAATAAAATCTTAAAAAAAAAAAAAAGAAGAAGGAAAATAAATTAGTTGAGCCCCAGTTTACAACCTTGAGAATGTTTCTAGTCTGTGATACAGAGGGGAACCCAGGCAGAGCATAACAGTTTCCCTAAATTGAAGGGATGGACCTGATATTCTGGAGAGATCAAGGCAGCTAGAGTTTGCAGGACAGAGCCACGAAGACAGAGCTCCACAGACACAACTTAGAAACCTTACAAAGATCCTGTTCCCTATTCAGCAGAGTTCACCAAACGCATGTGAGGAATATCAGAAGCCAGGGAAGAATGATCAGAGAGGATTACAGGAGAACCAGGCTCCCACCCAAGACTGAGAAGAGTCTGCCACAGCCCAGAGTAAAACTCATAATTCACACAGCAGTAGGCAGAGTACACAGAGGTTCTCACCTTGGTGATGGGGAAAAATTAGCTCTACATTAAATGCTGTTCTGTCCCATCCCACCTAACAAATCATAAAAATAAGATAAAAAGATCAAACTGTTTCTACAATAACTATGTCTCGGCACAAAGCTCAGAAATATTTACAGAAATACAAAAACAAGCATCCAACACTTACCTGGCAAGGTAAAATTCAGAATAGCTCACATCATTTCTAAGATTACCAGGTGTGCAAAAATAAACAAGCAATTAAAACAGGAAAATATGACTCAGGTGAGGAGAAAAATCAACCAATCACAACTTAAAACTGACAAAGATATTAGAAATAACAGAAAAGGAGATTTAAATTATTCTAACTGAATTCCAGGTTTGCAAAAATGTAGAAAGATACATGAAAAATATTTAAAAATCCATATGAAATCTCTACAGATAAAAATCACAATGACCAAGATGAAAACAATACTTTAAAAAGGTTTAATGAAAGATTTGATATTGCAAGGGAAAAAAAAAAGATTAGTGAAGTCTAAGACATAGCAATAGAAACTAATCAAAAGGAAATACAGAGAGATAAAACATCAAAAACTGAAACTATTTCCAGTAAGTTCTGTGGCCACATCAAGTATTATGATATATATGGAAGGAAAGGGCAGAGAAAATAAGAAAATTATTTGAACTGGTTCTTCCAAATATGATGAAAGCTGTAAAGATTTAAGAAACTCAATAAACTCCAAACATGAGAACATGAAGAAATCATAATCAAATTGCTGAAAACCAGTGATAAAAATAAAAAAGAAGCCAGAACAAAAAAAGCACATTATACACATAGAAACAAAGATAAGAAAGACACATTTCTCATTGGGAACTGCAATGAAGAATAACAGCTCCCCAAAGACTTCCATACCCTTATCTCCAAAACCTATGAATATATCCCTTTACAGTGACAAAAGAGGCTTTGCAGATGTGATTAATGTTAAGGTCTTGAGATGGTGAGAATATCCTGGTTTACCCAGGTAGGCCCAATCTAATTGCATGAATTCTTACAATCAGAGAAAACTTCCTGGCTATAACTGGAGATATGAAGTGAAGACTTTAACCTCCTTTGCTAGTTTTGAAGGGAAGGTGGGAGACCACAAACGAAGGAATGCAGCGACTTCTAGTAGCTAAAAGAAGAGCTCTCAACTATGGACTCTGAAAAACAATCTGAAGGGTTTGAAGAGGTGGGGGGGGTGGAAGGTTGGGGGAACCAGGTGGTGGGTATTAGAGAGGGCACGGACTGCATGGAGCACTGGGTGTGGTACAAAAACAATGAATACTGTTATGCTGAAAATAAATTAAAAAAAAAAGAAGAAGAGCTCTCAGTTCAGAGCCAGCAAAAAACAAATAAATTCCTCAAGAAATGAAAAATAGAGCTTCCCTATGACCCTGCAATTGCACTACTGGGTATTTACCCCAAAGATACAGATGTAGTGAAAAGAAGGGCCATCTGTACCCTAATGTTTATAGCAGCAATGGCCACGGTCGCCAAACTGTAGAAAGAACCAAGATGCCCTTCAACAGACGAATGGATAAGGAAGATGTGGTCCATATACACTATAGAGTATTATGCCTCCATCAGAAAGGATGAATACCCAACTTTTGTAGCAACATGGACGGGACTGGAAGAGATTATGTTGAGTAAAATAAGTCAAGCAGAGAGAGTCAATTATCATATGGTTTCACTTATTTGTGGAGCATAACAAATAGCATGGAGGACAAGGGGAGTTAGAGTGGAGAAGGGAGTTGGGGGAAATTGGAAGGGGAGGTGAACCATGAGAGACTATGGACTCTGAAAAACAATCTGAGGGTTTTGAAGCGGCGGGGGCTGGGAGGTTGGGGGAACCAGGTGGTGGGTATTAGAGAGGGCATGGATTGCATGGAGCACTGGGTGTGGTGCAAAAACAATGAATACTGTTATTCTGAAAATAAATAAAAACAAACAAACAAACAAATAAAACAAAACCCAAAACAAAATAAAAAAACAGTGACTCTGACCCCCACCAACTACCACAAAGAACTTAATTTTACAAACAACCCAAAAGAGCAGCAAACTCTTTCCTAGAGCCTCAAGGCAGTAAAAAAAAATTTGCTGACACCTTGATTTTAGCTTGGTGAAACCATCAGAGTTATGACTGAGAGACAGAACTATAAAATAATAAACTTGTATTGTTTGAAGTCCAGACATTATTCTATTTGTTATGACAACAATATGAAACTGATACAGAAACTGTAAATGATAAGAGAGGGAAGCACTATATTCAAAGTAATAAAAGGGAGGAAACACTATCAACATAGACTAATTCGATACCTGACAGAATGTTTCAAAAATGAACATGAAACAGATATATTCAGAGCATTCCATCTTAAAGCAACAGAATACACATTCTTCTTGAGTGCACATGGAACATTCTCCAGAATAGATCACATACTGGGTCACAAATCAGATCTCAACCTGTACCAAATGATCAAGATCATTCCATGCATATTTTCACACCACAATGCTTTGAAACTTGAACTCAATCACAAGAGGAAATTTGGAAAGAACTCAAGTACATGAAGGTTAAACAGCATCTTACTAAAGAATGAATAAGCCAGGAAATTAAAAAAGAATTTAAAAAATTCTTAGAAACAAATGAAAATGAAAACACATCTACTCAAAATCTTTGGAATGCAGCAAAGGTGGCCCTAAGAGGGAAGTACATGACAATAAAAGCCTTTCTCAAAAAACACAAAAGGTCTCAAATACACAACCTAATCCTACATCTAAAAGAACTGGAGAAAGGACAGCAAATAAAGCCTAAACCCAGCAGGAAAAGAGAAATAATAAATCTTAGAGAGAAATCAATGAATTAGAAACCAAAAGAACAGTAGAACAGATCTAGGAGTTGTTTCTTTGAAAGAATTAATAAGATTGATAAACGCCTAGCCAGACATATCAAAAAATAAAGAAAGAGGACCCAAATAAATAAAATCATGAATGAAAGAGAAGAGATCACAACCAACACCAAAGAAATACAAACAATTATAAGAACATATTATAAGCAAATATATGCCAACAAATTGGGCAATCTGGAAGTAATGAATGCATTCCTAGAGATGTATAAACTACCAAAACTGAAACAGGAAGAAATAGAAAACCTGAACAGACCCGTAACCAGTAAGGAAATTGAAACAGTAATCAAAAATCTCCCCAAACCCTCCAACACTTGTTTCCTGTCTTGTTAATTTTGGTCATTCTAACGGGTGTAAGGTGGTATCTCATTGTGATTTTGATTTGTATTTCCCTGATGGCTAGTGATATTGAACATTTTTTCATGTACCTATTGGCCACCTGTATGTCCTCTTTGGAAAAATATCTGTTGCCTTCTGCCCATTTTTGACTGGATTATTTGTTTTGGGGAGGTTGAGTTTGAGAAGTTCTTTATAGACCTTGGATACCAGCCCTTTATCTGTCCTGTCATTGCCTAATATCTTCTTCCATTCTGTAGACTTCCTCTTAGTTTTGTTGACTGTCTTTGCTGTGCAAAAGCTTTTTATCTTGATGAAATCCCAAAAGTTCATTTTTGCTTCCCATATCAAAAGAAGTTGCTTCAGCAATGTCAAAGAGGTTATTGCCTATGCTCTACTCTAGGATTGTGATGGGTTCCTATCTCACATTGAGATCTTTCATCCATTTTGAGTTTGTCTTTGTGTATGGTGTAAAAGAATGGTCTAGTTACATTCTTCTGCATGTGCTTGTCCAGTTTTCCCAGCACCATTTATTGAAGAGACTGTCTTTTCTCCATTGGATGTTCTTTCCTGTTTTGTTGATGGTTACTTGACCGTAGAGTTGAGGGTTCATTTCTGGGCTCTCTATTCTGTTTCATTGATCTATGTGTCTGGTTTTGTGCTGGTACCATAATGTCTTGATGACTATGGCTTTGTAATAGACCTTGAAGTCAAACATTGTGATGCAACCACCTATGGTTTTCTTTTTCAACATTCCTCTGGCAATTCTGGGTATTTTCTGATACCATACAAAATTTAATATTGTTTGTTCCAGCTCCATGAAAAATGTTGATGGTATTTTGAAAGGGATTGCATTGAAAGTATAAATTTCTCTTGGCATCATAGACATCATAGACATGTTTATTCTTCCAATCCATGAATATGAAATATTTTTCCATCTCTTTGTGTCTTCCACAATTTCCTTCATAAATGTTCTGCAGTTTCTAGAGTATAGGTCCTTTATCTCTTTGATTGGGTTTATTCCTAGGTATCTTGTGGTTTTTGAAGCTATTGCTGAGGTTGTGGAGAAAGGAAACCTTCTTACACTGTTGGTGGGAATGCAAGCTGGTATACCTGCTCTAGAAGACAGTATAGAAGTTCCTCAAGATGTTAAAAATAGAGCTACCCTCCAACCCAGTGACTGCACTGCTAGGTATTTACCCCAAAAATGCAGATGTGGTGAAAAGAAGGAGAACATACACCCTAATGCTCATAGCAACAACATCCACAATAGCCAAACTGTGGAAGGAACCAAGATGAATGGATAAAGAAGATGTAGTACATTTATACAATAGAATATTACTCAGCCATCAGAGGGGATGAATACCTACCATTTGCATCGACATGGTTGGAACTGGAGGGGATGATGTTAAGTGAAATAAGTCAAGCAGAGAAAGACAATTATCACATGGTTTCACTCATATGTGGAACATAAGGAATAGAGTGGAGGACCATGGGGGAAGGGAAGGAAAACTGAATGGGAGTCAGAGAGGGAGACAAATCAAGAGAGACTCTGGACCCCAGGAAACAAACTGAGGGTTACAGAAGGGAGGGAATGGGAGGCATGGGGTAACCTGGAGATGAGTATTAAGGAGGGCACATGTTGGGATGAGCACTGGCTGTTATATGCAACTAATGAATTGTTGAACACTACAACAAAAACTCAAGATGTACTATATGTTGGCTAATCGAACATAAGAATAATTTTAAAAATCTCCCAACAAACAAAACTAGAGGGCCGGATGGCTTTCCAGGGGAATTCTATGAAACATTTAAAGAAGAATCATACTTGTTCTTTTGAAGCTGTTTCAAAAAAATAGAAATGGAAGAAAAACTTCTAAACTCTTTCCTGAGGCCAACATTACCTTGATCCCCAAACCAGATAAAGACCCCACCAAAAAGAAGAATTACAAACCAATATCCCTGATGAAATGGATGCAAAAATTCTTACCAAGATACTTACTAATAGGATCCAAGAGTACATTAAAAGTATTATTCACCTCAACCAAGTGGGATTTATTCCTGGGCTACAATGGTGGCTCAACATCTACAAGTCAATCAATGTGATACACTACATTAATAAAAGAAAGGACAAGAACCATATGATCTTCTCAATAGATACAGAAAAAGCATTTGACAAAGTACAACATCCTTTCTGGATTAAAACTCTTCATAGTGTAGGGATAGAGGGAACACACCTCCATATCATAAAAGCCATCTACAAAAAGCCCATGGTGAATATATTCTTAATGGGTAAATACAAAGAGCTTTTCCTCTAGGGTCAGCAATATGGCAGGGATGTCCACTCTCACCATTGTTGTTCAACATAGTAACAAAAGTCCTACTCTCAGCAATCAAAAAACCAAAAAGAAATAAAAGGCATCTGAATCAGCAAAGAAGAAGTCAAACTCTCACTCTTCACAGACGACATGATACTCTAAGAGGAAAACCCAAAAGACTCCACCCCAAAATTGCTAGAACTCATACAGGAATTCCACAAAGTGGCAGGATATAAAATCAATGCACAGAAGTCAGTTGCATTTCTATACACTAACAAGAAGACAGAAGAAAGAGAAATTAGGGAGTCAATCCCATTTATAATTGCACGCAAAACCATAATATACCTAGGAATAAACCTAAACAAAGAGACAAAGGATCTGTACTTAAAAACTATAAAACACTCATGAGATAAATTGAGGAAGAAGCAAAGAAATGGAAAAGGTTCCATGCTCATGGAATGGAAGAACAAATATTGTTAAAACATATATGCCACCTAGAGTAAAACTATACATTCCGTGCAATCCCATCAAATTACCATCAACTTTTTTCACATAGCTGCAACAAATAATCTTAAAATTTGTATGGAACCAGAAAAGACCCCCGAACAGCCAAAGGAATGTTGAAAAAGAAAATCAAAGCTGGTAGTATCACAATGCCAGACTTCAAGCTATATTATAAAGCTGTAATCATCAAGATGGTATGGTACTGGCACAGCAACAGACACATAGATCAGTAGAACAGGATAGATAGCCCAGAAATAGACCCTCAACTCTATGGTCAAGTAATCTTTCAAAAAACAGGAAAGAACATCTAATGGGAAAAAGACAGTCTCTTCAATAAATGGTGTTGGGAAAATTGGACAGCCACATGCAAAAGAATGAAACTCTTATACCATACACAAAAATAGACTCAAAATGGATGAAAGACCTAAATATGAGACAGGAATCCATCAAAATCCTAGAGAAAAACATAAGCAGCAACCTCTGTGACATCAGCTGCAGCAAGTTCTTGCTAGACACATCTCCAAAGGCAAGGGAAACAAAAGCAAAAATGAACTCTTGGGACTTCATTAAGATAAAAAGCCTTTGCATAGCAAGGAAACAGTTGACAAAACCAAAAGACAATTCACAGATGGGAGATGTTTCCAAATGTTTTATCATTTATAATCATTGTATCATTTGGGCTAGTATCCAAAATCTATAAAGAACTTAATAAACTCAACACCAAGAACATATAATCCAATCAAGAAATGGGCAGAAGTCATGAACAGAAATTTCTCCAAAGAGGACATACAGATGGCCAATAGACACATGAAAAAATGATCAACATCAGTCGGCATCAGGGAAATACAAATCAAAACCACAATGAGGTACCACCTCACACCAGTCAGAATGGCTAAAATTAACCATTCAAGAAACAGATGTTGGCAAGAGTGCAGAGAAAGGGGAATGCTCTTATACTGTTGGTGTGAATGCAAGCTGGTGCAGCCACTGTGAAAAATAGTATGGAGGTTCCTCAAAAAGTTGAAAGTAGAGCTACTCTATGACCCAGAAATTCTACTACCAGGGATACAAATGTAGTGATCTGAAGGGGCACAGGCACCCCTACGTTTATAACAGCAATGTCCACAATAGCCAAACTATGGACAGAGACCAGATGTCCATCAACAGTTGAATGTATAAAGAAGATGTGGTATATATATATATATATACACACATACATATATACACACACACAATGGAATACGACTCAGCTATCAAAAAAAAAAATGAAATTTTCCCATTTGCAATGACATGGATGGAACTAAAGGGTATTATGGTAACCAAAATAAGTCAATCAGGAAAAGACAATTATCATACGATCCCACTGATATGTGAAATTTAAGAAACAAAGCAGGATCATAGGGGAAGAGAGGAAGAAATAAAACAAGGTGAAATCAAAGATGGAGACAAATCATAAGAGACTCTTAATCATAGGAAACAAACTGAGGGTTGCTGGAGGGGAGAGGAGTGGAGGGATAGGGTAGCTGGGTGATGAACATTAAGGAGGGCACATGATGTAATGAGGACCAGGTATTATATTAGACTCATGAATCACTGACCTCTACCTCTAAAATTAATACATTATATGTTAATCAATTGAATTTAAATAAAATAATAAAAATTTTAAAAAATAAACATGAAATAAGGTATACTTCAGATATACGAAAGCTAAAAGAATTCATCATAAGTAGACTTGTGTTGTAAGAGATGTTGATGTAGGTTCTTTTTTTTTTTAATTAAGATATTATTTATTTATTTGACAGAGAGAGACATAGCAAAAGAGGGAACACAAGCAGCAGGAGTGGGAGAAGGAGAAGGAGGCTTCCCGCCAAGCAGGGAGCCCAAAGCAGGGCTCAATCCCAGGACTCTGGAATCATGATCTGAGCTAAAGGCAGTCTCTCAATGACTGAACCACCTAGGTGCCTCAACATAGGTTCTTCTTCCTTTTTTTTTTTTTTAAGATTTTATTTATGTATTTGACAGACAGAGATCACAAGGAGTCAGAGAGGCAGGCAGAGAGAGAGAAAGGGAAGCAGGCTCCCTGCTGAGCAGAGAGCCCAAAGCGGGGCTCGATCCCAGGACTCTGGGATCATGACCTGAGCTGAAGGCAGAGGCTTTAACCCACTGAGCCACCCATGAGCCCTAAATTTCTTCTGATTGAAAATGCAAACCAGCCAAAAGAAGAGAAAAGCACCAGAGATGGTAACTACCCAAGTAACTGTATAAGAGAATTTTTCCATTATTTAAATCTCTTTAAAATAAAGATGATAGCATAAACAAAAATAACAACATATTGTTTATATGTTATTTATTATATTGTGCATATAACATAACCACAAGTAAAATGTCTTGCAATGATAACATGAAAGCCAGGAGAGGGAAAATGGAAGTAAATTCTTATAAGTTTTTTATATAATATGTGAAGTGATATAATATCACTTGAGACAGACTGTGAATTCCACACAAGAGTAAAATCATATGGTATTTGTCTTTCTCTGACAGACTTGTTTCCACTTAGTATAATCCATCCACATGGTTGCAAATGGCAAGATTTCATTATTTTTGATGGCTGAGTAATATTCTACATATATATTATATATTAATAGATATAAATTATATTTTACATATAAAATATATACATGTATTATATATAATTTATAGATATAGTACCACATCTTCTTTGTGCATTCCTCAGACAATGGACATGGACATTTGGGTTCTTTCCATTATTTCGCTACTGTTGATGATACATTGGGGTGTATGTACTCATTTGAATTAGCATTTTTGTATTCTTTGGGCAAATACCAGTAGTGTAATTGCTATATTATAAGATAGTTCTATTTTTAGCTGTTTGAGGAACTTCCATACTATTTTCCAGAGTGCCTGCACCAGCTTGCATTCCCACCAACAGTGTAAGAGGGTTCTCCTTTCTCCACATCCTTGTCAACATCTGTCATTTCCTGTTTTGTTGATTTTAGCCATTCTGACAGGTGTGAAGTGGTATCTCATTGTGGTTTTGATTTGTATTTCCCTGATGATGAGTGAAGTTGAGCATCTTCTCATGTGTCAGTTGACCATCTGTACGTCATCTTTGGAAAAATATCTATTCATGTATTCTGCCCATATTTTTAAACTGGATTATTTATTTTGGGGGGTGTTGAGTTGTATAGGTTCTTTATGTATTTTGGATACTAACCTTTTATCTGATTTCTCATTTACAAATATCTTCTCCCATTTCATAGGCTGCCTTTTAGTTTTGTTGATTGCTTCCTTCACTGTGCAGAGCTTTTTATTTGGATGTATATAAGTCTTGAATCACTAACTTCTACACCTGTAACTAATATTACACTGTATGCTAACCAACTGGAATTTAAATAAAAACTTAAAAAAAAAAGAAGGTAGACTTTGATGTTACACTAGGATCCTAAAGCAATCAACAAAATGAAGAAAAAGTTGTAAGAAATCAATCAGCTCAGATAAAATGGAATCACAAAATGTAGTCAATTGATCCAAAAGAAGGCAAAGAACAAAAAAAAGGGGGGGGAGGGGGAAGGAACAAAGAGCAGATGAGACCAAAAAAAAAAAAAAGCAAATGATAGCTTTGCACTTAATCATATCAATAATCAGATTAAGTGCAAATGATCTAAATACCCAATTAAAAGCTAGATATTGTCAGATTGGATTAAAAATAAAGATCTAGTTAATAGTACTATATTGTGTATTTGGAAGTTGTGAAGAGAGTAGATTTTAAAATTCCTTATCACAGGAAAAAAACTGCAATCATATATGGTGATGGATGTTAACTAGACTTATTGTGGTGCTCATTTTGTTATATACCAAATCAGTTTATTGTAGACCTGAAGCTACTATAATGTTATGTGTCAATTATATCTCAATTTAAAAAAATTTGAAAAAATTAAAATGTGGAGCTCCTGGATGGCTCAGTTGATTAAATGGCTGACTCTTGATTTTGGCTCAGGTCATGATCTCAGGGTGTGAGATCAAGGTGAGGAGTGCTCCCCACTCAGGTGGGAGTCTGCATGAGAGTCTCTCCCCCTCCCTCTGCCCCTCCTCCTGCACACATTCTCTCTCTCTCTCTCTCTCTCAAATAAATGAATCTTTTTAAAAAATCAAGATGTGCAATGATATACTATTTATAAGAAATGCTAAATATAAAGACATAAATGGATGAAAATTAGAATGAAAAACATATGCCATTCTACCACCAATTGAAAGAAAGTAAGAATTATTGTATTAATATCAAAGTGGATTTCAGAGAGAAAAAAATGTTACCAGAAATAAACAATGTAAAACCAAAAGCTGGCTCTGTGAGATCAATAAAACTGATTAAGCATTAAACTGATTAACTGATTAAAATATTAAGTATATTTTAAGTATTTATTTCTGATCAGAAATAAAAAAGAGAAAACACACAGTACCCATTTCAGGAATGAGAGAAGTGATGTCACTACAGATACTAAAGATATTATCCATGCCCGCCTCCCAATGCTAAAATTGGCCCCCACGGCATACACATAATCCATGCTGGGGAAGCAGTAAAAAATACCATGCCTTGAGGTGGGGAACTTCTCTTAGTGCTCCCAGTGCTGTGCGCACAAAATAAGCAGTACTAATGTTGTTTACAATGAATGCATCAAACAGTGAACTGTTCCATACTGAGCTCCCAGCGAAGAACAGTATCGGGCTCACGGACAACACACTGTACTGACAATTGTACGAGTTCCATTATGCACACTGCCCCTGGGCCACAAGAAGGGGGCCAAGCTGACTCCCGAGGAGGAAGAGCTTTTGAACAAAAAATGATCAAAGAGAGTTCAGAAGAAAAATGATGAAAGGAAAAAGAATGCCAACATCAGCCGTCTCCTAGAGGAGCAGTTCCAGCCCAGCGAGCTTCTTGCATGCATTGCGACAAGACCAGACAAGTGTGTCTGAGCAGATGGCGACCAGCTAGAGGGCTCTAGGAGCTAGAGTTCTATCTGAGGAAAAATCAAAACCTGGAAAAAATAAATCTTCCTCCCTCCTCTCTTTGGTCATGTAATAAAGGTGTTTGTTATTCAAAAACAACAACAAAAAAAAGATGCAGTACATAATGTGAATAGTCTAATATCAAAGAAACTGAATTTGTAGTTAAAAATCTTCCCACAAAGCAAATTCCTAGGTCCCTGGCTTCATTTATATGTCTACAAAATATATGAGGCAATGGTACCAATTCTACCCAAACTCTTCCAGGAAATTAATCAGGAGGGTAATTATCCAAATGCCAATCAACTGTTACTAATTGTTATATAGTTACATAATGAAATACTACTACACAACAATGAGAACAGAGGATCTACAATGATATGCAACCTACTAATAATTCTTACAAAGTGTTGTAAAAGAAAGTAGACTTCATGTCTATTTTTACAATGTATGTGTGACATGGTTCAGTTCAGAAAGTATGCATGCAGCCAATGCTAATCTGTGCTGTTAGGAATCAGGAGAGTGTTACACTTGGGAGGTATACCGTATCACCTGGAAGAAAGCACAAGGGGACTTACTTCCAAGGTGCTGGCAATATTCTACATCTCGATCTGGTGCCAGTTGCATGGGTGTGTTCATTCTGTGAAATCTGGATAATGTAGACACTTAACAATAAATACATATACCTCTATGCATGTACATATGTTCAATTAAAAGCTTTTTAAGTGGTTGATTTGCACATCCTTTTTTAGTTTCAGATTTTCCCCCATGGAATTGTGACCAACCATGTTTGCATTTTTCTAAGTATAAGGCAACAGATTTTATATCTTTCATGCTGTCCAGAGAAATGGGTTTTCCTTGAAAAAAAAAATAACATTTCCCTCATTATCTCTGTAACTAGATGATCTCTCACTCCACAAGCAACCCACGGAAAATTCTGTAACTTTAATACTTTTTTCCTTTTTCAGTTTTATGGATAGTTTTCTTTTCTTGCTTCGGCTCTGCAAGAGTTTGCTGCCACACAGCTGTGCTAAATCAAAGAGAACGTGTTTTATCTGCTTAGTAAACACAGACAAAACCAACACAGCTGATGTCCAAGTGTCACAGAGAGTGTTGTGAGCAAGAAATTAAGATCTAAAAATATGAAATAATAAAATTGTACATGAAATTCTTCCTATGGTTGATTGAAGACAAAAAGGAATGATTGTGTTTTCAAACAAACATTCAACTGTGGCCACACATATTTTAGCTGACTTACTTCAGATTTACATGGCGGTTTTGATGAAGAGATATTTGGGTCCTTTGCAGATTCTCAGCTTGGCTCCAAAGGAGAGCTACTGCGGTCACAGCCACCTCCCCTCCACAGTCCCAGATCATATCTAAGTTCTATTCAACACAAATAGGTTCAGAGGATTAAAGCAAGATCAATGTATACAACTATGTGGCTAAACGCCTTAAATCAGTGATTGATAAGCACTACTATTTGTGTCCGAACATTAAGGGCTATAAGTAAAAATGTAGAATCATAGAAAAGTTTGCTCTTTCATTTTGACCTTACCATATTTTCTTAATATTATGTAATTGAATTTTTAATTATCTAGTGGACGAAAGATTATTCATGAGTCCTCATTCTTAGCCCCTTTACAATAATTCATAGGAAATATATGTTTGATCTTGGGAGTTCCTTGTATTCTGCTATACTTTGCACATGGTACTAAGACCTGTATTAGGTGTTTCCACATAATTTCTGGATTTTACAATTAATTGGAATTTTCCTTGTTCTGCAGTTCATAACCCATTTTTTAATAAATACCCTATAAACCATTGAAAAAAACTTTTTTTTAGTAGACCCCAGAATTTTGTGTTTGTATTATGTGTGCACTTACCTCTTTTTTTTTAAGATTTTTTTTTTTTTTTTTTTTATGAGAGAGAGAGAGAGCATGAGCAGGAGGGACAGCAGAGAGGGGGTGGGGGGAAAGAAAGCTCCCCAAGGAGCAGGGAGCTCAAAGCAAGTCTAGATTCCAGGACTGGAGATCATGACCAGAGTTGAAGGCAGATGCTTAACCAACTGAGCCACCCAAGAGCCCTGCATTTGCCTCTTTAAAATAATTATACAAGCCTCACTGAGTTTGTTTGTTTGTCTTTCTATCATAAAGACTTGTGCTAATCTCCAAAATGTCAACGGTGGTTTTGTTAATTTATCATTTTTTCTGTTTTATGTGTTCATAGTCATTTTATATGGAAGACTTAATCCTGTTTTCCTATTATTGTGGATTTGAATACTTGAACACCATATTTGAAGGTACAGTTTTGAAAATAAAATTCTAATTTGACAAAGATTTAAAAGGTGAAGCCTACTTTTAACATATCTATCTGGAGATAGTTAAAGGTAATTTTACTTCATTTTTGTCCTCTTTATTTATTCAACCATATTATTTATTTAGCAAATCAAAGTAAATTTTACTTGATGACATAGACTCAAAAATATATACAGTAAAAATTAACAGCTTTACTAGGAGAGACTAACAAATTTGCTGCCATCATGGGAGATTTTAAGATAAGTTTCTCAATGAATAACATATTATGAAAACCAAAAAACAAGCAAAAATCTTAAGTAGACAGTTTGAACAGCAATGTTGATGAGATCGGTCAACAGACATAGAAAACTGGATGCTATACACTTTTTTCCATACAATGTACAATGACAGACTGCTTTATACCCCAAGACTAATCTCAGTGAAAATGTATGGCATTGGAACTGCTGTGCTCTCCAATCACCGAACAATTACATTTGACAATAATTTTTAGAAGTGTAATGAGAAAAAAGTATATACACACACATTTATATATATTTGAAATTAAGAAATATTCTTTAAATAGTGATTTAAATAAAATTAATATAAAAATTAGTTTTTAGACAAAATATATAGTTCAAATACTACATACCAAAAGATGGAATAGACATAAAGCTTACTTTAAAAAAAAAGAAGAGAATATGAAAATTAGAAGTTTGCTAGTGTAATTAATGTATTTTTCAAAAAGAAAATATGAACCATTTCAATTGATGCAGGAGAAGCATTTCTGAAATGAGACATATATTCACGATTTTTAATTTTTTTGGAAAAAAGAATCAATGAAAAGAAAGCATAAGCTTCAGGCTAAATTGTGTGCCCCAGAGTTCACACTGAAACCCTAACTCCTGCTCCCACTGAATATGAATATTTGGAGATAGGGCCTTTAAAAAGGTGATTTCGATTTCGAAATGACGCTGTTAAGGTAGGCTAGATACAATCTGATCAGGGTCCATATCAAAAGAAGAAATTTGGACACAAGAGGGGACTTCAGGGATCCTTGCAGACAGAGAGTGGCTGTGGGAGCCCAGGGAGAAGGCAGCCCTTCGCATACAGAAAGCAATCCTGCTCGAATCTTGATCTGACTCCTGACCTATGACAAAATAAATTTCTGTTGCGGAAGCCACCCAGTCTGTAGTATTTGGTTATGGTAGCCAAAGAAAACTAAGATGCCATGTGTTAAAAACAAAACAAAATAGAACAAGTATCTTCTTTGATTTTGAAATGTCTAAAGCATTCCGTCTAGATTAGGAACAAAGCAAGGATAACTGCCATCAACCCTTTTACTCTGATTTTACCCAAAGTCCTTGTCAATGTCATAGGGAAAGAAACAAAATGGGCAATGATCAGAAGAGAAGACACAATGCTGACACTCGCAGATGATAAGAGTTGCATATTTGAAAAACTCAAATTCAAGCAAGTTATTAGAATAAGTAAGAGATTTTAGCAGGACCGTTAACAATGTCATGTTTTATATGCAATTAAAAATTGCATGTAATTTTATGTAATTAAAATGTAATTTTAAAACATTTACAAATGCATCAAAAATATACTGTATTTAGAAAAAATATGATTAAAATTATTAATTTTTAGAGACAATTTTAAAACTTTAATGAAAGTCCTCAAAGAAGAACTAAATAAACAGTGAGGTATACTTTGGTTATGGATAAGAAAAATCAATGCCATCATGATGTCAATATGCCGAACTGTCTAGTGGAGTTGGTACAATTCTAATCAAAATCCCAAAGCCCTGCCCCCACCCTCAGGTATTCAATAAGCTATTGTAAAATTTATAAGGAAAAACAAGAAGCAAGAACACACAAGACATTTTGCAGAAGAACAAGGAGGAAGACTTGTCCTATTTTAAATCAAGACGGATTTTAAAGCTCTAACAACTGGAGCACCTGGGTGGCTCAGCGGGGTAAGTGTCAGACCTTTGATTTCAGTTTAGGTCATGATCTCAGGGTCCTGGGATCAAGCCCTGCATCGGGCTATATGTTTGGTGGGAAGTTTGCTTGAAGATTCTCTCTCTCTCTCCGCTCATTTACTGTCTCTCATTTAAAACAATATGCTAAAAGTGTCCATATTGATAAATGGGCATTAGAACAGTATAACAAATAAACAAGAGGAGAGAATTAAGAGCCCATACATAGATTTACATATGTGAAAACTTCCCGAAATGCGGAGCAGTGATCATTTCTGACCAGGGAGAAAATTATTGATTTCTTAATGGCCATGGGATAATTAGGTTTCTATGCAAAAGTTAGAAAATTGATTCTTTCCAAAAAAAAAAAAAAAAGAAAGAAAACGGATCCTAGGGGCGCCTGGGTGGCTCAGTGGGTTAAAGCTTCTGCCTTCGGCTCAGGTCATGATCCCAGGGTCCTGGGATTGAGCCCTGCATCGGGCTCTCTGCTTGGCAGGGAGCCTGCTTCCTCCTCTCTCTCTCTGCCTACTTGTGATCTCTGTCTGTCAAATAAATAAATAAAATCTTAAAAAAAAAAAAAAAGAAAAGAAAAGAAAATGGATCCTAATTATGTCACTTCAAAAAATACCTCTAAGTGGCTTATGTATATAAATACAAAAGTAAAAGATGTTAAACCTACAGAGGTCCCTGGATAGAAAAGTGCTTAAGATACACACACACACACACACACACACACACGAACAAATCACAATGAAAAAAATTATAAAATCAACTGCATTAAAAATAAGATTTTCTATATAACTGTTGGTTGAGAGTCTGACCCCCATACACATAGAGCAGGAAGAGATGAGGAAGCAGGCCACTTCAGATCAGGAGGTGGCAAGTTTGACAACCAAGGGAACTTACAAGGCCAGTAGATCTCTGCACCCACTTCCAGAATCCTAAAGCTTTATATAGAGGGCTTAATGGGACTAAGCCTTATATACCATGCAGATGATCTCAAAAACACCTTACACTATCAAGGCTATGACCTGGGACAGCTTCTGGTGTGGAAGAGTTAGGCATAGCATACATGCCAAGGATAATGTAGCAGGTGAGGAGCCTGTGAATGTCAGGGTCCAGCTCATGGGTCAACTGGGGTCATATTTTTTTGACCTCTTCCAACATTAGTAAAAAAGGCAGAGTATGTTTGCAAAACCAAAAATAGTATCATAATTAGAAAAATGTAAGAAAATATAAGAGGAAGTCAGGCAACTCAGAAGGAAAAATGTGTGTAAAAACAACAGATAAGGAAATCCAAGGGCCAATAAACATATATTAAAAAAAAGTTTCAGCTTCATTCATTCTTAAGGAAATGTAAATTAAAACCACAATATGATACAATTTCACTCTATCTCACTGGAAGAAAATTTAAAGTGCGCTTATAAAAAACTATTGACAAGGGCACCTGGGTAGCTCAGTTGGTTAAGCATCTATCTTCAGCTCTGGGCATGATCCCAGGGTCCTGGGATCCAGCCCCACATAGGGCTCCCTGCTGGGCAGAAAGCCTGCTTCTCCCTCTCCCTCTGCTCCTTCCTCCTCTTGTGCTCTCTCTCTCAAATAAATAAATAAAATCTTAAAAAAAAATTGACATCCTCTCTTGACATACATATCTTCAAACACAATCACAACCAGCTACATATACTATTAAAACTTCTAAAAGCATTCATTGAGTGAGATGTATAAGAATGTTCAAAGCAGAAAAAAAAAAAAAAAAAAACTGGAAATCATCCAAGCATCTATCAAGAGCAAAATGGATTAACAAATTTTGGTATATATGAAAATGAATGAACTATAGCCACAGGCATCAATACAGATGACACTTTAAAAAGGAGAGTAAACAAATACACATCATAGAGGATGTATCTGGTTTCATTCCATGTATATAAAGCACAACAGCTGGCAAAGACTAAGCAATATTTAGCTTAAAGATACAAACACATGTGTTAAAACCGTAAAGAAACCAAGGGGATGAATAACACAACATTTAAGAAATTGTTAACTTGAGACAAGGGAGTAAGATAAAATTAGGGAGGCACATATGTGAGCTAAAGTTCTAACATCCTATCCCTTAATCAAGGTCATAAGTACACAGATATTCATCTTATTATCTAAAAAATATTTACAAATTATGAAAAAAGGTAAAGACCAACTGCCAACACTTACAAGGCAGAGAGAATTTAGGAATTTAAATACACTCAGTCTTTTAAGGAAAAGAGAGTGCAAACAAAATTTTTTTCCGGAGTATCCAAAGAGTAATAATGACCTCCCTTAAGGTAACAATACTCAGGCAACACCAAACACATACCCAGGCACAGTTTAACAAGCAGTCTGTTTTTACGTCGATAACTCAGTTGTCCATCATATGCGTTTAGCCTTTCTTTTGAGTTATTGGTTTTTGTTTTTGTTTTTGTTTTTTATTTTTTGTAATCCCATGTCTCCATTTCCATAGTAGCCTCATTGGATTGTTTCATGGAGGCTCTACTTTCCTGATATGCTCTCAAGATTCCATCTGGAATGTTTTTAGGACCTATGAAGTAGCAACCTCACAAGTTTTGTATAATAAGGAATTTCAAAAAACAACTTTAAAAAGAGATGTTGAACACCAAACGGGGAGGTGGAAGCATGGTTTCAGAGACAACCAAAGAAAAGAGTCTGCAGCGCCCTCTATGCGATTTTGTCTTATTTTCTCAAAGCCACACTGGCTGCCTGGCTTTCTTGCTATTCAGTATCAACACAGTCCTAAGCCTTACAAAATAAAGGTAAGATAACAGGGAGAACAAATACAACAAAATAATAACCAGAGAGGAGAGATTAAAAAGAAACAAAACTGTCAACTGAAAATAAAACAGAAAATTAAAATAATTAGAAGAGAATTTGAAAAACAACCAATGTGTAAGCCTAATGGCAAAAATAATATTAGTAAAACTTTAGAAAACCAGATAAAAAGCTGATCAGGTAAAAGCATATAATAAAAAAGTGAAAGCAACAGAAGATAAAAATAGCTTCCAGAATATTAAGAAATAGTAAATTAAAAGTGAAGGATTAAGAAGCAAAGGGAAATGCATTATTTTTTAAGTGAAAATGAAAATACAAGTATATCAGGGGTCCCCAAAACCATGCTCAGGCTTCACGATTCCTGAGAATGATTCATGGGACTCAGAAAAACTGTTGTAGTCATGGTTATGGTTGATTATAGTGAAAGGACACAGAATAAAATCAGCAAAGGGAAATGTACATAAAGTCCAATCTTCCAGTTGTTCTCTCCCAGTGGAGTTACAGCGATGGGCTTAATTCTCCCAGCAACAGTATATGAGGACAGGTGCAAAGGTGTCTAGGATTTTTGCTGGGGCTCAGCATGCAGCACCTATATGACTGACCTTAGCTATCCTGTGAGTACCAAGACCTCAGGCATACAACTACACTCTCATCAGGCAGAATATCCCAAAGGCTCAGAGCTCATTCTCCCAGGAACCAGCCACTGGCCAGTCCTGAAAACAGGTCTTTCTTGAGAATGCGAATGTCTGGAGCAACCCTGGCCTGCTGAGTTAACCCTTTCCTGCACAGGGTGGTAGGGAAAAAAATATATAAGAAAATGGGAAAGAAGCAGAAAAATTAAAAACCCAAGAGCTAGAAGAATTAAGTGATAAATCTAAAAAAAAAAAATCAATGAAAAATCACTGTCTCAGAAACTGAATCTATTAAATCATGCCAAGATTCTCAATTGAAATACTAATAGAGGGAAACAAAAAGAAGGAAAGAACTGAGGGACACCAGCTATAGGCAAGCAAAGTGCTCCTTGTTTCCACATCTCTCCAACTTCACATGCCCAGCATTGTCTGAAGTTCTACTAGCACCCACCAAGGTGAACATCCTGGTCAAAGAAGCCACCCTCTCCAGAGAGGCTCAGCCAGCAACCAGCAACCCATGCCCTGTGGTCCTGCCATATGCTGCAGGTGCCCACCTACCACTAGGAATGTTGCCAGCTCTCCTGTGCTTGGAAATTAGGCAGTACATTCATGTAGGCATCTTTGATCACAAGTGCATGGCTTATTCTATCACTAATCACCTTAATTACATCTTGGCCCTTTCCTCATGGTGCATCACCTGTTAGTCTACCCATCTTCCCCCTCCCCATGTATCTACATATTGCAGAAACGCAGCGATTGACCACTTAGGACAACAAAAAGCCTAATGAACATCATGTCACAGCAAATAGCCGATGTCTAAAAGCTTCCATGTTAACCTGTGGGAACAGGACGACGGAAGGAAAGAGAGAATACCACAGGCTTTGAGAGCATGTTATACTCCACTGCAAAGTGAAAAATGCATTTGCTGAAAGCAAACTGTCACCACTTATGAAAAGCTGTCAGGGCTCCGAGTCCAATTAGAAAGGGAAAAAAATCAATAGTGATTCACTTCCTTGTTAGAAGAATTGATTTTCCTGATAAAGTTCACAATATTCTTAGAGTTTGTCTTAATCATTTTCTGGCAGAATGGCACAGCTCCAACTCTCCCCAAATTGTATAGTTAAATTGAGATCAGTGCTTTAGCAATTCATGGAGTTACAAATCAATCTCATCAAAGAGGACAACACATCCCTCGGACAGAAGGTGAGCAAAACGCCAGCCAGTCCTCCTGCTCTTGCCAAATATTCAGTTATTTATTTTATCTTTTTTAAGAATCTAGGTAAAGACCACGAGCTCCCAGTTTCCATTCAGAGTTTAATATCAAAATGGATATGTGGTTTCATTTTTCCTGTGCTAATAAAAAACTCTGACCTTGGATTTAGAAGAGCTAAGTCTGCATTCCAGTTCCATCTCTTGCTGGCCACATGACCTTGAGAAAATCATTTCACTTCCTTGAACTGCTCCTCCATCTTTAAAAAAGAGGTTGGATTTGACCGTGTGTGTGTTAGATATTTATGTGGCCCTAAAGCAGTTACACATTTTCCCTACTGTCCAAAAGAAGAGCATTCCTATGAAATCTTTCATAAGCTGAAATAGCATAAAGCCGAGTATCCTTTGCTTTTTGAAAGTTCACTTTGCTTTTGCGAAAGATCTTCATTAGTAAAGGAACAGCTTTTTCCACCAAAGTGAAAATCCTCTTCGTATTTCTTTTGGTTAGTGAAAATAGGTACCAATGTACCTCTATGTGTAATTTAGCAATTACATATAATTAAGCAATTACATGTCACATGTAGTGGGCTAATGCATCAACTCATTGAACCCTTCCAACCACCCCCATGAAAAAGCTATCATCGTCATTCTTTTTTATAGGCAAGGACACAGGGGCTTAGAGAGGTTTAGGTACTTTGCCCAATCTTCACCCTCATCCAGGGTGACATGAAACACAAGCTCTTGACCATGAGGCTCCTAAAACAGGACTCTAGAAACACCTCAACCTATATTATCCTTTTGGCAATTTACATTTCACATTAGCTTATGAAAGTTTCTGGGGAGTCCTGAAGCAAAGGCACCAGTTCATCCCAGCATTTCTCAAGTCGTTGGGTTATAGAACTTGCTTTTTCACGTACATTCTAGCAACATCCCAAAGGGGAAAGGATACTGGACTAAGAATCAGAAAATATTTGAGTCCCAGTCCTAAACATAAGCTACTAAATATATCACTTGCAAATTGTTTGAACTTTATGGATTCCTATCTCACATTTAGGTCTTTCATCCATTTTGAGTTTATCTCTGTTTATGGTGTAAGAGAATGGTCTATTTTCATTCTTTTGCATGTGACTGTCCTATTCTCCTAGCACCATTTATTGAAGAGACTGTACTATATGTTGGCTAATTGAATTTAAATTTTAAAAATGGCTTAAATTTTATAAACCTGGGATTTCATTATTGAATCAGTGGAACATCTACCTTAGGAAAGCTGTACATAAATCAGATAAGATGCTATATGGAGAAGTTTTTGTAAATAATAAACTACTACACAGATCCTAGGTGATAGTATCATTAATTCAGTTTTTTGAACATGAAACGTGAGGAATGGTTTCCCAACCACAGGCAACATTTGTCACTCAGTCATTCATTAGACTTCTTTTATAAGACCCATTTCTTCCTTTATCTTTTATTTTTGTAACCATCTAGTCCACTCCAAAACATCCAAATAACAAAATAATTGAACCTCATCAAAGGCTTTTTTCTCTTACACTCATTGACATGAATCTCTATTCAATCTTGATATTTTAACTGATTGCCCTAAAAAATTAATTCCATAAAACCCACAAATGCTATTTGAGACTAAGTTTTAAAGTAAGCACAAATGGGCGGTGAGCATTAAGGAGGGCATGTGATGTGGTGAGCACCGGGTGTTATATGCAACTGATGGATTGTTGAATGCTACTTCTGAAACTAGTGATGTACTATAGGTTGGCTAATTGCATTTAAATTTTAAAAAAAGTAAGCCAATACATAAACCTTGTATCATTCCAACAAATGGATTACTTGTGGATGGCAAACTCTGTTCCAGCAGCTTACCACCTCACATGCTTTATTATGTTGTTCATTACTTGGTATTTCCCCCCACATAGTTGCTATCATGTTTTACATCTCCTATACAACCCATAAAATACTGCAAATTCACTATGGTGTGATACATTAAGATTGAGAATTCAGCATGAGAAA
This sequence comes from Enhydra lutris kenyoni, assembly GCF_002288905.1. Lineage (NCBI taxonomy): Eukaryota > Metazoa > Chordata > Mammalia > Carnivora > Mustelidae > Enhydra > Enhydra lutris. The sequence continues at coordinate 9,553,786 of NW_019154150.1, forward strand.
AATCTCTCTCCAGACTCAAGGAGTTTAATGTTCAAAGTACCATCAGGCATTCTGTGTGTGTGTGTGTGTGTGTGTGTGTGTGTGTGTGTGTGAGAGAGAGAGAGAGAGAGAGAGAGAGAGAGAATTATGGTCCACAAGCCAAACCAAATCCTACATCCTACTATTTTTATACAGCCTGGGAGTTAAGAGTAGTTTTTACATTTTTAATGGTTGAGAGGGGAGAAAGGAAATATGTTGTGATAAGTGAAAATGATATGAAATTCAAATTTTAGTGTCCTTAAGTGTCACAGGAGTGAAGCCACACCTTTCAGTAGAATAACAGAGTTGAGAAGTTGGGACAAAGAGTGGAAGGTTTGCAAAGCTGAAATATTTACTATCTGACCCTTGACAAAAAAGTTTGCTGACCTCTGTCTTATGCTCAGATTTTTCATCCAATATGGTTTAGCTGAGAAACCATAGTTACTCCACTGAGCAGACATCTGGGGACAGATTTGGGGGAATAAGCTTAGTTAGCTTTTTAACTTGGCTTATAAAGGAAGGCAGTATGGGTTAGCAGAAATCTCAGGGCTTTGGGCCTGGGCGAGCACCTTGACTCGTTTTCCTAGCTGTCTGTCCTAGGATTACGCTGTTTGAATATCCCCATTCTCAATTTCCTTATCTATACAGTCAGACTCATGAATGTAGCCCAGGATCTAGCACAAAGCAATCTTCCAGTAAATGTCAGGTTCCTCTCTCAGGGTCACAGTAAGAGCTCCAGGGGACACATTACAAATGGACCCCAGCAATTCATTTTGCAGTTGAGGCCACACAACAATTGAAAAGGAAGGAGCAGACCACCCCCCAGATTGCTTCCTGCAACTTATTCACAGCACTTCTCAGGTCTAGCCAACTGAAAGATAACATAATTCAGACAGATCACTTAATTTCGCCCTTCCTTATTAGAAACAATTACCAAGCTGCATGGACTTCTCTGGAAATGGGCTTAACTCTGGACCTCCAGCCAGCACCCTCCAACAGCCCAGCTCAGAGCAAAAACTGGACAACACTGGTGTAGCATCCCTACAAGTGGGGAAAAGGTGGGAGGAGGGCACAGCCAGAGAACTGGAGCCCTCGGTGCTTAACCCAGTCAAACGAGAGGTACACTCTTTCTCTGCCCCAACCTGCTCAGTGCTGGAAACCAAAGAACACAAGGCTTTGCCTGGGCACTCAGCTCAAGTATGTTTACACCTACCTACTCACCTGAGTCATGGCTGTATTCCAGCAGGGTCAGCAAATGTAAGTGTGGTGACTCCCCCAGATCCTCTCTGGCAGGATGATGTCCATCCCCAGACTTCTGGAAGTGATGGCTGTTGCTAAGGGACAGAGGTGTCCCTGCTCAGGAGAACAGCTCTCCACCGAAAACTTGTGGTTATGTACTCCCCTTCTCACCCAGGAGAAACACTGAGCCAACACATAACTGGTACAGCATACAAAAGACTGCCCCCTTGCCTCACAATGGGACAACTGCACTTCTCTGTTCGCTCCAAAGCCGCCTCCCATCATCCCCAGGGCATCAGGCCAGAGCTAGACATTTCCTGAAGTCAGGTCCTTGCTCGGCTCCTTCTGCTTTAGTCTCTCCCTAAGGGATATTTCTTTTTTTTTTTTTTTAAGATTTTATTTATTTATTTGACAGACAGAGATCACAAGTACACAGAGAGGCCAGCGGGGGGTGGGAGGCACCGTGGGGGCAGGGAAGCAGGCTCCCTGATGAGCAGAGATCCTGATTTGGGGCTCCACTGAGCCACCCAGGTGCCCCTCCCTGAGGGATATTTCTGAAAAGTCCTCCCTCCCGAAGTCACAAATCCCTGTCTCAGTCCCTACTTCTAAGAGTCTTAACCTGAGGCACCTTGAGACGCCCAAAAAGCACAGACTTGGACTAATCCATGCCTGGGAGGGTGAGGTCACCAGGACAAGCCCCCCGGCACTGGAACCAGCAGAGTGGGCTGCACCCCCGAACGCTTCACTCAACATTCACTGCACATTGGATTGACAATGGGGCCAGATTCAGACATGGGTGGGCTGAGGTAAAACCAGGGGACCTCTAGGGATGGAATTCCAAGATTATTCTCTGAAATTATAATCTTAGCATTAAAAGCCTAGAAAGGTAGTAATGGTTTAAAGCTGGCCCAAAGAGAAAGATGACCCTTTTGCAAAGTGAGGCCAAGATGAGGGCCAGGAGAGCAGGCAAATCAGAACAGCCTTGGGAAGAGATGAATGCTTGCAGAAATTCTGCTTACCCCATGATCAACCTGTGATGCTATTTGACCTGAAGTGTAGCACCAACCTGGTTAAAAAGGGGACTGTGCCAAGTCCATCAGGAGCTTAAGAGGGTAGAGCTAAGAGGGCATTCTCCTCCCCCTTCCTTCACCGGGGAAGAATGATGGGAAACAGTGAGGCGACCATGAGGACTAGGAGGTAGCCACCACATCATTATGACAGTGCCACATACCTTCAGTTGCCAGCCTCACTGGGGTGGCAGGAAAGGCAGCGGGCTCTTACTCCACAAAGGTAATTTAAAAGCCTGCAGGTGAGACTCTTGGCCAGATCAAATGGGTTTTACTTCAGTGACTTAAGGCTGATCAAGCAATCAGGGAGTAGAGGAAGTTTAAAGAGGATGAAAGGGAAGTTATGGAAATAATTTGTCATAGTAAAAGGAATTATGGCTTCAAAGGCAAGTCAGGGATGTGTCTGCGAACCCAGGAGAACCATGCAGCAATGGAGACTGAACCGTGATAGAGGACTTAGGTGGGATAAGGGAAGAATGAGAAAATGCGAGGAGTCCCCTGGTGTCACCGACATGGGGTAATTGACAAAGCGCCAGCTCCTTAGAAAAACCAGAACTTGCCTGGTGGATAGAATGTGAGTTACAAGGTAAATTTGTAAATCTACTTCTATGTAACAAGTTTCTACTCTAGATTGCAAAGGGCAGGAATCTTTTGGGAATGTGAAAATATTCTAGGTCTTAATGGCAGGTAAAGATTTGTTAAAATTAGATACCTGTGCACTTGAAATGTGTCATTTTTTTTAAAAAGTGTCAATTTTATGGTATGTGAATTATACCTCCATAAAGTTGTTTTTTTAAGTTTGCACAGTGAATATATACTGGAAATATACTAATAAAAGGTTATTTCTCCTAAAACATTGATAAATTAATCAGTTACTCAGTATAGATTAAATCTTGGTCTTGAGATCATAGAATGGTACAAATTGCACTGCTAGCTAATTGAGTAAAAAAACTAATTTTCAGAGATATCAGTTCATTTGAATGAAAGGTGCCATTTTCATTTTTTGAAAATAAGCTATTTTTTCCTAAGACTTCTTTAGGAAACAATTGTATATATGTGAACTGGCAAGAGAAATAGTTTGCAATGTTTGGACTAAATGGATGAGAATTTTGAAAACTAAATTTTATTATTTCCAAGATGGCTAATAGTCCTCAAACATACTGAATTGCATTGGGGACACAATGGAATTAAGTAGGGCATCATTATTTATCACATTGTATTTTTTTTATTATAAACTCTGTGTGTTTTCAATCATTATTTCTTGTATTTCAGGAATAAATTTGTTTTGGAAAGCAATTTGTTGGACCAAAGCTGAAAGAGACAGAAAGAGCATATAGATCAGGCATTAATAAATGGCATTGTGTTTTGAACAATGGTTGTCAACATGATTTTTTTCCTAGCTGAACATTAGGAGGAATTTTTCCCATTTTTTGGTCTGCTTTAGAACTTCACACTGAAGTCCAAATTCTGTGGCTTTTCTAGGAAAGGCTGATTTTTAAAAAGCAAAAGTTTTACAAATACAAATTGGAAGTGTGTTCTATTTGGAGACCTAACATTAAAAATCTTTTCGTGGAAACCAACAAATTAAAAGGTATTGGAAATATGTGTATTATACAACTTGGCGAGGTAAAACTAAGAAATACTTTCTCTTACTGTTCCAAATTGGATTAAGAAAAATGTTTTTGCCATGTTGCCAATTTTTTGTGAGCATTAATCTGTTAAAAGTAAAGTTACTGCAGAATATAAAATTGGAAGGACTCTAAAACTTATTTGACTTTTAACCTTAAATTATTTTGCTCTTAGGTGGCATATTAGCCACAGTTCTCTAGAGAAACAAAACCAACAAAGTGTATGTATATATATAGAGAGAGGTTTATTTTAAAGGAATTGGCTTCTGTGTTTGTGGAGACTTGGAAAGTCCAAAATCTTCAGGGTAGGACCTCAGGCTGGAGACTCAGGAAAGCATCTCAGCTCAAGTCCAAAGGTGGTGGTCTGCTTGCAGAATGTCTTCTTGCTCAGAAGAGCCATACTTTTTCTATGAAGGCCTTCAACTCTCTGAATGAGGCCCACTCCCATTATGGAAGGTAATCTGTTTTACTCGAAGTCTACTGATTTAAATGCTTATCTTACATATATAAGAGTACATTTACAGAAAAGTAATGTTTGGCCAAATATCTCAGTACGGAGTCCCAGCCAGACTGACGCATAAAATTATCCATCACAGGTGGGAAGGAAGGAAAAAAATTGAAATATATCAAAAATGACTGGGAATCACACATAACAGTATCAGGGGATAGCTAGGTTTTAGGTAAATGTGGAAAGAGTACTGAAATATGATATAGCCACTTGTCCTTGAACTTCAATGACATGTTTTTGATGGAACACTGCACAATCAATATTGTCAAGGTCACAGTTATAAGTTGTGTTATGAAAACATTCCCAGCCAGTCTTCTCATTTTAATACAGGCTGTACTTCTCTGAGAGTGGAATAATAATAATTCTATTATCTCATACTTTCAAATTTGGAATATTGGCAGAGTGAAAGCTTAGGTAATAGTTACTCTATATACATATATCAAGGCCTCTGGGAATTTGAAATTCAACACTTAACAGTCTGCGATAATTATTTTTAAAAACTTGATAGTAATCGTGGCACTAGTTAAAAGCAAAACAGGGATGTGGAGGGAAAGAGAGGCAACAGGTACCGAGGTGGCTCCATTAATTATCAAACCCCGGCAATTGCTCAGTTTTAAAGAACCTTCGTGAGACAGACCATGTGATTCCTGTTCCTCACAGTGGACCATGAGAAAGGAGAGAAGAATTTATCTGCCAGTTCCCATCTCCCTTTGATCAAGGGTTTAACATAAAGCCATGAACTCCCCTGCACTTCCAGCTCATGTAAGTGTGGGTGCCAGCAGGCACCCATGGAGTCTCATGTCTCCACGGCAACCGGAAGCCAGGGGCGGCAGGCAGCACGCGGGAGAAGGTGTGTAGCCAGGTGTGCCTGGAGAAAGTTGCTCAGAGCCCACGGAGTACCTGTCACAGGTTGGGGTTCCTGGGAAAAAATCCCGAGATGGAGAGGCACCTGGGTGGTTCAGTGGGTTAAGCCTCTGCCTTCGGCTCAGGTCATGATCTCTGGGTCTTGGGATCGAGCCCTGCATCGGGCTCTCTGCTCAGTCGGGAGCCTGCTTCCCCCTCTCTCTCTGCCTGCCTCTCTGCCTACTTGGGATCTCTCTATCAAATAAATAAATAAAATCTTAAAAAAAAAAAAAAACCTGAGATGGAGATTTTTCATACAGGTGGAATGTTGGGGGGTGTGGGTGCTCTTAGGAATAAGACTGGAAAATGAGTGAGGGAAGCAGGGTGGAGCTGGGGGGGATTTGGGCAGCTCGCCACAGCCTCCATTTCAGTAAGCACTGCGGTGAAGGGCCGCGTCAGTGCGCAAGCTCCTGGAGTCTGGTAAGGCTGAAAGAATCTGCTTTTTTGGCATTAAGGGATGTGTGAAGAAACCAGTCCTAGGTCTTAATTGCAGGTAAAGATTTTACATGAATGGTGTAAACCTTTCGGATATGCTCATATTCCACCATTGCATCTGGCCCCTATGCTATAATATTTAGGGCCTCTATTTTTTTTTTTTTTTTTTTAAGAGAGGGAGGTGGGGAGGGGCAGACAGAGAAGGAGGGAATCTTAATCAGGCTCCACACCCAGTGCAGAGCCCCATGCAGGGCTGGATCTCACAACCCTGAGATCATGACCTGAGCCGTAATCAAGACTCAGATGCTTAACTGATTGAGCCACCAGGTACCTCATGGCCTCTATTTTTGATAGAACATACAACACTTCTTCCCTGAAAAAATAGAATTAAGCAGCCCTAAGGTTGACTTAAAGGTTGTAAACAACCTCAGTCGTGTAAAACAATAGAATTAGTGGGAATAAGAGCTACAGTTCCTGCTGCTACAGCATGTCCCAAAACTCTTCCCCACCCATTCTGGATATATTTAATCTCATTTGAGCACTTCTGCTAGCCTGAGTCGCTTGCTGGTGGAATAAACCAGAACCTAATCCTGAAGGGGTTTGAGCCTTTGGTTGTTGTATCCTTGTCAAGTGGTGATCATCTTATTTCTCAGCTGCCTTTATTGTTTTTAATATTTTATTTATTTGAGAGAGAGAGAGAGTATGAGAAGGGGGAGGGTTCGAGGGAGAAACAGACTCCCTGCCGAGCAGGGATCCTGATGCAGGACTCGATTCCCAGACTCCAGGATCATGACCTGAGCTGAAGGCAGTCGCTTAACCAATTAAGCCACCCAGGCACCCCCCTCAGCTGCCTTTAACTTAAAAACACAAGAGACACAGCAGTGAACTCTGGGTTGAAGACATAGTCCATCCAACCCATCTCTGCACCAGTACGCCTAGCCTAGCCCTTGTGGAAAATTGGGTTGAATGTGCCTCTTCATAGAAGAAACAGACAAATGAAAAGTTACAGAAGCCTGAGTCAGGTTCTACTAGCAAAGACAATTCATTCTGGCTCCTAAACAAACTGAATAAACAAAACAGACTCTCAAAACTCTGTAAACTCCTCCAGCCATCTTTCAAACAATCTATCAATTAGCGACCTACAATAAGAGGCTCAATGTTTCTTCAGACCATGTCAAAACAATTACCAGTGAAAAAATAAATTAGCAAAAGGCTGAGGACCTGGCTTCTTTTGATTGCAAACCACTCCTGGTGACTCCTGGCTTGCCCCCACCCCAACACCACCCAGAAAGAAGAGGCAGAAGCAGACCAGGTAATTCTGGCATAAACATAGTGTGCAAAAGGAAATGAGCAATCCTAGCAGTGTGGTTGATCACCAAGAAGAATTCCTCCCAGTCAAGCTGGGTTTTATTCTTTCACATCAGCTCACAAATCATTGGCGCAACTGGATGGAAAATAAAAAGTTCAAATTACTTGAAGAAAGCCATCATTTTTAAACAAGTAAATTCAAGACAAAACAAAACAAAAACAGAAACTTGAGTCAGGAAAACTGAACACAGACATATTATAAGAAAGTAGAGTGTGTTCAGAGATGTGTGACCCCAAGCAGAAGAGAGGACCCACAGAGGTCAAAGAGTGATAATTTCATCATAAAAAAGAAAATAATTATTACAATCAGAGGTAATAAGTTGAATTTTATGAAGGAGATATTCATCCATAATGATGTCAAAAAAAGAGAGAGGAAGATAGTTCAAAATGAGTTAAATAATGTTAAGTCACAAACTCTTGATACTGTTCACTAAGTATGTTATGAAGAGGCAAACCCAAATTATGAGTTCTATAGTAGATATACCCCAAGAAAATGTTTTACAAAAAAATCTCAAACATAACAAAAACTTGTAAGAATTTTACAGTGACCATCTGTATACTTGCTACCTAGATTCTACCATTAACGTTTTCCTCTACTTAGTTTATCATGTATCTATCCTTCAATCCCCTGTACCTCTAACATGACTTTGCTAGGGCCACCAGAACAAAGTTCCACAGACCAGGTGTCTTAAACACCAGAAACGTGTTTTCTCACAATCCTGGAGGCTAGAAGTCTAAGATCCAGGTATTAACAGGGTTAGTTCTTTATGAGGGCCTCTCCTCTTGGCTTGCAGATGACTGACTTTTCTCTGTCTCTACACAGTCTTCCTCCATGCGCTATGTCTTAATACACTCTTCTTATACTGCCTTAGAGCCTACCTAATCAAATGACCTCTTCAAATCCGAAGGCCCTGTCTCCAAGTAAAGGTGTATACTGAGGCACTGGGGGTTGGAACATCAACATATGAATTTGAGAGGGACGTGATTCAGCCTGTATTTTTTCAAAATAAATTGAAAGCATCAAAACTCTTTCTTCTATGATGGACTATTGACCTAAAACTAGCTTAACAAACCCAAAAGGGTTTCACGTGGACCAAATCCTGTTTCTTGCCTTTTACAGTTTTTTTCACTTCTCTGATACTACCAAGCTTCTGATGACCCTCCTATTTTCTCCCTTTAAAATGCTCAGTCACCTCTGTACAAGTCAAAATTGAGTTCATTCATGCTACTCTCTTTTCACTATCGTAGTAGTATATTACTAACTAAAATCTGTGCTTATCACTTTAACTAGTGCCCAGCTGTGTTTATCATGGACGGGAGGTGAGTTAACAGTTAACAGGTTCTGTCATAAACATGGAGTATGCTATTATTATACAGGAAAACAATACTGGGGGCTGATGTTGGGGAACAGTAAGAATAGATAAGAAACAATCATAAATAAAATTGTTTTTATAAGGAGAATAAATCCAGAAAAACATGGAAAAATGAGTCCTGTTGAAAGGGCTGTGATAATCAAATGGGAATTTATTTAATTGGAGGAGGAGGAGAACTTAAGATCACTTAGTAAAAGTTAAGTTCAAGGAAATGGGTCGGTGTGTTCAGAAGAATATGTGCAGGTCACCATGGATGATGTGACAGACAGAACTGTGTCCTTCCCAAATTCGTATGTTGAAGTCCCAACCCCCAGTGCCTCAGAATGTGCCTATAAACAAAATAAAAAAGGAGTGTTGTAAAGGGCTTTCATTTTTGTGACCACAGTAGTCAGATGTGCCAAGAACAGCCTAGATACGACAAAATGAAGCAGGGGGTCCAACTGAGGCAAAACTGAGGATACAGCTCAACTGATTGTATGCAAAGAGCCTCCTCCCCATGCTAGTAACCACATAATAAGGGGGAAAACACTAGTCCTGGGGACTGGATTGTGTACCCTCAAAGTTCTCACACTCATGTGCTAGGATCCTCTCAGTGGTGTCTTGTTCTTCAACAGTTGTTAGTAGTACTTCTTGTGAGAAACAGTGAAGTTAGGAAAAACCTATGTTGCCATGTTGGTGGCATCACTCTCAAAAGTCTTGATTGTCAATGTTTCTTTCCTCTAGCACTTTGAATATTTCATTCCACAGCTTTCTGCTGAGAAGTCAGATGTTAATCATATTGGGCTTCCCTTGTTAATAATCCGTCATTTTTCTCCTGCTGTACTTCCAGATTTTCTCCTTGTCCTTTGCATTCAGTGTTTTTGCTATGATGTGTCTATTTGTGTATCTCTTTACTTATTCACTCTACTTGGAGTGTTTTGAGCTTCCTGGATGTGTTGGTGGTTTTTTGTTTTGTTTTATTTTTTAAAGATTTTATTTATCTATTTGACAGACAGAGATCATAAGTAGGCAGAAAAGCAGGCAGAGAGAGGGGGAGAAGTAGTCTCCCTGCTGAGCAGAGACCCTGATCCAGGGCTCCATCTCAGGATCCTGAGATCATGACCTGAGCTGAAGGCAGAGGCCTAACCCACTGAGCCACCCAGGCACCCCTGGTGGGTTTTTTTCCCAATATTTTTCCTTTTCTTATTTTCATTTATTTATTTTATCTTGTTTCCTGTTCTATTTTTGGTACTCCCCTTATGTAAATGTTGGCACACTTACCACACCAATGTTTCTCTAAATTCTAAATGAATTTCATTCATTTTTCTTCATTATTGTTTCTCTCTTCTTCAGATTGAGTAATCTCTATTGATCTGTCTTCAAGTCTGCTCATTTTTCCTTCTGCCAGTTGAAATCTACTGTGAAGCCCTTCAAGTGAATATTTTATTTCATTTATTCTCCTTTTAACTCAAGAAATTCCTTTATTATGCTTTCTAGCTTATTGTGGATATTTTCTATTTGATGGACAGCTATTACCACACCTTCCTTTATTTTGTTAATCATGGTTTTCTTTAGTTCTTTAACATATTCATAACAGTTTTTAAAGCTTTTATTTATTTATTTAACAGAGAGAGAAATAGCAAGAGAGAGAGAACACAAGCAGGAGGAGTGGAAGAGGGAGAAGCAGGCTTCCTGCTGAGTGTAGAGCCTGATGTGGGACTCAATCCCAGGATCCTGGGATTGTGACCTGAACCGAAGGCAGACGCTTAACGATTGAGCCACCCAGGTGCCCCTCATAACAAATTTTTTAAAGATTAAATTTATTTATTTAAGAGAGAGAAAGTAGGAGAGAGCACAAGTGGTGGGGGGAGAGGAAGAAGCAGGCTCCCCACAGAGCAGGGTGCCCAAAGTAGGGTTCCATCTCAGGACCCTGGGATCATGACCTAAGCTGAAGGCAGACACTTAGCTGACTGAACCACCCAGCCACCCCTCATAACAACTTCTTTAAAGTCATCTTCCATTGTATCTGACATCTGGTCTCTCTTAGAAGCAGTTTCTGTTACCTGAATTTTTTTAGGTCTACAGGTCAAACTTTCCTGTTTCTTTGCATTCCTCATAAACTTTTTTGTTGGAAACTGGTTATTTTAGATAATAACAATTCTAGACACTGGTATTATCCTTCTGGGACTTGTTATTGTTATTTACTTTTTTGTTTATTTAGTGATGATTTTATTTATTATTTTTTTTTTTTTAGTTAGGTCTATTCCCACATTTCACAGTGTTGGTCCTCTGATATTGAACCTTAGTGGGATGAAGAATTGGATACACCCCAAATTGCTCTGGAACAAGTGTGATTTTGGCAGGTCTCTCTTCGACTGTCTCTTTCCCTGACCACACCTATGAGCCTCATGTGTGCCAGACACATTCTAATCCAGGGCATTTCAACATTGCTTTTCCCCCTTCCTGGAAGACTCTTCCTCCAGATATCATCATTTCTTACTTTCTCATTTCATACATATCTTGTGTCAAATGTTATTTCCAAAGAAAAATCTTCTCCGTCATATCTGTAGAAAATAGAAGTCCCTCTTGGAATTCTTCCTTGTTTTATTTTTTTCCTATAACACTTATACTGACTGTCATAATAACATAATTTATTTTTATTGTCCATCTTATACACTAGAATATAAGATTCACAGAGCATGAATTTTGCCTGCCACATTCACTGTTATATTATTTCTAGGGCCAAAGACAGTCCTTGGAGTAGGCACTCACCAAATATTTGTTAAATAAATTATTTTTAATTAATTAATAAATATTGTCACCCTATACTAGGCATTGAAAGTGGAGGGACGTATGCTCTGAGAAGAAGACTAAGAAAGAGAAAATTCTGGATGCAGAAACACCAAAATCAGCCTTCTCACCTCTTCCTTCTTGGTCTTGCTCCTCCTCTTGCTCCTGTTTTGGGGGAAATTATTCCTATTACTTTACTCTAAAATTTTACACACCTCAAGCTGCAAGGCAGGAGAGAGGACGAGCTGGTACAGAAGGAGAAAATAATTTGACTATGATTAATTTTTACAGACATACTCATTCCCAGGTTTAGAAAAATATGGACAAGAACTCAAGTGCAAAGGGCCACAACAAGGCAGGGGGAAATGTTATATGCACATTTTTCAGAATGCTTACATAGAGCTCTATGCAATCAATTCACTTCTCTGGTTCAAATCCTTCAAATATTCCCCTATTTCCCCAGAATAAAGACCCCAGACCTCTAATATGTTTAAAAGATCCTATAGGAACTGGCCTCAGCCTTCCTCTCTCAGTGTCTATCAAGCCACCTGCTTACCAGCCTTTCTGGGCTTTCTTCACATCCCCAGATGGTTTCCCAGCATCAAACATACATAGTCTTGCACCCTGAAAGCATTCCTCTTCAGGCATGGCCTGGATAATCTTAATCATGTTTCAGGTGTCAGCTCAAATATCACTTCTACCAGGCTTCTTCTGACCATAAACTTAAATAGTTTCCTATGGTATTTAGGGTATATCCAGCTGCTGTAACAAAAGACTTCAACACTAGAATGGCTCAAACCCGTAGAAGTGTGTCTCACACAGGTAGCAGTTCAAGGATAATTCAAGCACACAGGCTGATGTGGTCTCCAACTTCTTCAACACAGGGCTTCTAGGATCCCATGATTATCTCCATTCTGGTCAGCTGGGCCAGGGTAAGACTATAGAGGAGCAGATATGGGAGGTTTTATGGGCTAACCCAAAGTTGGCATACCACACATCTTCTCACATTCTCACATCTTTCTCACATCAGTCATGTGACCATGCCTAACAGCAAAAGAGATTGGGAAATGTAGTCTAGCTGTATTTCCAGGAAGAAGAGGAGAATTTGGATTTGGGCAGAAATGTAGCAGATTCCACCATAAGGTCCCTTTCTCCTCCCCTTTCGTTATTTTATAGCACTTGTTATTTCTCTATCACAAAGCTATATAAAGTCTACAAAGGTGGGGAATACCCCCACTATGTCCCTTGCAAGCCTAGCACATGGCTTTCAATATACATTACATTGAACTATGTGAAATTGCTGTTTTGTTTGTCGTAAAATGTCTAATATCAGTGATTTCAAAGCACAGCCTTTGAGGCACACCTTTGACAACCAGTTGTTCAGCAGAGCCTCTCCCACAGGTTAATGGAAACTCAGAACTCAAAGGCTTTCCCGCTTGCTTCTTTCCTCTTGTCTTAAGCCTTGTTGTGTAATTTAACTCCTTGCCAGGGAAACGCTTATAGAACAAAGTGTTCTATGGACGACCTCTGAGGCCATGTAGCCTGTGGAAGCCCAGGGGAGGCGCAGGGGACTCACACGCAGACCTCCTCTTAGGCTGAGCAGAATGCTTTGTCGTGCATGTTAATGAATGACAGACCTTCTGTTCTATCCCAATTAAGCAAACATTTGTTCAGCATCTACTATGTGCCAGGCACTGGATCCAAAGACAAGGACACAAGGACGATTACTTCCTTTGAAGAGCTTATGGACTTGCAGGGGCTCACAGTCAGTTTGTTTTGGAAATACCCCTTTGGCAGTTTTCAGAAGAACAGGCAGGAGAGAAAGGAAAACCATCTGGGAGATGATTTTAATAATCTAGGCAAGAGATGGCATCGCATATTGTTTTCCTTCACAGCTTTTTTCTTCCTGTTTTTCCCTCTAGGGGGAAAGAGCGTGGGAGGAGAGGTGGTCATGGGAAGGGTGAAGGGGCTGGGGAAGACAACTAGTCAGGGAGAAAGGCAGTGGTCCTTCCCCTGCTGATGAGGGACCGGGTAAGTAACAGAAAGGGGCCGCCACTGTCTAGATAAACTTTGGGGATGCCTGTGCCTTGTGCTTCAGCTGAGAAGTTCCCACTCCTTTCCAATCCCTTTAAATAGAGACATCTGCTTCTAAAATTCGGAAAAAATTGGGATCAGAGTGACATCAGCAACTGAGGCAGTACAGCCTTTCCTGGCATCCTTAATCCTTGGACTCCACCTTAATCCTTGTGAATGTAGTGTTGGAGAAATAGGAAGGAAAACCCACTCCAGAGTGTGTGCTTTCCATCATTTGTCAAGCAGGAGCCGTCTTTTTGCTGGGTCTTTGTTGCTCTCAGGCTCAGAGCTAAAAATAGACCTTCCAAAGAAAGCTCCCTTTAGGTGGTCCTACCAAGGCAATTTACATTATCAGCTCCTAGCTTCAAGACTAATTTGGAACACTCCTGCATTTGATGTGCTCCATTTTTTTTTTCAGAGGTGGCTGCTTTTTCACAACAGACTCCAAGGAAGTGCTCACCACAGGGATCTCAAATCTTGAGTCAAGAATTAGGACAGGAGGTTGTTAGCACACTTTAGGTGTCTGGTAGACTCCGTTTGGATTCCCTGCACAGGGCTATCAAATGCTTCTGCCCATTTTTTCTCCTAGGTGAAGGTTAAAAATATCTGCCCAAATAATCATATTCCTCTAAGCTTTCTACTAAACCCAGTAATTTCGTGGGGTACCAATTCCCTTTTACCTTGCATGGGATGACGGGTCAGCTGGAGAGTAGTCTGCAGTTGCCACTGTCAAAGCAGAAAGAGGATTCATGTCAGAGTGCAGAGATCCTCAAGACTGTCCTCAGATTGAATGGCACGTCCTATCCAGGTCATTCCGAGCAGTGTCAGGGAGCCTGAGCCTGAAACCTGGCAGCACGGCCGCCTGCATCATTGTGGAGAATATTTTGGAGACTGTCATGGAGACCGTGGAGCTGGGCAACAGCGGGGAAGTGCCTGAGCCATTAGGAAGTAATAAGCTGTCACTGTTGACCCTGTCCAAGTGACCCCTTTGGTGGTCTCTGACACCGACTCTGACAGGCCTGACTTCTCTTCCCAAAGGGCATGTGTATAACCTGTCACACTATAAAAAGAGCTTTCAAAGCCAATTTTATTATTTAGCTATTTTGACACCTTCATGGAATGACTTAAACTCTATATTAAAGATGAGGAAATGAAAACTCAGGAGGGTTAATTGACTTGTCCGAGTTCAAACTCGCCCAAATCTCAAGCATCCGAGTACGGGAAATAAAACTGATGCTTGTTTTAGTGACATTCAACATCTATTCAGCAATAATGTCTTACCACCCAGAAGCAAGATACCTGTCACCATCTATTAAAATCTCAAGTTTGTCTTCCACTTACTGACTCAGAAGCTACTAGACTAAGTGCAGTGTTTGTGTGTCAGGCACGTAGTAGATTTTGCTGTTATTGTTCTACTTTATTTCTTTCATTATACATAAGTTCTGCATGATTTTATAAAGGCTATTTATTAATATATTTTTAAAGTATTCTTGCTGCTTGAATGTGATCTTGTTTGCATTATATTTCTCATTTACTCCAGATAGAGAGGAAAGCTACTGCCATTTCTGCTTTAATTTTCACACCAACTGCCCAATTGAGCTCCCTAATGAGTTTTCATTGTTTCTAAGTTAGTTCTCTTGTACTTTTCAAGTAGACAGCTATGTTTATCTGAAAATAACGATACTATTAATTTAAAATTTTCCTAGATCTTTCCCTCTTACCACCTTCTCTTTCTCTCTTCCCTAACTACCTTCCTTAATTGGACTATCTTGAATTGGTAAAAGTAAAGATGTTCTATGTTGGAATGAGGGTAGTTGGGATTCAGAGAAAAGTTCCAAGTTTCAGTATCTCAGTGGCTTTCAGGAGTTGAGAAGAGGGGTTATGCCTGCTGTAGCCAGGTTCTGAAAAATAAGCTTAGAGAGGAAGGACTTTGTGGAAGAGCTAGAAGCAGTAGCCTATTCTGGGTTCAGTTCTGACAGACCAGAAGACAATAAGGCCCTGAGCCATTGCTGCTCCTTTCAGAACCAGAGAACACCCATCCCCTATGCAGACAAACTCTAGCAACAGCAATATGTAGGGCCACCCAGCAAAAGAGCACACCCCTTGCCTAGCACTACACAGACCACCTCTCCAGGTGTTCGTATCAGTTGGCTTATCTCCTATGTCTCTTGGTGTTGGCCCACAGGATTAGAACCACCTTCTAGGGGCATCTGGGTGGCTTAGTTGGTTAAGTGTCTGACTCTTGATCTCAGCTTAAGTCATGATCTTAAGGTTGTGAGGTCAACCTCTGCCTTTGGCTCTGAACTAGGCATGAAGCTTGCTTAAGATTCTCTCTCCTGCTCCCTCTGCCCCAACCTCTCTGTCTCTCTCTCCCTATTAAAAAAAAAAAAAAAAAGAACCCCCCACCTTGAGGCAAAATGTGACACTGTTGCATGATGGTAGGCATGTGAGCTCTGGAGTCCATCTGTATGGGCTCAAATGCTGGCCTCACCGATCCCTGCCTGTGAGACCACTTGGGAAAATAACCCTTCTGTGCCTAATTTACTTAGCTATGAAACGGTACTAATACTTACACCTACCTTCCAGGGCTTTAGGGAAGACTAAATTAGTAAATATATGTAAAATGCTTACATGTATATACAATGTATATATGTATACATATGTGTATACATATATACATATACATATAATGTATATATTACATGTATATATAATATATATTAATATGTATATACCATATACATATAATGTATATATGTATACATATATGTAATGTTTTGTGTATACATATGCATATACTTACAAAATATATGTAAAAAGACTGGCTTATAGAATGTGTCAAATAAATCTTAGCTAGAATAGTACCTGGTGAGTGAGTCTCTGGCATACTCTGGTGGTAAGACTGCAGGAAAGATGCTTCAAATTTCCAATTAATCTCTCTGAGCCTCATTTCCCTCATCTGTGGAGTTAAGAACACCTTCTTTGTTTAACTTATAGGAGAATTATTTCAGACAAGGTATATAAAAACAGCTGAAATGACAATGACCTAAAGTTGGTTTCCTTCCCATTAAATATCTTTATTATGTCATAAGTTCCATGAGGATGGAGACTCACCTCTATGCCTAAATACATCAGGGACTTAAGTAGATCCAAAGAGGAAGCAAGGTTCTGCACTAAATAAGTTGTAGGATTAAATTCCATCCATCCTTCACTCTACAACAGAATCATTTTTTTAGAAATACTTCGACCTTGGTCTTGTCAGTGCTCTTTCAGTAGGATAATTTAAGAAGGATCAATTTACGAAGAGACTATTTACAAAGCTATAATGATATTTGAGGTTCTTGCAGAGAATAAGTAACGTAGGGCTGGTAAGGTGAGTAGGGCTGTTTCTATCCCTCAGCCTACAGAATCAAAGGGAAGCTATGGTCCCAAGTACCTGGAAGGAGGGAGTCCCTAAGAAAGAGTCTCTGTGAGAAGGACTAAGCTCCAATCAAAGAACAAAGCCAGGCCAAGTTCATCTCGCACAAAGGGAAGCAGAAAAATAAATATTTTGAACTCCCTCCCTGATCTTACATCAGTCTCCTGCTAGAACTCCCCAGTAGTGAAATTCAACCAGAAACCAGGTGGGATGAAAGTAAGGTTGCCAGATTTAGCAAACTGAAAATGCAAGACACATAGGTAAATTCCAGTTTCAGATAAACAACCAATAAATTTTTAGCATAAGTATATCCCAAGTATTTCAGAGGATATACTTATACTAAAAACTTACTAGTTAGTTATCTGAAATTCAAATTTTAACTCTTTACCCTGCAGATGAGAGATCATTGATGGTTTCCATATAGGAAACAGCCTCCCTAAGCCGAGAGCAGGATGGAAAGGGATGGAGGGTGGATTTTGAGAGGCAAATGCAAAATAGTCTGACACACCCATTAGCTCACTTTTTTTGTTTGAACACATCCAGTATTTTTTCTTGTCTAGAAAAGTTTGAAACTCTAATACAGAAAATACATGAAATCACAAGAACTGCCAAGTCATCATTGGGTCAATTAGGTCACAGCCCTCTCTAAAACTAGCATGGTTTTCTATATACTTGTTAGTATGGAAAAATTGACTTACTCTTTGATAATGATATGAGAATAGTGTTTTAGTCACTCACTAAATTTCAATATCATAAATTTTAGACTGGAATTCATAAAACTTGGATTGCAGGTTTGGGAGTGAGTTTAGAAACAAAGAATATACAGAAACTAATACATATTTGAAGCACAAAACAATTGTTTATTAGCAATATTAAGAGTTCTTAACAATGTGTCATTTTAATATATTCTATTGTTATAACATCATTATATCACATGTGTTTGTTTCAAATTAATAAGCTTGAAATATCTGATAAATTTAATAGTATAGTCTCTCTTGATCTTATGGTTCTTGCAAACCAAAGATAAATTCTAAAATTGCATATCCCCAAGGACCATAAAGTAAGAATTACAAAGCCAAACAGTTACTAGCATTTTAGTTTTAGTTTTAGAGGTTATGTCTACTTTTTGAACTTACAGGATTTTACATATCATCTTCTGGGAATTCATCACTGTCTCTATAATTTTGGCAGTGCTAATATTCCATTTATGTGTTCAGTGAATGAATACCATAATTCAGGCACCCACAGAGAAGAATTCTAAAGAATTTTGATAGCACTTTAATGTAGTTAACTAATAAGAAAATGGGCACACAGGAGGCTCACATGGGAAATTCTCTGTGATGACACTGAAGGACTTTTCTAAGATTTCAGCTAGACAATTCACAAAGTAGATAGTTGTGGGTAGAGAATACATCAGGGACCATGTAGAGAATCATAGTGCAAGAGGGATGTAAACAATATCAGAGAATATCTCTTTGAAGGACCTGATTTAGCCAGTAAGGAAGCAGGTGCTTAAGACAGTGAACAAATGTGCCAGGCCATGGTGATTTTTTCTGGCTTTATGTCCAGCTCTAAGACCCTGTCTAGAACCATTTCAACAAGAGTGACACATGCTCTGGTGAGATTTTAATAATGCCTGAAGAAACGACTTCCTATAAAATAGGAGTGTTTGATCTGGTGATACTTGGATGTATGAGCTCCAGGAAAAAGAAAAGTGTACTTCATTGAAAAGAGCACTTATCCCTAAAGTGAAGGGTAGGAGAGTCTCTGATGTTTTGCTGACATGCTTCTTTTTCCTGCTCTTGGTCTAATCACTGGGGTCAGACTTATCTGGAAGATTTGGGGCAGTAATGGCTACCATAAGTTCCTACAGGTGACACCAGCAGATCCCATCAAGATAAGAGGCTGTGCCCAAGACACATGGCCAAAGCCAGTTTTTTTTTAAATTTTTTAAATTTATTTTCAGTGTAACAGTATTCATTGTTTTTGCACCACACCCAGTGCTCCATGCAATCCGTGCCCTCTCTAATACCCACAACCTGGTTCCCCGAACCTCCCACCCCCCGCCCCTTCAAAACCCTCAGATTGTTTTTCAGAGTCCATAGTCTCTCATGGTTCACCTCCCATTCCAATTTCCCTCAACTCCCTTCTCCTCTCTAACTCCCCTTGTCCTCCATGCTATTTGTTATGCTCCACAAATAAGTGAAACCATATGATAATTGACTCTCTCTGCTTGACTTATTTCACTCAGCATAATCTCTTCCAGTCCCGTCCATGTTGCTACAAAAGTTGGGTATTCATCCTTAGCATTCTCTTACATCATACACAAAAATAAACTCAAAAAGGGACGCCTGGGTGGCTCAGTTGGTTAAGCAGCTGCCTTCGGCTCAGGTCATGATCCCAGTGTCCTGGGATCGAGTCCCACATCGGGCTCCTTGCTCAGCGGGGAGCCTGCTTCTCCCTCTGCCTCTGCCTGCCATTCTTGCTCTGTCTGCCTGTGCTTGCTCTCTCTCCCTCTCTCTCTCTCTCTGACAAATAAATGAATAAAATCTTTAAAAAAAAATAAAATAAACTCAAAATGGATAAAAGACCTCAACGTGAGACAGGAATCCATCAGAATCCTAAAGGAGAATATAGGCAGTAACCTCTTCTATATCAGCCACAGCAACTTCTTTCAAGATATGTCTCCAAAGGCAAAGGAAACAAAAACGAAAATGAACTTTTGGGACTTCATCAAAATCAAAAGCTTCTGCACAGCAAAGGAAACAGTCAACAAAACAAAGAGGCAACCCACGGAGTGGGAGAAGATATGTGCAAATGACAGTACAGACAAAAGGTTGATATCCAGGATCTATAAAGAACTCCTCAAACTCAACACATGCAAAACAGACAATCATATTAAAAATTGGGCAGAAGATATGAACAGACACTTCTCCAATGAAGACATACAAATGGCTATCAGACACATGAAAAAATGTTCATCATCACTAGCCATCAGGGAGATTCAAATTAAAACCACATTGAGATACCACCTTACACCAGTTAGAATGGCCAAAATTAGCAAGACAGGAAACAACATGTGTTGGAGGGGATGTGGAGAAAGGGGAACCCTCTTACACTGTTTGATGGGAATGCAAGTTGGTGCAGCCACTTTGGAGAACAGTGTGGAGATTCCTCAAGAAATTAAAAATAGAGCTTCCCTAGGACCCTGCAATTGCACTACTGGGTATTGACCCCAAAGATACAGATGTAGTGAAAAGAAGGTCCATCTGTATCCCAATGTTTATAGCAGCAATGGCCACGGTCGCCAAACTGTGGAAAGAACCAAGATGCCCTTCAACAGATGAATGGATAAGGAAGATGTGGTCCATATACACTATGGAGTATTATGTCTCCATCAAAGCCAGTTTTGAAAGCATCCAAGTGAAATAATGCAACAACATAGCATGGCAGCTCCAGTGGCAATGTATGCTATGAAGGAAAGGAACTCAACAACTGTGACTTTCTGGAAAGGGGAGGTAGACTGAATAGAAGACCAGAGCAGGAGCTAGAAAATCTAGATTTGTAGGTTCATCTCAGTGTTTTACTGGATTCGTAAGATTGAGTAAGGCACTTGGCTTCCCTCCCTGAGTGTCCAATCAGGATAAGAATGCTGAGAATAGGCTTGTCAGAAAATAAGCACTCAAAAGTGTTATTTATAATCATTTGAATTTTATTATTATAATCTTGCAAGACTACTGTGTTACATAAAAATGCATCTATGGAAAATTGCAATGCATTATGTACACCCAAGGAGCTCCATAATTTACTGTAGATTGTGATGCTGGTATCCTTTCTAGCAGTTGTTACTTGGACCTTTAAAATTCAGGTGATTGAAATATTTTTCAGGATATAACACTAGTGAAAATTTTAAGACATACACCAGAATTGTTTCCTTCACAATGACTGCAGCTAAGGGGGGAAAAAAAACCTTCTATGTGTATAGATAAGGAATGAACAGGAACATGGGAAAATGACAGTAATTGGATTTGTTAACGGTGGTAGAAATGTGACTATCCTTTTGTGTTTTTATGTATTTGAATCTGTTCTTTAAATTAAAATAGCTTTAATTTGAAAATAATGAAATGCAGGAAGTTAAGCTAAACCTTGAGATTTACACGAGGGAACTCTGATATCCTAAATAATACTAATATAACAGTAGTCCATCTTACTGAGCACCTCCCATGAGTTGGGCATGGCGCTGAGTGCTTTCCGTGCACAGATCTGTCTCATTTTCCCAACAACACTGTGAACTGTAGGAGACACATAAGGAAACTGAAGCTTGCAGATTACCAGCTTGCCAAGGTCTCCCAGCTGGCAAATGTAGAGTACAGAAGCGCTTTGTGTGTAACAGTTCGGAATAAATATTGGTCCCTTTAATCCTGGGAACACAGATGGGTTCGCATTCTACCAGCTTTTTGGTGGTATTTGGAGCACTGAAGAGAAGGTTAAGTCACTGATCATGAGTATTTTTCACTTATGTCTCATTCCCTAGTGTGAATGCACCAACTTCTCATGGCTTCCTGGTTGCCTGCACACACCTACAGAGTGTGCAATGACTATTCGAATAGCAAATGACAGATAAGGAGCAAAGCCCAGAGAGGGAGGAGTCTGAGCTGGGGGGCAGAAAAGAACTGAAATGGCTTTGGAGGCCTCCTGGAGCCAACATCAGCTGCTAAAAAGAAGGAAAACACAAGCAAAGCAATGGATCTAAATTTAGCCATGGAGCCCTCCAGGCAGTATTTCACAAGGGCACTGCTATTTCTAGGAAAGAAGGAGGGGGCTTCTGAGAACCTGTTTCTCTTAAGGTGCTGCAAGCATCCTTCTTAAGCAAGTGCAGACAAATTGGGGAATCTCGGCTACACCCCATCCTTGATGTCACTCAACTGGATATAAAGATGGTTCAAAATGCCTTTCTTGCTCTCTGCATCTAATTTGCATTTTTCTAAAAATTAATGTTGCTGATATTATAGGAGATATCCTATAAAAAGAAATCGAGTACTCTTCTAAAATTTGGGAATCAAAAGTAAAATGTTTATTATTACATTTTTTCCAGGGATTTGAGGACATTTAACAGAAGGTGATAACAGTAAGCATGGCTAACTGTTCTGTGATGTCAGTTATGACCGAAACTGATTACCAGTGGGTACATTATCATGACTTTCTTCAGCATGTCGTTTTCAAGCACAAAACCTGTACCAAAGCATCAGGGCTATAGATAATAATTAGACATAATCCCCGCCTAGTCTAGAGAGTGAACACTGTATGATGATAAATGATTCATTATAATGTGATAAGTGCTCTGTTGGATGAATGTGCAAAACAGGGGTGCACAGTGAGAACCAGTGGGAGCTGGAGCACAGCAGGGTTTATCAGATAAAGAGAAGGTAATGTCCTCCAAAGTGGGGCATTATTCTTAAAAACTATGAAGGCATCCTTTTTTGAAAGACACTGTAGGAACAGTATTAGGGACAGACAGAAGTTCTGGAATCAGGGTTCAGAGCCAGGCTCTGTCACTTACTAACTGATGCAGCAGATTTCAAAATGCAGCCCAAATCTTTTACTTCCCTCACAACGTGAAGCTAACTCCAAACAAGAGGGAAAGTCTTCTTGACTCCTTGAGTCTGGCTTCGCCATGTCACTTGCCTTGCGATACAAGCAGAAGTTTGACAAGCCTTGAGCATCGCATCATGTCCTCTCTGGGTTTGTCGAACCCTGAGACCAGCGCGTGTGCAGCCTGATTACCCATTGTCGGATAAGGGACTGTGAGACCTGGCAGGGGACCTCAGATGTATGGGTGACCCCAGGAAGACTAGCAGAAGTGCCCGGCTCAGCCCACACCAACTGTCTACCCACAGACTTCTGAGCTGAAGAAATGATTGCTATTATAAGCGCTAAGTTTGGACATAGTTTGCTATAAACAAAAACTAATTGGTACATTCTGTGGCTCTGGATAATTTTCTTCACCTCTTTAAACTTGGTTCCCTCATCTATAACATGGAAATAATCAGAGTAATTGTCTCTTCGGTTGCTGAGAGTGAGTATTAAATAAGATAAGGCGTACAAAGAACTTACAATGCCTGACTAGATAGATAGTGACTAACAGTATGATTACATGCTTATAACCAGAATTGGATTTTTCCAGAAGTCAGGAGGGGCCCTATGGGATGTTATATGCTCTGTAACTACTAGAACCATAACATTTCCTGTGACACGTTTTAAAAGTAAACAATGGGAGGGGTGAGCCTGAATGGCTCAGTCCTTCTGCTCCACTCGGATCGAGCCCCACATCCAGGCTCCCTGCTCTGCGGGGAGTCAGCTTCTCCCTCTCCCTCTTCCCCTGCCCCACCCCTGGCTTGTGTTCTCTCTCACTCGCTCTGTCTCTCTCAAATGAATAAATAAAATTTTTTAAAAAATAAACAATAGAGATTTTTGTTTCTTTGTTTGATGTTTCAGTTTCTTTGGGAGTTTCATATACCAGTTAATAGGTTTTAAAATGTTATTTGGTGAAGTGCTATGTATTTATGTGTGTTTTTTTTTTCCCTAAATCCAACTTTTACTTTTTTTTAACCATTGTCTCTGCACCACAATGTTGAGCAGCTGAATCTTCTGCTTTCTCCAACTTCAGTGGCATATAACATCTTCCTGATTCATCTCTCACGGAGCAGCAGGGGGAATGCAATACTTAACTACATCATAGGAAGGATATGTGGGTTTGCTAATGGTCTCCTGAAAAAATTAAGTGTTAAGTGGTTCGATTCTTTCTACTTCTCTATTTTAAACATCAAGTCTAACAGAATTAATTTCCTAAAAATTAAAACTCTCTCCTAATGGAACACAATTAGGAAAATACATGAATGTACCCTTTTCAATAATGTGTTTTATATTGTTTATATTCTAAGTGTTTATATTCTAACTGAAGTCAGAAATTGACATAAATTTAAACTCGCTGCAATTACTGTATAATACATTTTGAAATTGTGCCTTTTTTGTAATTAGTCGTATGCTAGTGTGTCACACCTTTGAACTGGTTTCCACCTGACCCTCAGTTCTCCCCTCAACCGTGGTAACCCTTAAATACAAAACCTTGCTCAAGGTGACATGTTTATTCCTCCTGATAGAACTAGCAAAAGAATCTTCAGTGATGCCTTTATGAATGGCTATTTCCTGGTAGGCAACAGCATCATGACATCTCCATTCTGAGTTCTATCTGAACGTAAAACATGAATGTTTGTAAGAACATGCATCAGGGCTACAAAAATCAAACCACCAGCCATTAAGACACTTAATGAGGGAGTTTTCAATAACAGTCATGTTTCTGTTGGTAGCATCAGTTCCTCCAATTTGTTTGAACTTATCTATATCATAGGCTGTAATTATATGGGCCTATAAATGAAAGATAAGGTGTTTAAGTCACAGGGACATGCTTGATTTTTCACTTGTATTTTCAATCCAGCAAGGGGCTCAGGTTGGAGGCAATCTAACACACGAGAGCTTGAGTCTGTAGTCAGAATGCCTTCACTTAATAGCTCTGTGCTGGTCCACAGGGTCCTCACCTGCAAAGTGGAAATAATAATATTTCTTCCTAGACTTCAGTGAGGCAATGCACACAAAAGCATTGGAGGGGTGTCAGGGTGGCTGTCAGTTAAACATCTGACTTTGGCTCAGGTCATGATCTCAGGGTCCTAGAATCCAGCCCCGTGACGGGCTCTGCATTCAGCAAGGAATCTGTTTGTCCCTCTCCCTCCCCCTCTGCACCCCACCCCCACTGGAAACAGTGTCTGGTGGCTAATAGCCCTCAGTACTTGCTTTTTGAATTTGACCTTTGTGGAATGTTTCTTGTGGTGGAAATGGCATGGCTTAGATCACTGTTTATGAGTAAGACATAATAGTCAATGTTAGGGCTATATACATGGCTCCCTTTTAATAGAAACAGTATTTGAAACCAAGATTTGGGACTCAGTGTGTTTGTTGCTGCTGAGGTGTGCTTTCTTATAGGTCCTCTACAATAGCAAAAGACAAATATGTTTGCATACCACTCATGCGTGTCTGCGTGTGTGTGTATGTAACAAATATATATATTTGCATATTAATAAGGTGTATTTTGGGGCACCTGGGTAGCTCAGTCTGTTAAGCATCCAACTCTTGGTTTCCGCTCAGGTCATGACCCATGAGTCATGAGACTGAGCCCCTCATGGAGCATCTCATCCAGCTCCAGGCTCAGTGGGGAGCCTGCTTGAAGATTCTCTCCCTCGGCTCCTCCCCCAACTCATGCACGTGAGTGCACTCTCGATCTCTCAAATAAATAAATAAATCTTAAAAAGCTAACGTATATATTAATATAAAGTATAAGGTATATGAGATGTGTGTATATATATGGTATATATATAATATATAAGGTATATATATTAATATATCTTTATATATTAGTATTTCTATGTGTAGCCATCCATGTCTATATTAGGTTACATATGAGTTCAGATGTCTCCAACTTTTAATCCATTACCATGTGGATCATTCTCATCTCCACCTTTATGCATCTCCCACCAGCAGTGGGAAACTTGCTCCCACCAATAGCTGTCATCCGCTATCCACTGATGTAATTGTTCAGTTTCAGTATGCACATATATCCGTATAGAACTGTTAACCTCTCCTCCTGTGGGATCAGCTGATCAGCTAGAGCACAGGGCTTATGCCCTCCCCTCCAGTTCAGACAGGCTTCTGAAAAAGTTGTTTCCCTTGGTGTGTTTGACTTTGTTATGGAGATTGCTCTGGGCCTAAGGCAAAATAGTTATTTTTCAGTCTCCCTGCTCAAAACATGAGGAAGTTTTCCTGTGATCTTCACTGAGGGGATCTGGTGAGTTTCCTAAAAGTAAAGCTCATAAAAGTGTAAAGTACCCCCAACACTGGGTCCCAGGAGTTTCTCACTCTGAAGCTAGTCTACCCTCATCCTCCAGCAATTCATAAAAATCTGTTTCTAGTCAATATTTCTACAAGTTTATGGCTCCAGTGGCTTTGGCTTCAAAGAAGCCAACCTTAGTTCTGTATAACATTTTTAGTGCTTATTCTATGTATTACATTATAAATGCTTGACTTATTATAGACTACTGGTGTTGTCATTTTGCCAGTTTGAGTGAAATATTAAAACCTTACCTTTTTTACATCCACATACCTCCCCCATTCATAATAATTGTCTTAAATATTACCTGTATATACCTTTAGAACCACACTCAGTGTTATTATCTTTGCTTCAGCAGTCAAACAGAACTTACAAAACTCAAGAAGAGATTCAAAGCCTGCTCTATGTACTGATCAATTTTGCTTACCATGTTTTTCTTCCTTCCTCGTGCATCATACTTGCTTCTGTTATCATTACATTTCTGTTTAGAGAACTTCCTTTAGCCATTACTTATGGTAACCTTCCAGTAACATATCTTCTTCTTTGTTTTTCATCTGAAAATATCTTGATTTCCCTTCAGAACTGAAGGATATTTTCAGTGATCATAGAATTCTGGGTTGATGCTTCTTTTCTTTCAGTTCTTGAAAACAGTGTTATTTCTTTTTAGCTCTCATGATTCCAGATGAGAAATCCTTGGTCATCTGAACTAATTTTTGAGTTTTTGTTTTATTTTGTTTTGTTCTCCTATGGATAAGGCGTCAATTCTTCTCTGGATGCAGTCAAGAATTTTTTTTTTGTCTTTAGTTTTCAGAAGTTTAATTATGAGGTGTCTTGGCATGGATTTCACTGGATTCCATTTTGGGGAAATCTCTTAGCTTCTAAAATCTGTAGGTTTATATCTGTTGCTAAATTCGGTACATGTTCAGCCATTGTTTCCTAGAGTACTTTTTTAGCCTGACTCAATTTCTCCTCTCCTTCCAGGATTCTGATGATGTGACTATTAATTTTTTTTTAAAGATTTTATTTATTTGACAGACAGAGATCACAAGCAGGCAGAGAGACAGGCAAAGAGAGAGGAGGAAGCAGGCTCCCCGCCGAGTAGGGAGCCGGATGTGGGGCTCGATCCCAGGACCCTGGGATCATGACCCGAGCCGAAGGCAGAGGCTTTAACCCACTGAGCCACCCAGGTGCCCCATGACTATTAATTTTTTATATAGTCCCATTAGCCCTGAGGCTTTCTTCACCTTTTCCATTTATTTTTGTTCTGTTGTTCGCACTGGTCAATTTCTATTGTTGTAGCTTCCACTTCACTGATTCTTCCTTCTTTCTCCTTCTTTGTGCTGCTGAATCCATGCATGGAGCTTTTTTAAAATTTTTTTTTAATTCAATTTACCTAACATATAGTGTATTATTAGTTTCAGGGATAGGATTTAGTGATTCGTCACTTACATGTAACCTCCCCTGCTCATCCCAGCAAGTGTCCTCCTTAATGCCCATCACCCAGTTACTCCATCTCCCTAACCCCTTCCCCCCCAGCAACCCCCAGTTTGTTCCCTACAGTTAAGAGTCTTTTACGGTTCACCTCCCTCTCTGTTTTTATTTTATTTTATTTTTACTTCCCTTCCCCTATGTTCACCTGTTTTGGCTCTTAAACTCCACATATGAGTGAAATTACGCGGTATCAGCCTTTCTCTGACTGACTTATTTCTCTTAACATAATACCCTCTAGTTTCATCCATGTCATTACAAATGGTAAGAGTTCATTCTTTTTGACAGTTGAGTAATATTCAATTTTGTTTCAATTTGTGTATTTTGTATGTCTAGAATTTCCACTTTGTTCTTTTTTATGTCTTCTATTTGTTTACTGAGATTTTCTATTTCTATGCTAAGCTTCCTACTTTTCATTTGTTTCAAACATGGCCATATTGGTGTTTGAAGCATTTTTATTATGCTGTTTTAAGATCTTTGTCAGGTAATGCTAATATCTCTATCATATCACTGTTGGTGTCTTTTGATTGCCTTTTTCCATCCAGCTTGTTATCTTCTAGTCTCTTAATATGATGAGTAACTTTCTGTTGAAACCTAGATGTTTTTGCATTGTGTTACAAGACTGAATGTATTTAAACCTTCACTTTGAGCTAGTTTTCTCTGTCCCTCCTCTTGCAGAGGAAGTGGGGCAGGGTACCACCTTATTGCCAAATCAAAACTGACATCTAGAGCCCTAGGGCCTATTGGCCCTTTGTTAATGCTGAGTGAGAGTGAAAGCCCCCCACCCCATGTGGTCTCCACCAACACCACTGAGCATGGGGAGGAGGGAGCACATTAGCAGCTGATGAAAATTAAAGTCCCAGATCCCTACTTCACTTTCTGACACCCACCCAGCAGGAATGTTGGGACACCTCCTTCACAGCCTAGTAAGAGTGGAATCCTGGGCTCCCCACTTGGTCTTTGCTGACATGGCTCAGGATACAGTCTCAGTTTTTTATGTGGCATTGGCTGCAGGAGAGCAGTTATTGTCTAAAATCTGTCTGCACTGTTGGGTTGACCCTTTCTTGACACTTTAACTAGAAGAAGCAGCCTCTGGCTGGCATTTTCCTCCACTGGTCTGTCCCCATTGGCATTTCTAGTTTGCAACCTGTTCAGTTCCAACACTGGGATGTATAAGACAAAAAGAAAATTAAGGGAACTCACCACTGTGTCATCCCTTAGGTCCAGAAATATCAAGCCATTCTGCATCCTTCTCTCCACTTTTCAAAGTATTCTTACATTTGGTTTACATAAAACATTCAGAGGTTTTAGTTGTATCTAATGGGAAGACTAGGAAAAAGTATATCTCCTCTATATTCTTATAAATGGAAGATGACTCACTTTTATTTGGATTGTTTACCTGCCATTTGTAAAATTCTTCTATGCTTTATTGAAACATAATATATGGACAGAAAAACTCACAGATTGTTCACATATATTTCAGTGAGTTACCACCACCAAAGGTGGAGAGCTCCACTGGTAGGTACCTCCAAAAGTCACAGTGCTTCTTTCTAGTTATGAACTGTCCTTCTTTCCTAAATATGGCCATTGTCCTTGAACTTTACATAAATTATATAACATAGTATGTACTCTTCTGTGTCTGATTTCTTTTTTTCTATTTTGTGACAGAATCTGAATGTCCAACAAACATATGACAAGGGGGTTCAACTTCAGTAGCCATCAGGGAAATGCAAATAAAGCTACCATGATGAAATAAAAAATAACCCAGTATCCATGTTGGAGAAAACAACTGGAACGTGTAACTGTTCTTACGCATCGGCACCAAAAGTCATACACAAGAATGTTCAAACAACCCTATTCGTGATAGGGAAGAAATGAAAACACCCTAACAGTCCAGCCACACATAATGGATTAAATAAATTATGGCAGATTCATACAATCAAATTCTATACAGCAAGGAAAGAGAACAAATAATCTGCATATTTTACTTCTAAGTTACTTTAAAAAAAAATGAAACTGTTTTTCCTGCGATAAATTAGAAAGAGGAAATATGCTATAGTGTAGGATGCTTTATGCAACTTAAAACACTTATACACACAAATTAACGGCATATATTTCTCAAATAAGCATACATGTCTAAGATAGCTATTTTCAAAACATGATAGTGGGTGTCACTGAAGCAAGGGTATTTTGAGCAGGATGTGGGTTAGGTTTGGGACAATTAAAAAACAAATTAAAATGAGAAAGAAGAGTTACAAGGAGTGATGATGACAATTCTAGGTCCCTCCACTTCTCCCTGAGTAACAATAGTAAAATAAATAGCTACAGAAAATATAAGCAGAAAAATAGACTCATATTGAAATGTGAAGAATGGCCTTCCCCTTCTCCTCTTGGAAAATTGCTTCTTTTCTTTCAATAATAATGTTTTTCCCCTTGGTGAGCCTTCTCCTAGCTCCTCAGTGGAATTAGCATTTTCCTGCCCTGGTGGCTATGACCTCTCTTCATACTCGTGGTTATCATTTGTCCCCAGTTCTGTCTTCCTCAATGAGGTGAATTTCCCTCTGGGTTAAGAAAGAGACATATATCTCTCTCTATCCCTGAATCTAATAAAGGGCCTGGTACATAGCAGTTCTCAGCAACTATCAATAAATAAATCAGCAAATAAAGTGAGGGCTTCATTTATTTAGATATCTCTGCCTTATTTTTTAATGATCTCAAATATCTTAAGCTGAATAACGCCTTACTCCCAGGACCACAGAAGCAGTAGAAGCAACAGGACATGGTGACTCACTGCATAAGATGGTTGAGGAAAAGCAAATGGTAAAATGCTGCAGATTTTATTTAAAATCTGGGTGTTGGGATGCCTGGTGGCTCAGTTGGTTAAGCCCCTGTCTTTGGCTCAGGTCACGATCCTGGGGTCCTGGGATGGAGTCCAGCATGGGGCTCCTTGCTCAGCAGGGAGCCTGCTTCTCCCTCTGCCTGCTCTGCCTGCTGCTCTCTCTCTTATGCGTGCTCTCTCTCTCTCTCTTTGACAAATAAATAAGTTAAATCTTTAAAAAATAATAAAATAAAATCTGGGTGTTTCTCTGATTGACACATCAGCAGCTCTACCTGCAGTCTAAGGAACTCGGGGATTCCATGTCATATAAAACTACCAGCCAGGTTGGGTGACCTCAGAGCCCTAGGCCATTGTTTGGTAGAGTCTGGAATTGTGGCAGCTTGCATTTTGGGGAGGAAACTGGATAGAAACAGCCAACAACCCCTCTGAGTGTTTGTCCGAATAACACCACCATCAATATTAACTCCTACTCTACTCCGCACCGTAATTACCTGCATCCAGTCTCATTATTAACTGAGAAGACAAAATGGGCCAACTCTACAAGAATAAAGACAGATGAAACAGAGGTATATTTCCTAAGTCCAGGTTTTGTGGGGAAGTTGGCCTCAGCTATGGAGGGAAGAAAGTAGCATTTAAAGCTTAAGGTCTGAGTCATCTTTTCCAGACCAACTGTCAACTGCCTGATGGATGGCTCATGGCTGCCAAGTGAGTTACTGGAGGAACAGAGAGGGTTACAGAAGGCAGAAGGACAAAGAGGTAATATAACCCCTCTCTGGAAAACAGTTAAGAGAATCTGTGAGATTCATTTGCCCCCAACATGACACTACAGGCTTTTAGAGCATATTTCAAAGTAAATGCAAAGCTTTAGAGATAAAGAGCAGGAACTATTATCCATTTTTGCTGGAGTTCTTGGTTTTCATTTTTTGAGAGTCACTCTTTACTCCTCATTTCTAGAGATGTCATTTAAGATACAGAAGGATTAACCGAGCATACATTGAATACCCATAATCCTCTACCTGTTGTAACTTGTAAGTGTGCAAGTGACACGTGTGTTTGAATTTTAGAGCCCTGCAAACAGAATACGTTCCTGCCTCAGAGGGAGCCATAGCTCTCCGTGTCTGGCTACCAGGCATTGAGAATCGCTCTTTCTTACTCTGTGACCCCTGAAACCCTCCAGAAATCCTCATCATTCTTTTTCTCCTCCCTTTGTTACTAACAAGGCTGTTCCTCCCAGGCTGACTGGGATCCAACTTTCCTCATGGACCATTTATAAAAGTACTTAAAATGGTTATTCAAAGGATTTCCCCCAACATTTCCCTTTTTTGAGAATCATGTGTGTCATCTTACCCACAAAGAAAAGAAACTGTAGTTTTCTAGGAACCAAACCTGAACAGCCCTGCACTAACACCCTCCTTGTCTGTATGGACACTATACATTCTGCTCAAGATTCCTTCCGCAAGGGGCACCTGGGTGGCTGGGTCCATTAAGCATCTACCTTTGGCTCAGGTCATGATCTCTGGGTCCTGGGACCGAGTCCCTCATGGGGCTTGCTGATCAGTGGGGAGCCTGCTTCTCCCTCTCAATCCCCTCCTCTGCCCACCCCGCAACTGCTCATTCACTCTCTCTCTCAAATAAATAAGTAAATCTTAAACAAAAAAAATTCCTTCCACCAAAACCATAGTCATCTTTCAATTTCCACAAGAACCTTCCTAAACACCCTTTCCACTGATGGACTTCTTCCCCTGTCCTGTGCTCTCAGATCATGTTGCTCAAGCCCCTTATACAGCAGTGATCCCACTGAGTTTTTACAGTTTGCTTATGTGTGGCAAGGAGCCTGAGGTTTGGAGTCTGAAGGTGGAGCTGGAATCTCTACTCTACACTTGCCATTTACCATTAGGGAAAGTCATAAAACCTCTCAGGCTTCTGACGACCTCATCTGCAAAGTGGGTCTAATGGTACTTACCTTGCCAGGGTGACATTTAGGAACACAAGAGATAAATGAGCTTTTAATTGCCCTCTAACAGTTCCTAAGAAAAAGCATAAAAGCTCCTTCATAAATAAATAATGGCACATCTATACAATTGGATACACATTCATTAGAAAAAGGATAATGTATACTTATATTTATTGACACAGAACTATCTTTATGAATTATTATTAAAGACACGAACCCTTGGTGTCCTGAGATCATTTTATGTGAATATATATATACATTTAAAATATACCCATACATACATGTGCTTTGAAAAGGCAGCTTACCAAAAATCTAACAGTTATTACAAATAGGTGGTAGAATTCGGGAAGATTTTTTAATTTCCTCAGCATTCTTTTTGATACTGTTTTAATCATGATGAAGATGCTGTTTTGGAAAAGAGTATTTAGAAATACTTTGCATAAGGGCAAAAATGAACTATTAGGATTTTATCAAGATAAAAAAACTTTTGCACAGCAAAGGAAACAGTCAACAAAACCAAAAGATAACCAATAGAATGGGAAAAGATATTTGCAAATGACATATCAAATAAATGGCTAGTATCCAAAATCTATAAAGAAGTTATCAAACTCAACACCCAAAGAACAAATAATTCAATCAAGAAATAGGCAGAACACATGAAGAGGTATTTCTGCAAAGACATCCAAAGACACATGAAAAAGAGCTCAACATCAACTTGAAATCAGGAAAATATCACAGGGAAAACCACAGTGAGATACCACCTCACACCAGTCACAATGGCTAAAATTAATCATTCAGGAAATGACAGACATTGGCGAGGATGTGGAGAAAGGGGAACCCTCCTACACTGTTGGTGGGAATGCAAGCTGGTGCAGCCATTCGGGAAAACAGTATGGAGGTTCCTCAAAAAGTTGAAAATAGAGTGACCCTATGACCCAGCAATTGCACTACTGGGTATTTACCCTACAGATACAAATGTAGTGATCCAAAGGGACACATGCACCTAAATATTTATAGCAGCAATGTCCACCATAGCCAAACTATGGAAAGAGCCTAGATGTCCATCAACAGATGAATGGATAAAGAAGATGTGGTATATATATACAATGGAATACTATGCAGCCATCAAAAAACTGAAAGCTTGCCATTTGCAATGACGTGGATGGACCTAGAGGGTATTACGCTAAGTGAAATAAGTCAATCAGAGAAAGAAAATTTTCATATGATCTCACTGATATGAGGAATTTGAGAAACAAGACAGAGGATCATAGGGGAAGGAATGGAAAAATAAAACAAGACAAAACCAGAGAGGGAGACAAACCATAAGAGACTCTTAATCTCAGGAAACAAACTGAGGGTTGCTGGAGGGAAGGGGGATGGAATGGATGGGGTGACAGGGTGTTGGACATTGGGGAGGGCATATGCTGTGGTGAGTGCTGTGATTTGTGTAAAACTGATGAATCACAGACCTGTACCCCTGAAACAATAATACATTATATGTTAATTTTTAAAATGCTGTTAAAAAAAGAAATATTTTGCATAAGAGAATAAATTTGAAGACTCAGGAAAGAAACACGTGCTTTTAGTAGTTTGGTCATGTGTTCCAAATCTGAGTACAGCAGTGAGCATTGAGATTGGTAAACAAGTAAACAGACAGTGTTTCATTGTGCCACATATTAATTAACTTGGCACAGTATTTAACCTTTGTGAGTTTTGAGTTTCCCCTCTACAAGAGTTTTTCCATCAGACCTGTAAGTTTCTCTACAGGCTGGCATTTTATCTTTCACTCATTTAACAAATACTCACTGAGCACCTATTATACGAGGACTTAAGCTCCAGAAATAGATGATGAAGAGGAGACATGAGGTCCTCAATGTCACAGAGCTTAGATCCTGAAGAACACCAAATAAGGAAAGAAAGAAACAGGATTCTTTAGATGGTGGGCTCTGAGGTCTGAAACTGGAGGAAAGCTGTCCGTGGGGAACAATGGTAAGGGATTCTCAGATTCAGGAAATGGCGACAAGCACCAAATCTGGAAGAAAGAATAGACCAGGCATTTTGAGAAACAAAAGGGCCAGGGTGAAGGGGTTCTCACATCTCCGAAACTATTACCCTGAACCCACAGAAGAGGATATGTGAAGGTACATGCTAATTACTAATCAAAGGACCAAATTCTGTAGGAAACTGCATCTGAAGTTTCCAGGTAGGAGCTGTCAACAATTTTAGAAATGTGATACCTCCAGCTTGTTCTTCTTTCTCAAGGCTGATTTGGCGATTCAGAGTCTTTTGTGGTTCCATACACACTTTACACACTTTAGGATTGTTTGTTCTAGCTCTGTGAAAAATGCTGCTGGTATTTTGATATGGATTTCACTAAATCTGTAGATTACTTTGGGTAGTGTGGACATTTTAACAATATTGGTTCTTGCAAACCATAAGCACGGAGTATCTTTTCATGCTTGTGTTGTCGTCAGTTTCTTTCCCCAGTGTTTTATAGTTTTCTGAGTACAAGTCTTTCAACTCCTTGGTTAAGTTGATTCCTAGGGATTTTATTATTTTTGGTGCGAATATAAATGGGATTTGTTTTTTAATTTCTTTTTCTGCTATTTCGCAAATAGTGTATAGAAATTCAACTGTTTTGACATTGTACATGCAGTTGGTTGTAATGAGCAGAAAACCCAACTCAAAGTGAACATATTTGAGCAAAAGCATACAACTAATGATGACGATGATAGTAACAATAATAATTAGCAGTATGAGACTAGTTTTGACCAGGCCTTTAATCCTCTGATCCTTACAGAAACTCTATGAAGTAGGGATCATTATCTCATTTTAGACTTGAGGAAACCAAGATCGAGGAAGATCAAGTCAATTGCCTGAGATCTTGTTGTTTTTAAGTGGAAGAGCTAGGATGTTTGAACTTCAGGCTCATGGCCCTTCCACTAAATGTGAAGATTCAAGTCCCCCTCCATCTCCCAGAGGTTAGAACCAACTAGAAGCAGCCCAAAAATTTACTCTTTAGAGAATAGAGGCAGATCTTAACCAGAAACTAGCTCTATGAGGCTGCCTTTTCCAGGTCCTTCCAGTGGGAGACCATTTCAATGCCATCAAACAGTGCTATTCAAATATAACCTACCATCATTGTTGCTGTCATTATTATTAATTGGCACATCCAAAAACAGGTTAAGAAGGCAGTACAGACAAAAGGTTGATATCCAGGATCTACAAAGAACTTCTTAAACTCAACACGTGCAAAACAGATAATCATGTCAAAAAATGGGCAGAAGACATGAACAGACACTTCTCCAATGAAGACATACAAATGGCTATCAGACACATGAAAAAATGTTCATCATCACTGGCTATCAGGGAGATTCAAATTAAAACCACATTGAGATACCACCTTATACCAGTTAGAATGGCCAAAATTAGCAAGACAGGAAACAACATGTGTTGGAGAGGATTTGGAGAAAGGGGAACCCTCTTACACTGTTGGAGGGAATGCAAGTTGGTGCAGCCACTTTGGAGAACAATTGTGGAGATTCCTTAAGAAATTAAAAATAGTGGGGCACCTGGGTGGCTCAGTGGGTTAAGCCTCTGCCTTCGGCTCAGGTCATGATCTCAGGATCCTGGGATCGAGTCCCGCATCAGGCTCCCTGCTCAGCAGGGAGCCTGCTTTCCCCTCTCCCTCTGCTGCTCCCCCCACTTGTGCTCTCTCTCCTTCTCTCACTCCCTGTCAAATAAATAAATTCTTTAAAAAAAATAAAGAAATTAAAAATAGAGCTTCCCTATGACCCTGCAATTGCACTACTGGGTATTTACCCCAAAGATACAGATGTAGTTAAAAGAAGGGCCATCTGTACCCCGATGTTTATAGCAGCAATGGCCACAGTCGCCAAACTGTGGAAAGAACCAAGATGCCCTTCAACAGACGAAGGATAAGGAAGATGTGGTCCATATACACTATGGAGTATTATGCCTCCATCCGAAAGGATGAATACCCAACTTTTGTATCATCGTGGATGGGACTGGAAGAGATTATGCTGAGTGAAATAAGTCAAGCAGAGAGAGTCAATTATCATATGGTTTGACTTATTTATGGAGCATAACAAATAACATGGAGGACATGGGAGATGGAGAGGAGAAGGGAGTTGGGGGAAATTGGAAGGGGAGATGAACCATGAGAGACTGGACTATGAAAAAAAATCAGAGGGTTTTGAAGGGGCAGGGGGTGGAAGGTCGGGGGAGCCAGGTGGTGGGTTTTATGGAGGACACGTATTGCATGGAGCACTGGGTGTGGAGCATAAACAATGAATTCTGTTACACTGAAAAGAAATAAATTAAAAAAAAAAAAAAAAGAAGGCTTGCACTGGGTCTTGTCTGCCCCAATAACAGGAGTCTCCAAATAAAATGATTAGCTTTGATGCTGAGGAGGCAACAGTCAGGAGTTGTTGTGAGGACTGTAGTCCCACATTAACCATTGTTCAAAGCAGGGGCTGGTGGGGCTGCTGGTAGGACTTTGGGCAAAGCGTTGGGTTTCTCTGGCTTCCAGGCAGGTCCCTCAGGCAAGGTGGCCAGAGGTGACAACTAATGCCCCTTCACAGGTTGAATGACAGTGGTTGGTGCCTCCTGCCACATTTGTCTTTACTTCTTGGCTATCACCTCCAAAATGTACACCCGGTGATTTTTCACTTTTAAGATACAAGAATGGAGTGGGCAACTCTCCGTTCTTTGAGGACTCTCCCTATGCTTCTCCTAGGCTTCTGTCTGTCAATCTACGTCACTCTTCTCTTTAAGGCCTGCAGCCTCTTCACCAGATCTGGGTTCCACATATGTGCAAGGGACAGCAGAACAGTGTAGCCAAAACTTGGCCCAGGAGCAGGATATATCTGAGTTCGAGTCCCTGTTCCCACACTCACTGTAAAACCTAGCATAATTATCTTGCTAAATAAAAGATTAAATGAAAAAAACACAAAGAAAATGTTTCTAGCATAGCAGAAGCCCAGTGCAGGTTAGCAGTTATTATTACCATTGATTTAACTGCCACACTCCATACCCTTCATATATCTCATTATTCACAATAACCCCATGCATCAGACATGGAGAACCAACTTATTGAGACCCCTTTCTCCTTTATCCTTGTCACTTCCCCATTCCCTGGTCATTCTGCTTATCTTCTAACTTCCTTTCCTTGCTATTCTTTTTTGTACCCTTCCTAAGTATGGCATTTTAAAATTTTAAATAGTCTTAATATCTTTCTACCAAATGGCTCCAGAAGAAGCCAAAGCCCACAGAATCAAAGTCTGAGCATTTTCTAAAATGAAGGGGGAGATCATACAGCTGGCCTTCAACTCTTTAAAAAAAATAAAATAAGATCCAAAGATGAAAAATTCTTTGTACTTAAGTTACGGTGTGCTTACCTACCAAGATTGGAACTGCCCATGATCCTGGGGGGCTTCACTTCCTCCAAAGATCCTTCTCTGGCCACACACTTGTTCAGTCCTTGCATTTGTTCATAGTCATTAGATTCCTATATTTTTCTTTATCACAGTTCATAAAATCTCTGTGTGTGTGTGTGTGTGTGTGTGTGTGTATGATTTATTTAATCTCTGTCTCTCTCTCTCTCTCACCCGGCTCTCCATTCCAGGACAAAAGACTAAATCTATTGATATTTTCTCTCTGCTCAATCATTATTTTCTAGCACAATGTCTGGTACAGAGGAGATGCTGGATAAAGATCCGTTGATACTGTTGTTCCTGTCATTATATGGTCTGGTTGTTGCTCTTGTGATTTTGGCTATTAGAATCTTGTATCTAATGAGCAACTAGGAATTGTGTTTTGAGAAAGAAAGAGCTGTGGCCATTTGAGTTAGCTAATCTGGCCTGGTAAAATAAGAAGCTAAGGACCACTAGGGTATTTGGAGCTCTCTGAGAGCCAAATGCCCATTAAGAGCCTGGCACTTAGAACAGGAGCTTTCAGTTGATGTCCAGGATAGAGAGGGTAATAGGTTCTTTCCAAAGACATGAGCTAAGGCAAACATGCAGGACCAGATATATATAATTCACAGGATCCAGTTCAAAATAAAAATTCTGGGCCCCTTGTTCAAATATTATTAAGAATTATAAACAGAGCCATAAATACAGAGAGAACAAACTGGTGGTTGCCAGAGGGAAGGGAGGTGGGAAGATGGGCAAAAAGGGTGAAGGGGAATGAGAGGTACAGGCTTCCAGTTACGGAGCACATAAATCACAAGAATGAAAGGTACAGCACAGAGAATACAGTAAGTGGTATTGTAATAACATTGTATGGTGACAGATGGTAGCGACACTTGTGGAGAGCAGAGCATAATGAATAGAGATGTCGAATCACTATGTTGAACTCCTGAAACCAGTGTAACACTGTGTATCAACTAAACTACAGTTGAAAAAAAATTAAAAATAAAGGAATTTCAAGATGGTGATGGAAGATCATCAAACCAAGTACAGGGTCCTGGGTGAGACTGCACAGGTTGCATACCCATGAAGCTGGCCTTGCAAAATTTACAGAAAATCAGGAAAACCTGGAACATAATGTTGCAATTTTCTGTTAGACAATTGTGGGAGTTTTGTGTTTATGAAAAAATAAGATTTTTTAAATATCCAGATGTATTTCCTTTCCCTGCATACTTAACATAGGTTGTGTCTTCAAAACATAATGGATCCTTCTGTCCCCTTATTCAATGGGGCCATCTCTCTGTTTCCAAAGGTTCTATTAAGGCAGACTGGTCTGCCCCTCCGTGACCAGCCCTGAACTCCTTGCTATGCAGAAACACCCTGTGGGGTGTTCAGCCATGCAGAGCTGGCCTCCATCTGAGGCCTCAGAGTCCAAAGGACATGGGTTTTTGAGCCAAAATGGGTTCCAATCCACTATTTATAGTTCAGCGACTTAAAGCAAATTACTTAGCCTCCCTAGAACCTCAGTTTTCTCGTCTATAAAATGTGAGTGATGCTACCCAGTCCAAGAGGTTGGCCTTGAGGATTAAATAAGGTTAAAAAAAAAAAAAGTCTAGAGGGCTGAGCACAAAAAGCACACAACAAAATGAGGACACAGCCTCTTTGCATTTCGCCTCTGCTTTAGTCCAAGGCTGAATGGGGGAGGGCGGAGTGCCTTCAAGCAGGGGAACCCCAGCTCTCCCCGCTCTCCGTCACTGAGCCCTATAAATAACTTAGCTAAGTCACCGTCTCCCTTGGAGTCGCTGTTCCTTAGGGTGCGGAATGAGGGTGGTGTTGCAGGTGGTCCCTCCGGGCTAAATCCTTCCCGGGTTTTGTCTGCCTTCCACTACCCCTCCTGGGGCACCCCCTCTCTCGGGTCGGCGCGCGCGCGCTTGAGGCCGGGCTGCAGGACCCCTCAGCCGCGGCCCCCACCTCTCCCCCCACCCCCAGCCTCCCGGCCGCGGCCGCTCAGCCCCGCCCCGCCCCGCCGCCCCGCCTCCCCCGCGGCCAGCTAGCGCTCCCGAGCCGCCCGTCCGCTGCCGGCTGCCAGTCCCGCCAGTGCGCTGGCCGGCGAGGGGCGGCGGGCGTGCGGGACGGGCGTGCGCACAGGCGGAGTCCGGGGAGGGCGCGTGGGCGGCTGGGAGAGGATGGGAATCCCTGGGACCCGCGGCTGAGCTAGCCCGAGCGGCGGGAAGGCCAGCCTCGCTGTTCCACCGGGAGCCCAACACCGTTCCCGCGCCGCCAGGATGATCCCCCCGAGCGGCGCCCGCGAGGACGGCGTGGACGGGCTGCCCAAGGAGGCGCCGAGCGCCGAGCAGCCGCCCTCTCCTGCATCCACCAGCAGCCAGGAATCCAAGGTACCGCGCACACTTGCCCCAAGAAAACATGAACTCACTCTCCTGCTCTCTCGGTCCGCCTTCGTTTCCCTGGAACCGGCGCCGACGCCGGCGGGAGACGTACCCTTAGTACCCTCAGGGTTTCCCTGAGATTAGAATGTCGGGCCGGACTCGCTGTAACGCTGCTGGACCACGTCGCGTGGACCCAGCCTCCTGCCCACGCAGACCCGAGGCTGCGCTGGCTTCTCCCCGCAAGCACACGCTGGTTGGTGCGCCCTGACTCCAGGCTCAGAGACCGCTTTCCTGGGTGCTTGGTGGCTTGGTGGTTCTGTGCTTTCAGCCAGCTGGTGCCCAAAGCGCGTGGAGGTGTTCTGCTGCTTCTGAAGGATGAAGTATGATAGCGAGGGATCCGCCTTCAGAAAAGCTAGAGCACTTGTGGCCAGTAGAGGGGTGTTTGTGTCACAGGGGTCCCCGAGACTAATTTAAGGGCTTAATTTAAGGGTTTAATTTAAGGGCTCACGCCTAACTTCGGAAAAGCTAAGCGAAAGGAAAAAGCCGCATTCGTGGGAAAGTTGAGGTTCCTCTTGTGGAAGTTAATAGTTGGAGAACTTACACTTGCTTTTTATGAGTTACACTAACACACATACACAAAGCCAGACGCGCAGCACTTGTGCCACCGTTCCACTTCCTCTGAAACTCTCGTGGGGGCCAGGCACATGTTTGGAAATCTTGGAAGAGGAGCAAGTAAAATGTGGACGTTAGCAGTGACATGTCAAATGGCATCTTAGCCTGGAGTGAAAATCCTAAGATGTAGTTTGTGGTTATATGGATTTCTTTAAGTGCAGGGCTTCTGGTTCTTTATACAGATCTCCTTGTGAATTCCCCAGGCATCTTCGGAATTCTGGGCGGTTCCTGTATAGGAGTGAAGGGAAGGGGTATGCCGGTTTGGAGGGCAGGGCAGATGGGACCAAAACAAGTCCCATCCCTCTCTCCCTTTAGGTACATTCCTAAAAGCCATTGACAAATCAGCGGGATCAAAATCACAGCCAAGTGGCTCTTGGTTTAAGTGCTGCTGGGCACTATACACATCTCAGCCTCTGGAAGTTAGCCATCAAAGAGAGCTTTGCATTATCTTTATCTTTTTTTCCCCCCCTGATAAATGTCTGATCTGGGGCATGTGTGTGTCAACTTTTCTAGAACTCGATTGGAAATAGGGGCACGAGACGCTCCTTCCAAGGTCACTGTGAAGAATAGGTAAAATGACCCAGTGCAGTATAAAGACTCAATCTGTGTTTATCCTTTTCCTTCCTGAGATCAAGGGGCTCCAACCCACTACAGATACCCATTCCAAAGCTGTTTCATAACCT
Source organism: Enhydra lutris kenyoni (assembly GCF_002288905.1). NCBI lineage: Eukaryota > Metazoa > Chordata > Mammalia > Carnivora > Mustelidae > Enhydra > Enhydra lutris. The sequence continues at coordinate 9,594,978 of NW_019154150.1, forward strand.
GCACACACATACCTACCACCTCTCTTTTGACTGGAAGTTTCTGGGTGTCTCATCATTGTCTATCGTTGACCATCAGCCACCCAAGGGGTATGGGTTAGGGGCCATTTCAAAGATGGTCTCATAGACTGTAAATGAATGCAGCAAAATTCAAGAGTGAAACCGGTACTAAACTTTTTGAATAGGGCCTGTTGCTCTGCAGTCGGTGTGTTCTGGAAGGGGCTTAGCATTTGCGTACACCACGGCATGGTCTGGTTTAAACACACTATATGGGTTTGCTATTTATAGATATCCTGATGCAAATTCTTTGGCAGAGCAAAAACTACATATGTAATACCCATAATTATCCACTGATTTCTCTGACTAGGCTTTCAAATTTGTACATGCCAATTTTTCTCCAAGTGGGCTACACACCTGAAGGGCGTGTATATGTTCTGAAATTTGTCATGGCTTCGGTGTTCTTAATCAGTGGAGATGGCCCAGGGGTGGCAGGGGATGGGCCATGAACGCCAGGAAATTGAATGCAAAATAGTGTGTCCGAATGTGAATTTTTATGGTGTGGCATTGGTGATGTTCTCAAAGGGGTCCAACCCCCTCAAAAAAAGCTTAGCTGCTAGCATGGAGGAACACGTGGTAAGGGGGCTGGAGGGCATGAAACAGGAGCAGAAGAAAGTTCTATTTATTCTTCACCAGGGGTGCCAGATCTGAAAGTTCACTGCCATTTATAGGGATTTTCTGCCCTGAAGATGAGAGCATAAAAAGGAAAGCACGAACAAGGTAATAGTAGTCGTTTCACCTCACTCTGCTCGGACGGTCTGTTTATGAACCTATCACATGAGTTAGGCCTCTCTGGGCATTAAACTTCCTCAAGAAAGATTTTTAAAATTACCTTCTAAAAGACTTTTCTTTTCTGATTATAAGGGTAGCAAAATACTCTTTGTAGAAATATGAAAAGCCCAGATAGAAATAAAGGAAAAAGAAATAACCCATTGGCTCACAATCCAAGGCAACTACTGATAACATTTTGATCTATATCGTACATCTTTTTTTTAAGATCTATTTTTATATTTACACAGTTGAAAGAACTCTGGTCAGCATCTACTGAATGTGTACTCTATGTCAGGTACAACTTGATTCTTCACAATAACCCTATGAGGGAGATTGCCTGTTTCTTTGATTTTATGAATAAGGAAGCAGAAGCTCAGAAAGGTTGGGCGACTTGCCCAAGATCATACAGCTAGTTGAGTGACACAACCAGGGCAGAGTGCTGGGCAGCAGAGCTCTGGAGCGCAGCCCCCCACCACATCTGTTCATCATGCTTGTGTACTCTTTCACTTGCTCCTCGTTCCCATCATATCCTAACCACATAGCTCCCACGCCACTCAAAGTCATTTACAGCGGTATTTTCGTCTTCTCTTAAGAAATCTTTGAAAACGAGTTGAGCTGCATGTGAAATGACTAAAGACCAAATTTTGTTGAGCTTCTTTGGTTTGGTTTTGCTACTCTTCCTCCAAAAATAGACTTATGGAGATAATTAAATGTAATGTCACAGAAATATCTGGAAAAGTAGACCACAATAAACCCTTTAGAACAGAGAGTCCATTAGGAGTGGAAGAGGATGTTTCCATGCCCTGAGCCCGTAGCATGTTTCTGGAAGTCCATTTCCTTTGAAGGTTCTTTGGAATGCAACATCATAGCTTATTGGAGTTGGAAACACGAGCGATCATCTGCTCGGGGTATTTTTTAAATCAGGGATAATTTTTGTTGTGTAAATTTATTTTAGTATGGAAAATTTCAACAGGCACGAAAGTAGAGGAAACAGTATAAGGAATTGTCATGGAACTAATTACCTGCCTTCCCCAGCGACCAATTCTTGGGTGATCTTGTTGCATCTATTATTTCCGTTACAACCACCATCCCTCCCCAGATACACTGGATCATTTGAAAGCAAATTCCAGACATCATTTCATTTCATCCATAAATATTTCAGGTTGCCTCTCTAAAAGATAAGGGCTTTTTTAGTGAGCATGACTGCAGTTCCCTTATCACATGTACCAGGTGTTTTCATCAAGGGTTAGTGTGTTCTTTGGGGGTCCACAAACGGTCTTTGGAAGATGCATGCACAACCAGAATCTGCATTCAAAATTGTGCAGTTATGCACAGAGGTCCATCACCTGGGGAAAGGATCCAGAGCTTGTCTGAGATCAGTCCAGTACCTAGAGCCCTCAAAGTTTGCTGAAATGTCTTCTTTTTTCTCTCTTGAGGAAATCAAAGCCAAGAAAGAGACAATGACTTGCCTAAAATCACACAGATTGTTAGTGTTGTTTAAGAACACTCTTTTGGGGTGCCTGGGTGGCTCAGTGGGTTAAAGCCTCTGCCTTCTGCTCGGGTCATGGTTCCAGGGTCCTGGGATCGAGCCCTGCATCGGTCTCTCTGCTCAGCGGGGAGCCTGCTTCCCTTCCTCTCTCTCTCTGCCTGCCTCTCTGCCTCCTTGTGATCCCTGTCTGTCAAATAAATAAATAAAATCTTAAAAAAAAAAAAAAAGAACACTCTCTTGGACCTTGGATACCCCAGGACAATTTCCTGAGAGCATATGCCTGTGAACCGAAGTAGTAATGTGGTTTATGTGGTTTTCTTTTTCATAAAATTAGTTGAAGTGAAAGAATGTGAAAACCACTGATGAACCTCACCCCTCTATCTTTCCACTAACTGTTCCAGAAAGACCACAATCTCATTTGTTTTTTAAGTATAGAGACTGTTGAATACTAAGAAAAATGTCATGTTTCAGCATCCCTTATTTCAATGAATATCCCTTCTCCTACTGACTTACTGACAGCATAGAACTCTAGCTAAGGTCTAATAGGAAGGTTTTGTGTGGATACCCTTTGACATCACTTACATGACCCAAGAGGCTGTGAAGAGATTATAGGTTTCCAGGCCAAACAGAGAAGAATTGAGATCTTTTCTTATTAGTTGCCCTGTGACTCTGGGCCAGTTGTCTAGCCTCGCTGAGTCTCAGATTCCTAATCTCTAGAATGGGGATGCTAATACCCAGTTGACATGGGTTTTTCTGTAAAGCCTATAACCTAGTATGTCGTAAGCATACATGAGCACATAACGTTATTTACTTTCCCTTCCTGCTTCACATTAGATGGCTTCTATCCCTAATCAACCCCACATGTCATCACTGGAATCATTTCAGTAACCAAAACTGATGTTCCAATAGTATAACTGAATTTGCCTCCTTTTGGACTTTACTTATGCTGTTGAGTGCTGAGGGTTTTCGCCTTAGCTGTTTTGCACTCCCGACGAAGATAAGCCATTGATTTACCAACCTATAGCTTCAATTTTGGAAGGGGGATATAAGCCACCCCATAGCCCATAGGAGCCATGGACCAAGGAGTCCCCTCCTTCCATTGTTCTCTCTGAATCTGGACTACCATCCGAGCTAGGGTGAAGGTATCTCTTAACCCTAAGGATGTGCGCTGCATCTTCCAGAAAGGTGTGTGTTCACCAATCAGCAGCTGTTTATCGAGTGCCTCCTTTGTGCCCAGTGCATCTCATACGTATATGTGAAGATATTATTGATAAGGGACTTAACTGCTATTCAGGGAAGATGAAAGAAAATGGGACCTTGGCTTCGCATTCAGATCCCTTGGGGAGTCCAGTCCATCATTTAGACTACGAAGTGGAAATCTCTGAATGAGGGTTCCAGGGATCAGTATTGTCGTAGAGATTCCTTCATGATTCTATTGTGCAGCCAAGTTTGCGAAACACTGATTTAGACTCTAAGAATTGTAGACTGTCGAAGAAATTAAATAGAGAATAAGAATTGAATAAGAATGGTAGACTGTCAAGATCCTCGTCTTTCTAACCACAATACGTGAAGGAATCATTTGTAATTAGTCTCTCTTCTTCCCCTTCCTTTACCATTCAGTCCAAAGGAATAGCTCTGGCAATAGTGACCAGCTGTTGACTTCCATGTTACCAAATAATCTTAAGCATTTCTCAGATGCAGCTGGTTTTACAACAGTAGCTATGTCCTTACTGAGTTATTGTCATAATCATAAAAATAACAAGTATTCACTGTAGAAAACTGGAAGACAGAAAAATATAAAGAAGAATTTCTTTATCACACAACAACCTGGAGTTAAGGATGGTTATGTTTCTTGCTGTATTTCTTTCATTTACATTTCCTTTATGCATGCACACGCACCCTTGAAACAAAATTGGAACAGCGTATATACATAAATGCGTGTTGTACTTTTTCTTCCACTTGATGTTATGCAGTTTCCTTATACTCTTAGATAATCAATAACATGAATATTCAAAATGGTATAATATTCTACTTTGTTGTTACACCAGATCTATCCCAGAAGTCCCTTCTGACTGCATATTTAGATTCTTTCTTACCGTTCACATATTTTAAAATATTAAAATTTATGTCTTGCTACATAAAACTTTTATTATATTTCTAACTAGTTTCATGGGAAGTAGAATTGCTGGGTCCAGATATAAATACTTCTAAGGTCCTTTATTCTCATTGACACAGTGCCCTGAAGAAATATAATATTGTAGCTTTTTACTTCTTAGTAAAGTTTGACTGAAATATGACATCATACCAAAAAAGGCACACATTTCAAGATTCCAGCTTAATGAATTTTACAGAATATAAACTTTTTATCTGTCTGCAGTCAATGCAAAATCAAGAAATAGGATGTTACCAGCACCCCAGAATCTCCCTCAGACCCATTTCTATTTCTGCCTTCCCAAAGATAAAATAATATCCTGACTTCTAACAACATAAATTAATCTCAGTTATTTGAACTTTATGTAAATGGAGCATATACTGTATATTCTTTTATGCCTGGCTTCTTTCACTTAGTATGTTATGAAAGTCATCTATGCCATTGCAAGTAGCACTAGTTTTCCTTTTTCATTGCTGTATAGCATTCCACTATATGAATAGTTCACTATTGATCTACTCTTCTGATGGTGGACATTTGGATTGTTTCTTGGGTTTGGCGGCTATAAGTGGTACTGCTGTGATAATTTTTATGTATATCCTTTGTGGCACATCTTTTGGGTGTATACCTAGGAACAACATTGCTAGGTTGTAGGGCATATGTATAGATACTGTCAGCTTTCCAAAGTAGCTGTACCAATTCATACTCCCACTAATGGTTGTTATGCTGTGTTATGTTATGGTTGTTAAGCTTTTCTATGTTTTATTTATGAAATCTTTGCTTACCCCAAAGATATGAAGGTATTCTTCTATATTATTTCCTAGAAATGTTGTTTTGCCTTTCACACATAGATTTATAACCCATTTAGAATCACTGTTTTGGTATGGTGTGAGGTAGGGGTCAAGATTCAGGATTGCACTGCTGCCTTTGCTCTTCTAATAACATATACCACTCAAGAGTGTTTGCTTCTGGGATGCCTGGGTGGCTCAGTCAGTTAAGTGTCTGCCTTCGGCTCAGGTCATGATCCCAACGTCCTGGGGTGGAGTCCTGCATCAGGCTCCCTGCTTAGCAGGGAGTCTGCTTCTTCCTCTCCCTCTACCTGCTTCTGCCCCTGCTTGTGTGCACGCTTTCTCTTTCTCTATCTCTTTCTCTCTCTCTCTGACAAATAAATAAATAAAAATCTTAAAAACACACACACACACACACACACTCAAAGAAAGAAAGAATGTTTGCTTCTGTAGGTATCCCAGGGCATCACTAGCTGAGAACCTAATTTTATATTACTTTTTTGGTTTGGAGGTTCCCAGACCAAATTGTGTTATATAAATTTGAGCCTTAAATCTATGTGAAGGCAGATCTGTAATTATGAATTCTCAGGAAATATGTATATATGTATGTATATATTCTGCTTTATGACTATGTTAAGATTTCTTTATCATGAACCTGAGTTGGTGAGAAATTTGTTTCTAGTTCATTCTTTCTTTCTTTTTCAAGTCTCTGTTTTATTTAGGCATCAAAATCCAACCACCCTAGTTTTTTTTTTTTAATTTGTGGTAAAATATACATAATTTATTATTTACCATTTTTACCATTTTTAAGTGTACATTTCTGTGACATTAAATACATTCTCATTGTTATGCAACTATCACCACCATCCATCTCCAGAAATTTTGCATCTTCCCAAACTGAAACTCTGTCCCCATTAAAGAGTTATTCCCCATCTCCTTTTGCCTCCAGCCCCTGACATCACCATTCTACTTTCTGATTCTCTGAATTTGACTTCTCTAGCTACCTCATCTAAGAAGAATTCCATAATATTCGTCCCTTTGTGATTGGCTTATTTCCCTTAATGTAAATCTTCAAGGTTCATTCATGTCTTGGTATGTGTCAGAATTCCCTTCCTTTTGAAAGGCTAAATAATATTCCATTATATGGATATATCACATTTTTTGGAGCTAAGAAATTTTGCTGTATTTTCAATAGGATAATATTTGATATCATTCATAATTTATTATTTTTTATTTTCTCACTCTCTGAACTTCTTTCCCAGTTACACTAATTCACTTACCATCAAGGGACATTTGGGTTGCTTCCATCTTTTGGCTATTATGAATAGTGCTGTTATGAACTTAGGTATGCAAATGTCGGTTCAGGTCCCTGCTTTTATTTCTCTCAGGTGTATGGCATGAAATATGATTGCTATATTATGTGGCAATTCTTTTTTAATTTTTTGAGGAATCATCATATTGCTTTCCCCACGGCTGCACCAATTTAGATCACATCAGCAATACACAAGGGTTCTAATTTCTCTACATCCTCTCCAACACTTCGTATTTTCTGTTTTTTTGTTTTGTTTTGTTTTTGTTTTTGTTTTGTTTTTATTCTAATGGGTGTTCAGTGGTATCTTATCGTAGTTTTTATTTTGTATTTCCCGAATGATCAGTTGAGCATCATTTCATGTGCTTATTGGCCATTGGTATATCTTCTTAGGAGAGATGTCCATTCAAGGCCTTTGCTCATTTTTTAACCAGATTGCTTGGGTTTTTTTGGTTAAGTTGTAGTTTCATAGTCTTTTAAATCAGAACATTTGAAGGACAAAGATATATGGAATTTTTCTTATTGTTTTAATTACACTTATTTACACAAGGATTATTTTTATGTTTTAAAAATATTTGTCTTTTTTCTTATGCATATTATCTGATCGTATTATCTGTCCTTGTCTATTTTAATAAAACATTCATCCATTTCCTATAGATTTTTTAAAAACTTCTTTATAAATATTAAAACCATGATCTTTCATATATGTTGCTAACCTTTTCCCACAGTGAAACTTGCTTTTTTGATTTTATGACATTTTCAGTACAGAAGATTTCTTTTGTCATGTTGTTAGGTGTCTCAGATTTATTTAGCTATGGCTTCTTTTTTCCATTTATATTTAGAATGGTCTTTGCCACCCTGGAAGCAGATAAATAATAACCTGTTTGTTTCTCTAGATCTTTAATAAATACTTGTTACTTTTATCACCTTAATCCATCTGGCTTTTTTGGTGTTATGTGGTATGGGAGAACTCTAATTTTTTTTTCCCCAATGATTACTGAGTATTTCTAAAACCATTTATTGAATAATTCATTGTTTTTTCACTGACTTGAAATGTTACACTTATTATGTAATAAATGCTAATATGTACTAGGTTCTCCTTTAGAGTCATCTGTTATATTCTAACAATTTTGCATGTATTACTCTACAGTACTTTGGCATGATTACTATAACCTTTTAATCATTGTAGCTTTTTAATAGATAATTGGTAATACAAGTACCTTCTTGGGAGTTTTATTTATTTAGCTGCACACATTTCTGTTTTTCTACCAAGTTATAAAAATGATATTTTAGAACTCACTGCATGAAACTTTTAAGATCATCTCAGTGAAATCTTTACTAGTAATGGGGTTTCTTATCCAGAAACATAGTATGTATATCGTTAGGTATTAACATGCCTTTTATGACACTCATAAACACTTGAGAGTTTTCCTCAAATCCTTTCTGCCCGATTCTATGTTAGCTCTTGTCTGGGTGTTTTATACTCTGGGTTGCACTTACAAACCATCTCTTTTATATTTTCTGATTGCTGAGAGCTGATATACAGGACATTTGTTTTATATTAATTTTATAACCTAAGATCTTCCACATTCCATTTCTTATTCATCAATAAAGAAATACAGTCTTGCTTAGCAGCTCAAAGCATGGGCTCTGGAGTCAAAAATAGCTGTGTTCACATCCACAGTACCACTCTGGGATGCCACTTAATACGCTTCCCTATCCTTGGTTTTCCTGAGCTTCACTGTTCTTTCTGTAAAGTGAGCATAATAATGCCTTCTGCAACATTGTCATTAGGATTACATTAATTAGTGGATGCTAAGTGCTTAACACAGTGCCTGGCACATAATAAGTAAATGTGAGCTATCATTACCGGATTATCATAATATCTGCAATAATAATTTCACCTCTCTAAATATAATTCTCATTTTGGGAGGTGGGAGATTAGGGTACATTTGGAACAGGGGCTTACTGCACTCCCAAAATACGGTAAATATTAGTGGAGGTATTGAGCTAATGCCTGGCTTACTTTAAATGCCAACACTGTTTTGCCATAAGTGTACGCCCTCTGTAAGTGTGCATTGTACAGTGTTGGGTGCTAAGGAGTGGCCTTAGCTCTCTTGTTTATCAACCCATTGTGGAAGCCACTGCAAATTTACACACTCAGCCTGAGAAGCATAAGGTGGTGCTTTGCAAAGGAGGTCCTTAAGACCTCCTTCTCTACAAATTCCAGACCTCCCTCATCACTCATGTTCACAATTAAACTGAGACAGTCTTTCTTGTGTTAAGATGGGTAATGTTCTTAGCTTACTAAGAATTTCCATCAGGAATGGATGTGGAATGGTTTCAAATTACTTTGGCAAGTATCAAGGTAATCGTGTGATTTCTTTTCTTTTCTTTTTTATTTATTTTTTGTCCTTTGGCCTCTTTATGTGATGGATTATATTTATAGATAGCCTAATATTAAACCCTTCTTACATTCCTGGAAAAGGTCCTACTTGGCTATGAGGATTTTCTTTTAATAAACTGCTAGGATTTGATTGCCAATACTTTATTATTTTTTACATCTTTATACATAAAGGAGATTATTCTGTAATAGTTACTTTGTGTTCTTGGTCAGATTTTATTTTTAAGGATATGCCAAGTTTTAAAAAACAATTTGGGAAGATTTCTATAGAAGCTTTCATTTGTTTTGTTTTTGTTTTTTCCATGGAGCAATTTGTAGAACCCAGATCCCCTCTTTCAAAAAAGAGAAAAAAAAAAAACCTCTGATAATATCTAACACCTATTTTAAAATAAATTTTGAGAACATTTCTTCGATTTTATTATTCTATTCTTTTTTTAACGAATTGGCATGATTCAGATTTGTTAATTTGTATTTTTCCATAAAATTATTCATTTCCTTTAAATCTTACTAACATCCCTGGATGGGTTATTATAAAACAGCTCCAGACCTTCCTTCAGTCTCTTCCCATTCTCACTTTCTCTAGTGGGGTTCCCATGTGTGCACACCCCGTTTTGTAGTTCTCTGTATTTGTATAACATTAGTCCCTTAGATCTGGGAATCAGAAGAGTTAAACACCAGTGCTCCCCCCCTTAAATCTCTCACTCCATTGATTCCCCTCCTACTGCTGGAACAATTCCTCTCTGGTCCTTTGGGCTATCACTTTCCCCTCCAGTGGTCACTCAAATGTTGGTCTTCTCTAGCATCCTAGTGTCAGCCCTCAGCTCTTCTCACTCTCCATAATCTCTCTACATCTCTACTGGGACGTGTTACCTATTTTAATTTCACCCGCTAGCCGATAACTTCCGAATCTGAATCCAACACAAATCTGAGCTCTAGACTGATCTATCCAGCTGCTTTTTGGACCGCCTGACTTGAGGCCGTCCATGCCTTTTAAATTTAGCCTATTCTCAACCAAACCCATCATGCTCGCTCGACTCAAGTGCCCGCCCAGGTCTTCATGTGTTCTCATCCATTGGTGAGCATAATCCCTCAAGTCAACTGAGCCAGAAAACCAGAAGTTATCCTTGATGACCCCCAGAGGGCCAGAGCAGAGAGGTGGCTTGGCAGCAGGTGGACAAGGGACAAAATGTCTGTCAGCCCCCAGAGGGTGCTTCACTGATCTGGAAATGCAAGTTGTCCATGCTGCCTTTTGGTAACAGCCCCATAGCTGATGTTCCAGTCTGCATGTTTTCCTCAGGTCTGACAGCAGCTGTGACCACAGCATAGACGACTGAGGTCAGACACAAGAGAAGGGGGCAAGAAGAGGGATCCAGAACACTCTGGGCTCCCAGGAATGCCACCATTTTGCCCTCAAAACCAACATGAGGGAAAGTAGTAAAAAGAGGTACTAGAAATCCATGGGCCCCTGGAAGGGCCTCCCCTCCATCTCCAACACTCTCAGTTTTATCAGAACAGAGCAACATGGAGAACTTGGAAAAGAATCCCAGCAGCCCCCTTCCCCAGTAATGTTGGTCACCAAAAGAAGGACAAGAGGCGGAACCCTGTCCTCTCACAGTGCACACTCCACACAGGTCTGCACATCTGCTAATCCAACCTGTCTGCCACCCTCCCCAGGGTCAGCATTCCCAGTTCTACCCTCTGCAGCTCACTCTTCACCAAAATCTCAGGCAGTGGCTCTTGTCTCCTTCCCTGGGCCTGATAGTTGAGGGGGCACCCTCAGTACTGCTTTCAGACTCTGTCTCTCCTCCTCTGAAACTCACAGTTTTAAAATCCATGTGCTCAGGCTCCTTCTTCCACTGCCAGCATCCCCAGTCAGCTGCCAACACCAGTGGGTCTCTCTGTACCCCACCATGATAGAGCCATACCCTCTCTCGCTCATTCCAACATCATTCCTGCTCTGATTGTTGGTGACATTCATATACTGCAGATGATTCTGCTAAATACCCTGGCTTCTGTAGCCCTTAAGCTTTTCTCCTCCTAAGGTCTTGTCTTCCATTTTCTTGCACATCGCCACCCACTTCCATGATCCTTCCCAGGAGTTTGTCTGAGTAGTGGTTGTATCATCTCCAGAATCTCCCTTGCAAGCTTCCCATTCTGGGACCACCACCTGGCATCTTTCCATCTAATTCTTTCTGACACCTCTACTCCAAGAATATTTCAACTACACCCGAGTATAAAATCCATTAACTGGGGAGCTTATCACCTTTCCTTGTCCCCCCACCCACATTAGGTTCTCAGATTCCTTTTTGTCATAACTGTATTTCCTCCCTTGCAAACACCCCGAACTCCCTTGCCCTTCTGTGCCTTTGTTCAGAATCACCTAGAGAAACCCCAGCTCTGCCTGAAGGCAGTTTCCCATCTACTCCATACCCACACTTCTGGAGAAAGTAGAGAAGACAGATAATAAACAAGGTGAAAACATGTGTATATTTCAGGCAGTGATAAGGCCACTTAGAAGAGAACAGTGTGGAAGCAGGGAGCATGAGGAGCTATTTTACTTCTGTGATCAAGGAAGGATTCTATGAAAAAGTGACTTGAGTCAGAGACTGGAATGGAGTGAGGGTATGAGCTGTCATTTCAAGATCGAAAATAAGAAGGGAGTAGGGGGAAGATCTGGGCAAAGCCCCAAGGTGGGAATAAGTTTGCATTGTTGAGGAGCAACAAGAAATCTTCAGTGCTTGTTGAGTGTTGAGTCCAAAAAGTGAGACTCACCTCTGAAGAGTCCAAGCACTAGAACTGTGCCGTCCAATATGATAGCCATTAAACCATGTGTGTCTACTTAAGTTTATATTTATTAAAATTTAAAGTTTAGTTTCTTGGTCATACTAGCCACATTTCAAGTACTTATAATCATCTGTGGCTAGTGGTTACTACATTAAACACCATAGACCATTATTCTCATTGTAGAACATTCTTAGACAGCACCTGCTAAACCCTATGGACTTTCCATGGCTGTGCTAAGGAATCTGAATTTTGCTCTAAGGTTGAGAGGCCACCACTTGAGAAAGCCCAGGAGGAAATGGATCTGGACAGTACATGGTTTACATTTTACCAAGATTTCTGTGGCTACTCCCTATAGTAGGACTACAGCATATCAAGAATGGAAGTAAGGAAGCCAGTTAGAAAGCTGTGGTGGTCCAGATTAGGTAGAATGGTGTGTTAGATCAGGTATTAGTGAAATAGTTAAGGAGCAATGAGTTTCAGGATATATTTTGAGAGTAGAATCCATGAGATTTGCTATGAATACAATACAAGGTATGAGGGAGAAAGAAGAACCAGTGGTGCTTCCTAAAAAGTGAGAAGGGAAGAGCACAACATTTTATGATCCACGAAGCCCTGTGCAAACATGACTGGGTAGTAGTCACAGTAAACTTCAAAAATATGGGGCATGAATTTCATCTTGTGGATGACCTTTCAAAGATGGAGGCAATATGATTGGCTTGACTGATTCTGAATACAGGGATGTTGATGGGGTCAGATTAACATCTTAGAAGCAGGGCAGAGGGAATAAGATTTGAAGAGTGAAGACGAGAGGCACCATTAATGTTGCTTCAGTAAAGTGAAAGATGGATTGGCATGGAGAGAACCTAAACCAGGGAGATGGGCCATCTAGGCCTGAGAAAATGCAGAGGAGAAATAGGAAAGAAGAGGAAAGAGCAAGAATGGGAGGACTTTCAAAGACAAGGGAAAGTGCCTGGTTGCTCCAGAGAGAGCTGTCTTCACAGAGCTTGCATGGGGTTGGAGGCTGGGTTCACCCAGGAGGACCCTTACCCAGCCAGAGACTCCACAGTCGGAGCAAAGAGCCAGAATAATTGAGTAGCAGTTCCACAATCAGAGCCAGAAACATGGAGATGGGGACCATCCCAAAGTGTGGGATTAGCAGGCAAGAGAGCATAGAGCTGATGCTAACAGTGAAGAAAATCAGACGCAGGATGGAATGAGGTCCAGAGTCATTGAGAATCAAGATTGTGAACCTCACTGCTTCACTGAAGCTGCCCTCTGGTGCCTGGGCCATGGAGGATATCAGACAACCATTAGTTGTGAAGTTGGTTGTTAGTCACCGTGATCTACATTCATATCTCATCATGTGACAAGACGATCACCACAATATACAATGGAATATGACTCAGCCATCAGAAAGGATGAATACCCACCATTTGCATCGACATGGATGGAACTGGAGGAGATTATGCTGAGTGAAACAAGTCAAACATAAAAAGACAATTATCATATGGTTTCATTCGTATGCAGAATATAAGGAACAGCATGGAGGCTACAGGGGAAGGGAGGGAAAACTGAAGGGGGGGAAATTAGAGGGGGAGAGGAACCATGAGAGACTATGGACTCCAGGAAACAATCTGAGGGTTTCAGAAGGGAGGAGAAGGGGTTGGGTGAGCCCGCTGATGGGTATTGAGGAAATTACATGTTGTAATGAGCACTAGGTATTATCCAGAAATAATGAATCATGAAACACTACATCAAAAACTAATGATGTACTAAATGGTGACTAACATAACATTAAAAAAAAAAAAAAAAAGAATACCACAAGGGCCAGAGTCATCCAACAAGAAAATACTTTGATTTTTGACTTCCATAAGCATGGGCCATCTCGCTATAAAACTAAAAGCCAGGTGAGGGGCAAGGAGATAGACCTTGGATTCGAGAAATTTCCTTCAGTCAGGGAGTCTTTCTGGTAAATAATCATTGTTATCTCTGGAATAGAAAAATCTCCCTGATTATAGTTTCAGCAGAAGCCTATTTCTACCCTTCCCCATTAATCTTAGTCTAAAAGCTCAGTGGACATCTCCACCCTGAAGTTGAATAAGCTTAACAAGATTTTTAGACTGGTTTCTTTAACCACATCATCTTTTTAGAAGATATGAAACCAAAATTTCGTCAAGTGGGGTACAGGTGACATAGATATATGTACAGAAGCCAATTATAAATTGTATCTCTGCTCATTGAACAAAATTTGAGATGAAGTTTCTTGGAAAAAGAACACTAAAAAAATCACATGATACACATCCAACCTTTTAAATTCTATTTCCTATTGAAAAGGGCTAGGGATGATTTTCTGATAACATTACTACTGTTATGCAAAGTTAGTTACTACTTTTTGTTCCAGAAACATTTTCTTAGGGCTCCATATTTTGGGAGAAATGTGTTCCTTCCTTCTCAAAGCAGCACCAGGAAATCTTACCAGACACAGACGCTCAGGAAAAGAGTCATCCTGGAGAGTCAAGCCTTCCTTATAAGAGAGAACCCGTCCTCTGATGTGCCAAGCATTTCCCAGTTGAGAATTTTGCTTGCAAATCTTTCCGTAATCTGGTTCACATTTCTCTGCTTTCAAAAGGAGAATATGACACATGGAATTTCATTCACATAGAACAGAGCTGCAAATGCTTTGTAAATTTCAAAGCAATTATATTGTTTTTGCAATTTACTTTGCCTAATTACTCAGGATTACCATTTTAAACAGCTGCTATTGAACTTTATGCAGATAGCAGAGGGTTTTTTTCCTTATACCAACAACTCCACACTGCTGTGCTCTCCTGGATCTTGTGTCTAATTCTAACATTTTTCTAACTCTTCCTTCAACAAGACCATTTCTCTCTGCAGACTACTTTGAGGCTTTTAACGTGCTTCTCCTAATTCGCTTTTGTATTAGAAGCTAAATCATCAAACTAGTTGGAATCACATTTTCCTGAGAATGGAAACTGAACCTAGTGGACTACCAGGGAAGTAAATAAAGGGTTTTTAATTTTTAGGGTTTTTTGTTTTGTTTTGTTTTTGCTTTTTACTTAGTGATTGGTCTGGAAGTTCATCAGGCTTTGCTTACATATCCCGGTTCTTGGCTACACTTTCTCTAAGTCAGTTGCCGAATTTCTAATATGTTTGCTCTTTCTGAATCCTTGTTCAAAGGGCAAACTGGTATCCATTTGTTTCATCAACACATTTTTACTGGATACTTTGTATGTTGGTCAATTTCTCAGTGATTGTCCTTGGTGGACCTGATATTCCAGTTAAAACATTTGGAAAGATAAATTCCTAAATATAAGGTTTCATTATTGTCAATTTCTTTGGAATGGATTTTTTCTAACTTCTATATTGGAATGTATCCCTTCTACTCAGCTATATAGCCTATAAGTGACATGATCAAGGTAAATATTCCATGAATAAGTTACATGAGGCAAAAGCAAAAGAGCAAAAGGAAAAAACATCCAGCTTACAAAATTTAAACATGCAGCTATGGTTCTTCTAATGATATAAGGAGGAACACAATATAAAATCAGGAGGTTTCATGTCAGATCATGACTCAAGCCACTGGAGCCCCTCAAACCATTGACTGTGCAGATTCTTGCTGTGAATGATTTTTTTCCAGAAGAAATAACTTCAGTCTGGTTCTAGAATTTCATGGGTTTTATGAACTTGTCTGAGAAAGCAGTGCACACTATTTCATATGTGACTGACTTATTCGTGTGGTTAGAATTACTTTGGCAAAGTTCTTTTGATAGACAGCCGATAGGATGACTTCGGCAGAAAGAAGAAAATTAAAAAAAAAAAACTAATTTAATAAATCATAGGGTCAAAGACGGCAGACATTTTAAACTTGTAAGTCAGAAACCAAGAACAAAATGCCAGGACTTCCAGCTTCTTGGCAGGACAATTCATTATTCTTTTTTTTTTTTTAAAGATTTTTATTTATTTATTTGACAGACAGATCACAAGTAGGCAGAGAGGCAGACAGAGAGAGAGGAGGAAGCAGGCTCCCCACTGAGCAGAGAGCCCGACGCGGGGCTCGATCCCAGGACCCTGGGATCATGACCTGAGCTGAAGGCAGAGGCTTTAACCCACTGAGCCACCCAGGTGCCCCAGGACAATTCTTTATTCTTAATTGGACCTTCACCTGTAAGTTTGGTGACAACCCATTTGGACAGCAGCACAGGGAGCCTAAATCTCTTTAGAGTCTTAAAGCCCATGCATCTGGCTCCCAGGCTCTGGGCAGCAGCTGTGAGATGATGGAGGTCCATTAGAAGACATGGCTTTCTCTTCCCAATGGTGAGACTCACCATCTTGGACCAGCTCAGAGGAAGCCTGCTTCCAGCTCATAAAGTTGCTGTAGCTGCTGAAGTTATCAAGTTTCTATCTTTTTCATTTTTCCCTTAACCTTTACCATAATTTGGGGTCTCCAAAAGAACCATGAGGTTCAGAAGCATGTAATTTATTGTTTTTATTTCTTTTTTAGGGGGGGGTAACACAGAGGGGAAGGGAGAGAGAGAATCTTAAGCAGGCTCCACACCCAAGGCAAAGCCCAGTACAGGGCTCCATGTCATGCCCCTGAGATCACAACCTGAGCTGAAATCAAGAGACGATTGCTCAACTGATGGAGCCCCCCAGAAGCATGTAATTTATTGAGGCACACTCTCAGGAAAAACATACAAGGAGAGAGGAAACAGGAAAGGGCAGGAGACAGAGCTGAAGAAGAATGTAGTCTAAAGTGAAGTCTTCCCTGATCCACAGTGGGGCTCTCAAGCATGAGAGTTGTCCCTGCCTTTATGGCAATAGGACAGGACTGTTTTACTCAGTATCAGTCAGTCTTTGGCCCAAGGTGGAGGTGGGGGGTGGGTGTGGGTGCTTGCATAGTCTCCCAGGGGAGACAGTTCCCATTAGCTGAGGCCAATTCTCAGAAGAAAGAGCCCTCTGCAAACCAAAGCAGCTGTGAGATGGGTGCAGTGGCCCCAGCAGAAAGGACCTGGGTGGTGGTACCAATGGCACCTGCCAGCTCGGCTCTCTACCTGTGCTATTTCAGCCAGGGCAGTCATTTCCCTCTTTCATGCTTCACATAATTAGGAATTTTGCTAACATTTTTGCTCAAAAAAAGAGTACTGTGTTTGAAAGAAGTCTGATAGACACCCAATGGAAGCCTATGAGAGATGTTGGCTATGGGAACTGGTTGCTCACTCCCTAATGCAATACGCATCCTGTAGCAGGAGAGTAAGCCAGGGATGTCGGCAGGGATGTGCCCTGATGGAGTCTTGCATGCCGTGCCCCAGGAAGAAACAGCATTTTAAGGTGAGGGATGCCACTTGTTGAGATTCCGGTTGGCCAATTTGAAGTGCAGAAATGGCTAGAGGACAGGAGCCCAGGTGCCTTGCTTCTCCGAGACCACATTGGTGGTCTTATCCTCTAATATGGGCATCCTTTAGCCTTGGGATAAAGACCTCCTGAGAAACTGGCCAATACGGGGTAACCAGTTTAAGACTCTTGGAAAGATTTTCATGAAATTGATTCACACACTGGCAGGTTTGTAGACAAGTTCTTCCAACTGACTTTGAAGTCATGGATGAACCGAAGTCCTACCCAGAATCAGAGCCTGGACAAACCGCCTGGATGGTGTCTCTAGGTTTAGTGGGTTTGAGCAGCTGCTGTCAGTTCGATGCCTCACACAGCCCCACATAACATAGGAGCACTCATGCTCAAGTTCTTTGGGCAGGACTGTTTGGGGAGAGGGATAAAGGGAAAGGAGGGGCTTGTTGTGCTTTAAGAGGGGTGGGAGATAATGCTCAGATCTATAGGTGTAAGGCAACACAGTAACCGTGACTGCCCTTTGGAAGCTCTCAAGCTCCAGACCCAGAACCAGACACCGTCTATTCATCATCTTCTCCCTGCAAGGTAGGCGATTTCCCAATTTGATGGATAATAAGTTGCTGGTGTCAAATTCGGGTCATCTGACTCCATACCTGGGCTACCATGTTCCAGATTCAGATAGACAATAGAGAGGTAAATAGATACAGAAATAGAAGTGTATAAATAGATATTTATCTATTGTAATATTTATCTATTGTAATAGCTGTTCATCTGCTGTCAAATGACCATTGGCCCATGTGTTATATAACTATTTGAGAGTGTTACTGGGTGACTTTGAACCCCAGAGCATAGAAAATATAACGTGGAAAGAACATCTAAGATCATCACAGAAAAATCTGATGATTTTAGGGTTGGGGAGACTGAGGCCCAGAGTGGTTGAATTCTTCTCTCACTTCCACAACAGTCACTACAGCCCAAAGCCACAGAACAGGCCACTTAGGCATTCACATTGGGTTAGGAAGCCTTATAAATACCTCCAAAGAATGCCAGAGAGCAGTGAGTTACAAACATCATGTGCACCAGAGTGACCTGAGGAAGGGGGCTATGAAAAAACAGAATACTAGATCCTATGCCCAGAATTTCTGGTCTGTTGGGTCTGGGATAAGGTTGAAGATTTTGCAGTTCAAACGCAGTTCAGGGGATGCTGACACTGCGAGCACAGAGATGCTCTGAGAACTAGTTCCACTGATGTAACTAGCTCTCCGCATGCATGTGTACTGTGCTCTACAGACATCACCCTGGCTATAATTATACAGAGATGTTCTCTTGACTCAAGATGGGCTGCCTGTATGCAAGGTCTCCAGCCATAGCCTCTATCAACCCACAGAGAGCCAGAATTCATTCCGCTGGCAGGAGGGAAGCCCCAGGACCATGCTGGGTTGACCCAGCCTCTCCCGACCTCCCACACTCCCTGCCTCCCTCCCCAGCTGTGGACTTGGATAAAGAAGGCAGAGGGGGGTCAGCTGCATAGGACGGAATTTAACCTGAAACCTCCAAACTTGTGCGTTCGTTTTGAAACAATCAGGGAATCAAGCCTCTAAGGTTTCTATCCCTCCATTTTGGAGTCATATTAGCATGTGAAAAACAGTCTCCCTCCCTTCTGGAAATAGAGGAACAGATGGCCAACTGAAGGTTCGTGAAGGAGGCAGGGGAACCTCCCAGCTATGAGTTTCCTTGGCAGGGATTTCACATCCAAGTCCACGCACAGCATGAGCCTGCCTTTCCCAGCATATTCATAGAGGGTGTATGTGTGTGTGTGTGTGTGTGTGTGTTTTCTTTTATGCTCAAAAAAATCCTTTTAAAGTCATAAACAAAAAGGTAGTAAGGGGCGTCACTTCAGAATCTGAAAGAGAGTGGTACCTTAAGAACCCGGACAGAAAAGAACAAGTGTGTGAGACCGGAGCTAGAGTCCGAGCTGCTACAGGGAACCCAAGGCAGCCTGCAGGGAGTGCTTCAGGGACGTGGATGGAAAGGGAGCTGGGCGAGGGGCAGCCACAGCCAGGTGCAGGACTCCAGACCTGCTGCCTCTAGGCACCTGAGCACCTGCTCCCTCTGTCCGCCGGGAGGGTAGCAGGACGGATTCTTCCGTGCATTGTATCACAGCGAGCAAAGCCAGCCACATAACTTGTGGGGTCTAGTGCAAAATGAAAGCAGGAGCTTCTTGTTCAGACATTATGAAGAATTTAAAGACAGCAACAGGAGAGTACGAAACCCTCCTAAGTGCAGACCCTGCGCGACCACACAGTGGCCTGCAGCAGAGCTAGGTGGGGGCGAGGGAGGGGCACGGACTTTTCCCTAGGACTGGCTGTACAAGGCCAGGCACGCATAGCCTTTCATTTGTCCTCATTTTACAGATGAGGGAACTGCGGATGCCCAGGCTAGGGAAAGGGAACCGGCTGGTCTGGAGGCGTGTGGCTGCTCCAGGCCTCCCCTAAAATTCATCCCCAGTTCTGGCACTAAGTCCCAGTTGGCTGGCTGGTTTGTTGGCTTTTGCTTTTGCCACACCCACTTTCTTAAAGCAGTAATGGGTTGTAGGGGAAGCTCTTACATCTGTTTTCAAATGTTATTCCCCACAAAGCCAAAGTAAACATTTCGTATAGTTTGTCTTAATGAATAAACTGATGAGCGAATGGTACAGATCTGGGTTCAATTAAAAACAACAGTGACAGCAAAAATAATAGTGGGAACACAGGAAAAGAAGACAAAGGAAAGGAACGGGGGAAAGAGTGGGTAAGAAGAGGGGAGAGAGGGCCGGCAGGAAGAAGATGGCATGTACCCACCTTCCAAGATTTGCCATTCCCCATGCCTTGTTTTATCTAATCCTCACAACGACCATCCCAAACAGACCTTGTTTCAATGCCACCTTACAGATGAGACCCTTAACAGCAGTTGGTCAGCTTGCCTAAGCTCTCAGACCCCTCCCCTACCCCCACAGTCCACGTGAAGCTAATGGCCCACAGGCCATGTGTCCTGTGTCTGTGAGTCTCATGGCGCCTGACTAGTGGCCTGTTTGCACTTCCCCTCCAGCAATGCACAGCAAAGTCACATTCATGCAAACAGTAATGGCACGTACCATTCGCTGAGCCCCTGTTTCTGATTGCCGGCTATTCACCGGGTCCTTGGAATCCTGTTCATAATCCTCAGAACAGTTCCCGTGTCATAGGTTAGTAGGTGACCCAACGGAGGCTGAGAAGGTAACGTGTCCAGCCAAATGGTGGGCCCTGCTTTAAATGTCATTCAAGACTCATCATTTTGAAACAGGAGCAGGTGTAGGTGTTTCATTTTCTTTCCTTGCAAAATCCCATTGGTGTAGCAGAAACGAACAAGGAGGACCAATGTACACTAACCCAGAGAAATGAGAGATAACACAAGGATTATGGCTGCCTGTGAAAACTTTCCAATTGGTATCTTCAGAGAGATTCAGATGTATTGTGACCATATCAATAGAACAGGTTTCTAGTATAAAAAAAATCAATGAATAGGAATCAAATTTTTTGGAAAAATACAATTTCCAAAGTAAATTTAAAAAAAAATAATAAAAACAACGCAAGGTCTCGGAAGTAGAATAAACAAAGGTGAAGACTGAATCAGTAAGATGAAAGATAATGTCATCTCCCAAAAAATACATCAAAAGAAAGGCAACTTCTTTCAAGATATGTCTCCAAAGGCAAAGGAAACAAAAGCAAAAATAAACTTTTGGGACTTCATCAAAATCAAAAGCTTCTGCACAGCAAAGGAAACAGTCAACAAAACAAAGAGGCAACCCACGGAATGGGAGAAGATATTTGCAAATGACAGTTCAGACAAAAGGTTGATATCCAGGATCTATAAAGAACTCCTCAAACTCAACACACACAAAACAGACAATCATATCAAAAAATGGGCAGAAGATATGAACAGGCACTTCTCCAATGAAGACATACAAATGGCTATCAGACATATGAAAAAATGTTCATCATCACTAGCCATCAGGGAGATTCAAATTAAACCACATTGAGATACCACCTTACACCAGTTAGAATGGCCAAAATTAGCAAGACAGGAAACAACATGTGTTGGAGGGGATGTGGAGAAAGGGGAACCCTCTTACACTGTTGGTGGGAATGCAAGTTGGTGCAGCCACTTTGGAGAACAGTGTGGAGATTCCTCAAGAAATTAAAAATAGAGCTTCCCTATGACCCTGCCATTGCACTACTGGGTATTTACCCCAAAGATACATATGTAGTGAAAAGAAGGGCCATCTGTACTCCAATGTTTATAGCAGCAATGGCCACGGTCGCCAAACTGTGGAAAGAACCAAGATGCCCTTCAATGGACGAATGGATAAGGAAGATGTGGTCCATATACACTATGGAGTATTATGTCTCCATCAGAAAAGATGAACACCCAACTTTTGTAGCAACATGGACGGGACTGGAAGAGATTATGCTGAGTGAAATAAGTCAAGCAGAGAGAGTCAATTATCATATGGTTTCACTTATTTGTGGAGCCTAACAAATAGCATGGAGGACAAGGGGAGTTAGAGAGGAGAAGGGAGTTGGGGGAAATTGGAAGGGGAGGTGAACCATGATAGACTATGGCTCTGAAAAACAATCTGAGGGTTTTGAAGAGGTGGGGGGTGGGAGGTTGGGGGAACCAGGTGGTGGGTATTGGAGAGGGCACGGATTGCATGGAGCACTGGGTGTGGTGCAAAAACAATGAATACTGTTATGTTAAAAAAAAATAAAATTTAAAAAAAAATAAAATGCATAAAAAATTAAAAAAAGAAAGGTAATTTATAAAAGAAAAGTCTCATATTAAGAGTAGAAACGAGACCAACTAGTCATTGCCCGTGGGAGAGGGCAGCTGAAATGGAGTTGAGGAGATAATTAAAGAAAAGGATACAGAAGAAAAAAAAAAAAAAGAAAAAATATTTAAAAAGGAAAAGAAATGAATAGAAAGTTAAATATAAGAAGATTAGATTTATACGTTGAAATCAAAAGGCCCCAATAAAGGCTGGGCATTACAAGTATTTCTCTCATAACCAAGAATAATATGCCCCAAAAAAGCAAGGGCAATGAAACACAAATAAATATATAATCCCTTTCTTTGATAGAAAAGAGGAGAAAATTGCCTGGACTCTACTGGTGCAGAATCAACTGGAATTGCTGATTATCAAAAAGATGCCTAGTAATCTGGGATTTATTTACCTGTTGAAGAGTATCTACCAGAGAACTGTAGCAATCACCCCATGAGTGCCTTTAAAGTAAGGGACGCACTCACGCCTGTGTTATTCAGCATCGCTCTGGAAGTTCCAGGATGGGAGACATAAGCAAGAATATGTATTAGAAGCGAAGAGGCGGGTGCCTGGGTGGCTCAGTGGGTTAAGCCTCTGCCTTCAGCTCAGGTCATGATCTCAGGGTCTCGGGCTCTCTGCTCAGCGGGGGACCTGCCCCCCCCCCCCGCCGGCTTCTCTGCCTACTTGTTCTCTCTCTCTCTGTCAAATAAATAAAATCTTTTTTAAAAAAGTGAAGAGACAAAGACGCTATTACTAAGCAGTTGATAAGAAAGTCTATCTGTTTAAAATAATCAGTGAGGAGGAGAGGGGTCAAGATGGCGGAGAAGTAGCAGGCTGAGACTACTTCAGGTAGCGGGAGATCAGCTAGATAGCTTATCTAAAGATTGCAAACACCTACAAATCCAACGGGAGATCGAAGAGAAGAAGAACAGCAACTCTAGAAACAGAAAATCAACCACTTTCTGAAAGGAAGGACTGGCAGAGAAGTGAATCCAAAGCAACGGGAAGATAGACCGCGGGGGGAGGGGCCGGCTCCTGACAAGCGGCGGAGCAATGGAGCACAAAATCAGGTCTTTTAAAAGTCTGTTCCGCTGAGGGACATCGCTCCAGAGGCTTAACCGGGGTGAAGCCCACGCGGGGTCAGCATGGCCTCAGGTCCCACAGGGTCACAGAAGGATCGGGGGTGTCTGAGTGTCACAGAGCTTACAGGTATTAGAACGGGGAAGCCGGCTACAGAGACAGAGCCAAGGAGTGAGCTCTAAGCTCGGGGTTACCTTGAACCGGTCGCAGGCTCGGTCAGCTCGGAGCGCGGACGGAGGCCAGGGTGACGGGAGTAATTGGGCGCTATTCTGAGGGTGCACTGAGGAGTGGGGCCCCGGGCTCTCGGCTCCTCCGGGCTGGAGACCCAGAGGCCGCCATCTTCATTCCCGCCCTCCGGAACTCTACTGAAAGCGCTCAGGGAACAAAAGCTCCCGAAAGCAAACCCGAGCCGATTACTCAGACCGGCCCCGGGTAAGGGATGTGCAACTCCGCCTGGGGCAAAGACACTTGAGAATCACTACAACAGGCCCCTCCCCCAGAAGATCAACAAGAAACCCAGCCAGGACCAAGTTTACCTACCAAGGAGTACATTTTCAATGCCAAGGAGAGCAGCGGAATTCCAGAGAAGGAGAAAGCAAAGCACAGAACTCATGGCTTTCTCCCCATGATTCTTTAGCCTTACAGTTAATTTAATTTTTTTTTCTTTTCTTTTTCAATTTTTTTTCTTCTTCTGCTAAATTTTTTTAACTTTTACCCTTTTCTTTTTTAATGTTTTTTAACTAGTTTAATATATATATATTTTTTTCCTTTTTATATTTTTTCTTTATTGGTTTTCTTTTTTTAATTGTTTCTTTTTTTTCTTTTTTTTCTTTTTTTTTCTTTTTTTTCTTTTTTTTTTCTTTCTTTTCTTTTCTTTCTGAACCTCTTTTTATCCCCTTTCTCCCCGCTCACGATTTGGGATCTCTTCTGATTTCGCTAAAGCATATTTTCCTGGGGTTGTTGCCACCCTTTTAGTATTTTACTTGCTCCTTCATATACTCTTATCTGGACAAAATGACAAGGCGGAAAAATTCACACAAAAAAAGAACAAGAGGCAGTACCAAAGGCTAGGGACCTAATCAATACAGACATTGGTAATATGTCAGATCCAGAGTTCAGAATGACGATTCTCAAGGTTCTAGCCGGGCTCGAAAAAGGCATGGAAGATATTAGAGAAACCCTCTTGGGAGATATAAAAGCCCTTTCCAGAGAAATAAAAGAACTAAAATCTAACCAAGTTGAAATCAAAAAAGCTATTAATGAGGTGCAATCAAAAATGGAGGCTCTCACTGCTAGGATAAATGAGGCAGAAGAAAGAATTAGCGATATAGAAACCAAATGACAGAGAATAAAGAAGCTGAGCAAAAGAGGGACAAACAGCTACTGGACCACGAGGGGAGAATTCGAGAGATAAGTGACACCATAAGACGAAACAACATTAGAATAATTGGGATTCCAGAAGAAGAAGAAAGATAGAGGGGAGCAGAAGGTATATTGGAGAGAATTTCCCCCATATGGCAAAGGGAACAAGCATCAAAATCCAGGAGGTTCAGAGAACCCCCCTCAAAATCAATAAGAATAGGTCCACACCCCGTCACCTAATAGTAAAATTTACAAGTCTTAGTGACAAAGAGAAGATCCTGAAAGCAGCCCGGGAAAAGAAGTCTATAACGTACAATGGTAAAAATATTAGATTGGCAGCAGACTTATCCTCAGAGACCTGGCAGGCCAGAAAGAGCTGGCATGATATATTCAGAGTACTAAATGAGAAAAACATGCAGCCAAGAATACTATATCCAGCTAGGCTATCATTGAAAATAGAAGGAGAGATTAAAAGCTTCCAGGACAAACAAAAACTGAAAGAATTTGCAAACACCAAACCAGCTCTACAGGAAATATTGAAAGGGGTCCTCTAAGCAAAGAGAGACCCTAAAAGTAGTAGATCAGAAAGAAACAGAGACAATATACAATAACAGTCACCTTACAGGCAATACAATGGCACTAAATTCATGTCTCTCAATACTTACCCTGAATGTGAATGGGCTAAATGCCCCAATCAAAAGACACAGGGTATCAGAATGGATAAAAAAACAAAACCCATCTATATGTTGCCTACAAGAAACTCATCTTAAACCCGAAGACACCTCCAGATTTAAAGTGAGGGGGTGGAAAAGAATTTACCATGCTAATGGACATCAGAAGAAAGCAGGAGTGGCAATCCTTATATCAGATCAATTAGATTTTAAGCCAAAGACTATAATAAGAGATGAGGAAGGACACTATATCATACTCAAAGGATCTGTCCAACAAGAAGATCTAACAATTTTAAATATCTATGCCCCTAACATGGGAGCAGCCAACTATATAAACCAATTAATAACAAAATCAAAGAAACACATCGACAATAATACAATAATCGTAGGGGACTTTAACACTCCCCTCACTGAAATGGAGAGATCATCCAAGCAAAAGATCAACAAGGAAATAAAGGCCTTAAATGACACACTGGACCAGATGGACATCACAGATGTATTCAGAACATTTCATCCCAAAGCAACAGAATACACATTCTTCTCTAGTGCACATGGAACATTCTCCAGAATAGATCATATTCTCGGTCCTAAATCAGGTCTCAACCGTTATCAAAAGATTGGAATCATTCCCTGCATATTTTCAGACCACAATGCTCTGAAGCTAGAACTCAATCACAAGAGGAAATTTGGCAAGAACCCAAATACATGGAGGCTAAACAGCATCCTTCTAAAGAATGAATGGGTCAACCAGGAAATTAAAGAAGAATTGAAAAAATTCATGGAAACAAATGATAATGAAAACACAACGGTTCAAAATCTGTGGGACACAACAAAGGCAGTCCTGAGAGGAAAATATATAGCGGTACAAGCCTTTCTCAAGAAACAAGAAAGGTCTCAGGTACACAACCTAACCCTACACCTAAAAGAGCTGGAGAAGGAACAAGAAAGAAAGCCTAAACCCAGCAGGAGAAGAGAAATCATAAAGATCAGAGCAGAAATCAATGAAATAGAAACCAAAAAAACAATAGAACAAATCAACGAAACTAGGAGCTGGTTCTTTGAAAGAATTAATAAGATCGATAAACCCCTGGCCAGACTTATCAAAAAGAAAAGAGAAAGGACCCAAATAAATAAAATCATGAATGAAAGAGGAGAGATCACAACTAACACCAAAGAAATACAGACAATTATAAGAACATACTATGAGCAACTCTACGCCAACAAATTTGACAATCTGGAAGAAATGGATGCATTCCTAGAGACATATAAACTACTACAACTGAACCAGGAAGAAATAGAAAGCCTCAACAGACCCATAACCAGTAAGGAGATTGAAACAGTCATCAAAAATCCAAACAAACAAAAGCCCGGGGCCAGATGGCTTCCCGGGGGAATTCTACCAAACATTTAAAGAAGAACGAATTCCTATTCTCCTGAAACTGTTCCAAAAAATAGAAATGGAAGGAAAACTTCCAAACTCATTTTATGAGGCCAGCATCACCTTGATCCCAAAACCAGACAAGGATCCCATCAATAAAGAGAACTACAGACCAATATCCTTGATGAACACAGATGCAAAAATTCTCACCAAAATACTAGCCAATAGGATTCAACAGTACATTAAAAGGATTATTCACCACGACCAAGTGGGATTTATTCCAGGGCTGCAAGGTTGGTTCAACATCCGCAAATCAATCAATGTGATACAACACATTAATAAAAGAAAGAACAAGAACCATATGATACTCTCCATAGATGCTGAAAAAGCATTTGACAAAGTACAGCATCCCTTCCTGATCAAAACTCTTCAAAGTGTAAGGATAGAGGGCACATACCTCAATATTATCAAAGCCATCTATGAAAAACCCAGTGCAAATATCATTCTCAATGGAGAAAAACTGAAAGCTTTTCCGCTAAGGTCAGGAACACGGCAGGGATGTCCGTTATCACCACTGCTATTCCACATAGTACTAGAAGTCCTAGCCTCAGCAATCAGACAACAAAAGGAAATTAAAGGCATCCAAATTGGCAAAGAAGAAGTCAAACTATCACTCTTCGCAGATGATATGATACCATATGTGGAAAACCCAAAAGACTCCACTCCAAAACTGCTAGAACTTGTACAGGAATTCAGTAAAGTGTCAGGATATAAAATCAATGCCCAGAAATCAGTTGCATTTCTCTACACCAACAACAAGACAGAAGAAAGAGAAATTAAGAGTCCATCCCATTTACAATTGCACCCAACACTATAAGATACCTAGGAATAAACCTAACCAAAGAGACTAAGAATCTATACACAGAAAACTATAAAGTACTCATGGAAGAAATTGAGGAAGACACAAAGAAATGGAAAAATGTTCCATGCTTCTGGATTGGAAGAATAAATATTGTGAAAATGTTTATGCTACCTAAAGCAATCTACACATTTAATACAATTCCTATCAAAGTACCATCCATTTTTTTCAAAGAAATGGAACAAATAATCCTAAAATTCATATGGAACCAGAAAAGACCTCGAATAGCCAAAGCAATATTGAAAATGAAAGCCAAAGTTGGTGGCATCACAATTCCGGACTTCAAGCTCTATTACAAAGCTGTCATCATCAAGACAGCATGGTACTGGCACAAAAACAGACACATAGATCAATGGAACAGAATAGAGAGCCCAGAAATAGACCCTCAACTCTTTGGTCAACTAATCTTCAACAAAGCAGGAAAGAATGTCCAATGGAAAAAAGACAGCCTCTTCAATAAATGGTGTTGGGAAAATTGGACAGCCACATGCAGAAAAATGAAATTGGATCATTTCCTTACACCACACACGAAAATAGACTCAAAATGGATGAAGGATCTCAATGTGAGAAAGGAATCCATCAAAATCCTTGAGGAGAACACAGGCAGCAACCTCTTCGACCTCAGCCACAGCAGCATCTTCCTAGGAACATCGCCAAAGGCAAGGGAAGCAAGGGCAAAAATGAACTATTGGGATTTTATCAAGATCAAAAGCTTTTGCACAGCAAAGGAAACAGTTAACAAAACCAAAAGACAACTGACAGAATGGGAGAAGATATTTGCAAATGACATATCAGATAAAGGGCTAGTGTCCAAAATCTATAAAGAACTTAGCAAACTCAACACCCAAAGAACAAATAATCCAATCAAGAAATGGGCAGAGGACATGAACAGACATTTCTGCAAAGGAGACATCCAGATGGCCAACAGACACATGAAAAAGTGCTCCACATCACTCGGCATCAGGGAAATACAAATCAAAACCACAATGAGATATCACCTCACACCAGTCAGAATGGCTAAAATTAACAAGTCAGGAAATGACAGATGCTGGCGAGGATGCGGAGAAAGGGGAACCCTCCTACACTGTTGGTGGGAATGCAAGCTGGTGCAACCACTCTGGAAAACAGCATGGAGGTTCCTCAAAATGTTGAAAATAGAACTACCCTATGACCCAGCAATTGCACTGCTGGGTATTTACCCTAAAGATACAAACGTAGTGATCCAAAGGGGCACGTGCACCCGAATGTTTATAGCAGCAATGTCTACAATAGCCAAACTATGGAAAGAACCTAGATGTCCCTCAACAGACGAATGGATAAAGAAGAAGTGGTATATATACACAATGGAATACTATGCAGCCATCAAAAGAAATGAAATCTTGCCATTTGCGACGACGTGGTTGGAACTAGAGAGTATCATGCTTAGCAAAATAAGTCAATCGGAGAAAGACAACTATCAAATGATCTCCCTGATATGTGGGAGAGGAGATGCAACATTGGGGGTTAAGGGGGTAGGAGAAGAGTAAATGAAACAAGATGGGATTGGGAGGGAGACAAACCATAAGTGACTCTTAATCTCACAAAACAAACTGAGGGTTGATGGGGGGAGGGGAGTTGGGGGGGTGGGATTATGGACATTGGGGAGGGTATGTGCTATGGTGAGTGCTGTGAAGTGTGTAAACCTGGCGATTCACAGACCTGTACCCCTGGGGATAAAAATATATGTTTATAAAAAATAAAATAAAAAAAAAGATAATTTTGGCTAAAAGTGACAAAAAAAAAAAACTGACTTACAGTGATAAACAGCTCTGGGTTTGTTTTTCTCACATTGCAAGAAATCTAGAGATAGGAAGTTGCTGGCCTTGGTCCAGCTACTCAACAAAGCCATCAAGATTTTCCTCTTCTCTGTACTGTCACCATAGCCTGGTGGCTTATGTCCTCCTATTTAGGGTCCTGAGATGACAAGATGGTGCTATAACTTTAGACATCATGTCTGTGCATAAGATGAGAAGGAAAGAGAGGCCAAAGGAGTCTTCCCTCTTTTATCAGGAAAAGAACTCTTGGGAGACATCCATATCGGATATACATTTCCTTGGCCAGAACCATGTCACGGCCATTTCCAGCTATAAGGAAGGCTGGACACACTGCTGTTCCACGCAAAATGGAGATTCTGTAAGAAAAAAAGAAGCAGAAACCGGAAGTTGGGTATGTAGTTAACAGAGTCTGCCAGCTAAAAGTCCTACAGGGGAAAAAGACTGAAAACTGCTTTGGGAGAGATTCAAAGTTGATTGAGACCTAATCTAATCCACAAGAAATTTACAAATCTTGTGGTGGGAAGACATAAAAAGATTGTGGATTATAATAGCTACATGGTAAAATAAGAACTATACTTAGAATACAAGCATCATGTTATAGTAGACCCAAGAGGCAATTAGTTCTTGTCGGAACAATGGAAAACTCTTCATTGATCTGAACAACAATGATCTTTGAGTACTACCTGTGTACCGGGCATTTCTTTTTTTTTTTTCTTCATTTTATTTTATTTTATTTCTTTTCAATGTTCTAAAATTCATTGTTTATGCACCACACCCAGTGCTACATACAATACATGCCCTCCATAATCCCCACCACCAGGCTCACTATTAATTGCTAAGGTGTCCCCAGTGAATGAGGCAGAAAGCCTGCCTGCATTTGTGGAATTCACATTTTAAGAAGGACATAGACAACAAAGGAATAAGTCCAACCATGACAATCCTGACATAGCAGATGGCTTTCTGAAAGGGTGAGAGGGTGTTCCCAGGCAGAGGAATAGCATGAGCAAAGCTCAGAGTCAGGAAAGTGCACCCTTGCTAGTCACTTGCAGCTGAAATATAGAGTGTGAGGAGGGAGGGGCATGGTAAGACTGGGCTGTCTGCAAACGTCCAGCTTGGTCAGAGTGAGCAGAACTGACTCCTAGCTTCACCACTTACTTGTACCACATCCTTTCCCCACTCTGACCCTCAGTATCAGCATCTATGTATTGGAATAGTATCTGTCATAGAGTTGTAGAGTGATTTTAATGGGAGTGTGCATATAATGTATCTGCTACACAGTAACTTCTCCGTGAAATGAACAATAGCTCTTCCTTTGAATACTGCTTAATTAAGCATCCCCACTGAAGCCACCCTATTCCCAGTTCATAGAACATTTTTAGTTACGTGTAATGATATAAGACTGCACAACAAATGGAAAAAACTAATTCATGCTGATTACAAGAGCCATTTGGACTAACACGCTTATTCATTCTTTTATCCAGCATCTTTAAGCCCTGTAATATTCCACTCATTACTCTAGACAAGCACTGTCCAATGAAAATATAATGCAAGGCACATATAGAAGTTTAGGTTTTCCAGTTGCCATATTAATGTAAATTTTAAAAAAGCAGATGAAATTAATTTTAATAATATATTTTTAGGGGTGCCTGGGTGACTCAGTGGGTTAAGCCTCTGCCTTCGGCTCAGGTCATGATCTCAGGGTCCTGGGATTGAGCCCCGCCTTGGGCTCTGTGCTCGGCGGGGAGCCTGCTTCCCTCTCTCTCTCTCTCTGCCTGCCTCTCTGCCTACTTGTGATCTTTTTCTGTCAAATAAATAAATAAAATCTTTAAAAATAATAATAATAATAATAATAATAATATATTTTTACTTAACCCAATACATCCAAAGTACTACCATTATAATATGTAGTGGATGGAAAAAAATTATTGCTAAAATGTTTAACATTCTTTTTTTTTCTTTGCACCAAGTCTCCTGAATCAGGGTGCATTTTAATGAGCATCCCTCAGCCATGGGTTGCAATTGGTTTCATATTGGGCAGCACAGCTCTGTGCACTGGAATGAACAAAACAGACAAAACTCTGCTCTTGAGGACTTTCCATTCCAGTGAGAATAGCCGGCTTGCCTCTCTGGATTTTTTTTTTTTTAAGATTTTATTTATTCGTTTGAGGGAGAGACATAGCAGAGTGAGAGAAAGAGAGCATGAATGGGGGGGAGAGGGAGAGGGAGAAGCAGACACCCCGCTGAGCAGAGGGCCCAATGTGGGGCTTGATCCCAAGACCCTGGGATAATGACCCCAGCCAAAAGCAGATGCTTAACCGACTGAGCCAACAAGGTGCCCCTAGATTTTTTTTCATTAATTGGGGTGCAGACTTTATGCATTTAGGATTTTGGTAGGGTGACACCAAAACTACACAACAGAGAACATGTTCTTCATCTCTTACGGTTTCCAGCAGAGTAACCTGCTCAATTTTCATTAAAATTCTATTATATTGATCCAGCATTTCGCTACTAGACATTTATAGCTCTGTTTTACAAACAGAAACCCCAACCTCTTGCCAGAACCCCTGCAATTAATACCAGACATAAACCATACTGACCTTCTCTGTTTTGGTGTGCTAGTTGTCCTGCTCAGTTGTGTAACTAAAAAACCCCCAAATCCCATTGGTTTATCCTCACAAATGTTTACTTCTCATTCACATCTAACAACAATGTCAAGCATGTGCCAGCAATTGTTAGTGTTGTAAAACCCCCCAATATTGTCTCATATGGTTTATGATGACTGGGTCTGTTTAAGAAATTTTCCGTACCCAGGTGCCAAAGATACTCTCGTAAATCCTCATTTGTTAGCTTTCTTCTTCCACATTTAGATTTTTAATTCAACTGTGAATGTATGTTTGGTACAAAGAGAGGAAGGAACCAAATTTGTCTGTCTCTGTGTAGTGCTAATGTTTTTCTGACAAACCGTTGTAACACATGGTTCTACACACGCCCACACCCTGTTTCAGGGTTCTGTGTTTAATTTGAGTCCTTTGCTTTATATAGTTCTACATAAATATCACATATCTTTTTATTCCTGTGACTTTGTAGTATGTCTTCAAATCTGGTTGGGATATCACCATCTTTACTCTTCTTTTTTAATAGTGCCTTTACTCTTTATTCTGGTGTAGAGTAATTTTTATATTCAGATGTTAATTTGTTCAAACTAGCCTATTGAAATTATATTGAGTGTTTACAGTAAGTTGGAGAGAATTAATAAAAAATGTTAGGTCATGCCATCCATGAACATGGAATATCTTTCTATTTATTCAGGTATTTTTATATGTCCTTTAATAAAACACTTAAAATTACCTACAGAAAAGTATCCTGCTGCTATCAACCTTTCTCTTGAGTTCCTTATATTAACTCATATTTTTATATTCAGTGTTTCTACATCTCTGAAAGCTTGCTTATTCCTGCACCATGCTAACGTTGTCCCTTCATGCTTCAAGATTTTTATTATGCCTGTGTTAATTTCGTATTCTGTTCTGGTCCATTAACTTTCTTCTCTGTGTTATTTTTCCCTGTGAGCTAATATTATCCTGGGAGTATTTGCTGCCTTGGCTAGTGATCTGTACCTGATGGGAAGTCCATCAGGTGCAGAAGCCCAAGCTGTACAGCATGTCCCTCATGAGTTTTAGGGGGAAGGATACACTAAGAGCAGCCATCCTTTTGTATTGTTATGTGGACTCAATCATTCTCTGTTTACAGTCCCCCTCTCCCAACTAGATCACCTTGCTCTTCAGGAGATGTCCCTGCACTTCCACTTCTCTTATACCAAGAGCTGCCATAGAGTTTACATGTTGGGGGAAGCCAAGAAGGAGTTTGGGCAAGTCTGTGGCTTGCCCCGCATGGTACCAGGTATCCAGAGATCCTTGATGTTACTCCATGGCCCCTAACTGGCCCTCAAGCTGGCATTACTTCTTCAGTCTCCGCATGAATATGAGTGTGGGGAAAATGAGCTTCCTAAAGCCATGTAGGAGAGGAAAAGGTCCAAACAGAAAGTGTTTCCCTATGCATCCCATGGTGTTCAATTGTCTTCCAAGTTTAAACTGTTTTTTCCGATACAGTGGAACCGAAAGACCTACGGGTTTCTCTATTTTCCCATGTTGGGGGAGCCTTCTGTCTCCTTCCTGTGTATGTGGTGTATCCAGGGGTTGATTCAGGAGAATCAGGTAGCACAGTCTATATTTAGTCTTCATTTGGTGAGATATAGTGTATTTTATGCACACACATAGACACACAGTGTTACACACATACACCCTCACAAAAATTTTCTATTGTTTGCTTTACTATTTCTGGCCAGAATTTTTCAAAAACAATGTAAGTCTATTCCTAGAATAAGCCCTCTTTGACCATGAGATATAATCCTTTCAACACATAGATTTATTTGATTTCCTCAAATTATATTTAGAATGTCCCCCCCCGTATTCAGAAATGAAATTAGTGTGTAGAATGTGGATATTTGTACACTTTTGGTACCATTCTCCTCATCATCTAGCAATGATATTTATAATACAGTGAGGAAAGAACAAATTAGATAGTCACCTATTTGTATCTATGTTATGATATAGCTTATAAAGTATAGAATTTATTTGTTCCTTAAATTTGAAGGGGAACTTGCCCATAAAACACTGGATCCAACCACATTTTGCAGATCATTATTTACAAATTTTTTCCCATATTTCCTATGGCAATTGAGCTAATTCACTATGCTGCCAATAGCATAAATCAATCTTAGCAATTTATATTTTCTTGGAAGTTATCTTTTTAAATTTAACGAAATGTTCAAGTATATTATCAGTAAAGGATTGCAGATCACTTGCAGATCACTTGCATTATTAGTAAAGGATTGTAGATTGCTTGCATAATCACTTGATTATGCCTCCTTTCTCATTCTACATTTTGTGTATTTAGTGCAGATATTTTCTTTTCCTCTTGATTAGACTCAGTATTTTCTGTCTTCATATTTTTCAGTAAACTAGGTCTTGAATTGATCTAGTCTCTGATTTTTCTTTAACTTCTGCTTTTATCTATTAAACACTGTCTCCTGATTTCTTCATATTCACTGTCTTGTTCTTACTACTTTTTAAGTTACATTCTTAGTTTGTTAATTTTCACTATTTTGTCATAACAATAAACATAAACATAAAACATAACTCTTTTATGGCTTTGGAGTCACTCCTGAATATAATTGTGATTATATCCTCTACATTTCTATAGTTATTAATTTCATCATTATTTTCTGAGTACTTCAAAACAGAAGCAGATGTGTATGCACCTGCAAGCTGATGAGATGGTGGAGGGGATTCATTTCCAAATGTTTGAGTGTTATAATATTATTTATTTAACTTCTGGTTATTAAATTCTTGTCCTATAGCTCTGTGTTCATTGTCTATGTCCTGTTTAGTTATCTATGTTGAGGAGCTCATTGAGGATTCCTTTGTGGTTGCTTATAAAATAATGTTTGTGCTTCATGGGCCCTTGAAAAGAAATGTATTTACTAACATGTAGAGAACTTAATACTCTCCATTAAATCAACATTATACATTTAACTCTTCTGAAATTTTATGCTTTCTTTTACAATGTTACATGTATTATGGACTGAAGAAAATCAGGTATTTTATCTACTGAATCATTTCAATCTATTTCTTTTTACAATTTAAAAGTTTTATATATTCTAATGTAATATTATTTGGTGCATAACAGCTCACAACTGTTTATACTTCATTATGGATTGCACCAGGCACCTGTAACTTCCCATTCTGTCCCACTGACTTTTTTCAACTTAAATTCTCCTTTGTGAGACAAACCATAAGTGACTCTTAATCATAGGAAACAAACTGAGGGTTGCTGGAGGGGAGGAGGGTGGAGGATGGGGTAACTGGATGATGGATATTAAGGAGGGCATGTGATGTAAAGAGCACTGGGTGTTATACAAGACTGATGAATCACAGATCCATACCTCTGAAACCAGTAATACATTATATGTTAATTAATTGATTTTAAATTTTTAAAAAATTCTCCTCTGTCTCATATTAGTACTGCAAATATCCTTCTCCTTTGCTGGCATTTGCTACTTTTTTTGCTCCTTCGTTTATTTTATCTCCAGGAATTGTTTTTGTTTTGGTGGGGCTCTTCTAAAGTACATTTTATATTTATTTAAGAAGAACAGAATCCGTTAGCATTTATTGACATGTGTGGTTTCATCTTTGTCATTTTAATTTCTGTTTCTGGAGGTTTTCATGCTCTTTGCCGTTTTCTTTTCTTTTTCTTTAACTATTCTCTACTATATAAATTATTTTTCTAATAAGTTGAAGATAATACAAGTTTTAGAATGTACTAATGGTTACTTTTTAAATTATGCTAACATTTATTGAAATTATGTGCTTTGAATTATTACTATTTAGAATAGAATAGCACATCATTGACTCTCCTTTTTCTCCTAATTGACAATAATAATAATAATAATAGCACTGACCTGATAGGGTGGATTGGCAGATCAAAGAGATGGTAGATGTAAATTTGTGTGACAACATAGTAAGACTCAAATGTCAGCTGTAACTAATACCTTTGTGGTCTGTGTTCATTTTCCTCCATATAAAATGGGGAAATTAACACAACCTGATTTCCTCTTCCACATCCCGTTCCCCACTGGCCTCCTGGCCTGTTTTGTTACTACAAGTCATGAGATTTTTATTCCTGTTAAAACATTTCTAAGAGGTGCCTGGCTGACTCAGTTGGAAGAACATGTAACTCTTGATCTCAGGGTCATGAGTTTGAGCCCTACATTGGGTGTAGAGATTACTTAAATAAATAAATAAACTTTAAAAAAAAACTTTTCAATTATGTGTCATCTCTTTCATTATGTATTTATAAGAAGTGAATTTTCTCTGTGAACTGTTTATACCAGTCATTTTAACTTAAACGTGTTCAAATTATTTCAAGCACAAGTCCTTTCATGCCTCATGTTTTCCATATTTTCCCATCCTTTGTTTTCTGTGCTTATTAATGGTAATCTGTCTGGGTTGT
Organism: Enhydra lutris kenyoni; assembly: GCF_002288905.1. Taxonomy (NCBI): domain Eukaryota; kingdom Metazoa; phylum Chordata; class Mammalia; order Carnivora; family Mustelidae; genus Enhydra; species Enhydra lutris. Next base: position 9,631,219 of record NW_019154150.1, read on the forward strand.
TTGTTTGTTTGTTTGTTTGTTTGTTTTAATTTGTCTGGGTATAAGAATACTTGGATCATCATTTTGTCTTCGAGTGTTTCATGTGGTAAAAGAGAGATTTGAAGTGAGACTGAGGTCTCTTTCTTCAGAGATGACCCCTTTTCCTGCCTGTAAGTTTGAATGGTCCTTCTTTACTTTCAACACCCTACTATTCTGACAGGATACTTCAGCCTGCTGGCAGGAGGAGAGATGTCTGATCTGGATCTGTTTTCCTCATTTAGCCAGGGAATTCTCTCTTATCTTTGAGCAATGCAGCTGCTCTAGTCTTTCTGGAGTCTCCTTCAGGATTCAGTTGCTTCTTTATAGCTTCTCTAATACGATCATCTCTAGTGGTTTTCAAATTACTGTACCCTCACTTTGTACTGTGTGGGAGAACCTCAAACATATGCCGCCACATCACTGAATCACCTTTCTGCAAAGCTAGTCTTTCTTGCTTTTACTTTTCCTGTTGTGAATTTTACTGTGCTATTACTGGTTGTTAGGCATTCTTCCTTAAGTCTTCCAAATCCCTCCCTTGCTAATCTACTTTGGTCACGTCAGTGTGCATATCTTGTTTTGCAGTATTTGCAGACATTCCCTCGGATGTATTGAGAGCCCAAAGTAGAGAGTACATAAAATTTTATTTTTATTCCAGTAGTAAGCATTTTTATAATTATGTTCTTCCTTTACTACCTGAATGTTATAATCTTTACTCATTTTATGTTTTAGAAGTTTTCAGAGGCTCACCATATTATTAGTTTGTGTTTTATGTCCTTTCATTTCTAAATGAAAAGAGTTTTTCACAATCTGGAATTTGTACCTAAACAAGTGAGAAAAGTTTCCTGTGATCACTTTAGTATTCCTGTTGATGTTGTTAAAGGCCTAATATTATATCTTCAGCTGGAAGGGAGGACAATGGAAGTATATATCATGAGTTAAGTGATACAACAGCCTCAAGGACACAGAATAAGCAAGTACGAAGTCAGTACGTGTTGGCCCTTATTAGCAGCAGATAATAAACTTGACTCCAGAAAAAATGTTAATTCATCCACTGTAAACACATTCTGTGAATGAAGTCCAAGATAAATGACAAATGGAGAAAAATGTTTGCTATTCAAATATAAAATCAGTTTATAAATCTATAAAACATTTACATATCAGTAATGAGATTTGTAACCTACTAGAAAAAAAATCATCTTGAACAGTTAGTTTTTGTTCATTTATTCCACGGAAATTAGCTTATCAACATATAAAAAGAAATTTAGTCCTACTGATCATTAAATATGGAAAGTTTTTAAAGTTCGTATATCATTTGTTATCCATAAAGTGGGCAAATACTTAAAAGATAAAACAGGTTTGGCTATAGTATGGAGAAAAAGACACCCTCTTGTACCAACTAATGGGACTGTGAATTTAAAAACATATATTTGGCCAATCAAATCTACTTCCAGCACTAAAGCTCCTAAGTATCTTTGTATATATACAAAAATGTATGTGCAAAGTGTTCACTCCAGCATTGTTTATAATTGAAAATATACTAGTGAAGATAACAATAGACTGCTGTAACAATGAAGCGCAACAAATACTTAGTGGCTCAAGAAATATTTATTTCTCTCTCCCACAGATTTCAGGGAAAATTCTACTCCTTATGGCCATTCAAGGACCCATTTCCTCCCAAGACGCTGCTCTGTCATCCTCTAGCATGGCCATTATCTCCGTGCTGAAAAGAGGATCGACACCACGTCCATATTGCAGTTGGTGCGAAAGGGGAAGAGAGGAGACAGAGCAGACAGGCACACAGCCTAAAGTCCTAGTTTCAGAAGTGACACATACCATGTCGTTATATTCCATTAGCAAGAATGCTGTACCATTTGGACAATTATGTGCTGAAAGCTTTGGGAAATGCAATCTAATCATACATCCAGAAAGAAAATGAAAATGGATTTTGGTAAACAAATGCAGGTCTCTGCTTCAAGAAAATGCTAGAAACAAATGTCCATCAAAAGAGCAACAGTCTGGTACCTCCACTGGATGGAATATTAGACAGCAAGTAAAGAATAGGTTGAATCTCCCATAATGTTAGATGCATATCATAGGAAGATCCCAATACACATTATGAAATGGAAAAGCAAGATACAGAAAAATGTGCACAATATATTCACATTTGTGTTTTTCAAATGAAAATGTGCTACATACTTACACGCAGATATATACACAGAACAGTTCTGGAAGAAGCTGTTAAGGTTCAACTCAGAGTTGAACTAGGGATCTAATGTGAGAAGAAAACTTACTTTTCAGTAAGTCCCTTTTTCTATTGTATGATTTGGTTTTTACTGTAGGTATGCATCCTTATTAATATTGCAAGGTGTAAATATATAAATATGAGTAAGTTCTTCCCTTGCTTAATACTTGCTAGCTATTATCAGTTGCTGTAAGATAGTGTCCAGGCTGACTAACCTATTTTTCAAGCTCCTCTTTTTCCTCAGGTCCCTTTGTAACTTTTTATGCCTTAAACTTGAAGCTCCCTTCTTGTGCTGTTCCTCATTTTCCTACCTTTGCTCATCAATAGTCCATCAGCCTAAAATGCTCCTCCAAAAACCCTGGTACACTGTATTTTACATTATTCTTTTTTTTTCTTTTTTTTCTTTTGGCATGTAAGACTGAGTTGTTTAATACCATAAAACTAATATCATGGATCTGTCTGGGTATCTCCCCAAGATGAGAACAAGGGCAAGGGGCAATGTTCTGCCCCTCCTCATCCCTAGCAGAATGGATAACAAATAATAGGGAGTCAATAAAAATGTCTTGAAGTGAAAAAATCGTTTCAGCCACTTAATTTAAAAAACATTTATTAAGTGACTGCCAGATTCCTCTCTTAAGTATCTTCTCTGCTCCTTAATTTTTTTTCTAATTTTTCTCTTTTGTCCTGTATATTTTCTTCCAACTAATTTCTGTCCCCTCTTCCTTGAGGACACTAACTTTAGAGTCCAACTATGCACATATTAACCAGGGGGGGAAATAAAACATTTTTTTTAATTAGTAAAGGAGTACTTCTGAATGAAATCATGGATATTAATTGCTATCCAGATAGAAAAATAAATATAGATAAGTGTGTAGGGGTATATGAGTATTCAGGAATGTATTTCCTAGTTCTGTCAATTGAGAGAGCCGTAGGTCAGTGACACCACAGTAGCAATGAACACATCTAGTACCCAAATGTCAGCTTGTAAGAACCATTACAAAATAAAACTAACCAGGCTTCTTTGGAGAAGTGACTGGCTGCAAGACCAGAACAGGGAAAATATTATAAGATCTGTCCAGAGAGCCCTGTAGTGTTAGAGAGTAATGAGGTACTAAAAGAATTGGGGCATGTTGGAAAGGACACAGATGTCAGTCTAAAGGAGCTCACAGTGACCAAACCTGGGACAGTTTGAGCAACAGTAATGAATTATAACTCATAGAGTAGATGACATATCCATCAACCCACACTAATAGAAATGAGTAATTGAGTGAATGAATGAATGAATGAATGAGTAAATAAATGAAGGAGACTTCTACAGGAGACTGCTGATTAATAAATATAGGACTGATGGAAATGAACACCACCATTAGGCAAATACCATGTAGTAAGTTTTGCAGGCAATAATCACCAATAGGTATTGAAATTAGAAGGCAAATGTGGGATGCAAAATAGGATATTTTCACCATCACAATGTGTTTTCCCTACACAAAACTCATTAACTACAAATAGAGAAATATGCAGTAATTTTACAGTGGAGCAGTCTGGCCAATATCACTTTAATCCAGCAATCAGAGTTAGTACTGCCCGCAATGGGACATGTTTGACATCAGGTACTTCTTAATATGTGACACTGAGAAGAATGCATCATTTTTGTCCTCTTGTTATGAGCAATAAATAAAGTCAGTCTAAGGAGGAAACATCAGACACGCCCAAATTAAAAGACATTCTACAAAACACAGGCCAGTAGTCTTCAAAAGGGTCAAGGTCATGAAAGACAGACTGAGAACCTGGTATGGATTGAAGAGACCAAGGAAACATGACTAGATGCAATATGGGATCTTGGATAGATCCTGGACCAGAAAAAAAGACCTTTCGGGACAACACAAAATTCCAATAAGGTCTGTAGATTAGTTAGTAATTTTATATCGGTGTGAATTTCCTGGTTGCAGGCAGTTTTACTATGGTTATGTAAGATGTTAACATTAGGGAAAACTGGGTGAAAGATATATGGGGGGCTCTACCGTTTTGAAGCTTTTCCGGAGAGCTAAAATTGTATCTATTTCTTTCTTAGGAAACATGGTTATTTGTTTTTTTTATTATGTTCAGTTAGCCAGCATATGGTACATCATAAGTTTTTGTTGTAGTGTTCAAAGATTGATTAGTTGCATTTAACACCCGGTATTATCAGCCAGTTACCCCACCCCCTCTCCCCCCTCCCTTCTGTAACTGACTGATCCACCCAGGCACCCTGCTAAAATTATTTTTAAATACAAAGTTGAAAAAAAAAAAAGAAATAGAGCATGCAGTTTATCACTGGTTTACTCTCTGGTAGGTCAGGGGACCCAGAGCTCTGCTTAAGTAGACAGTTCAGAACAATTCTCCCACACTTAATGGTTAATGTTTAAAATCAGTAGGTTTTTTTCCCCTCATTTAGTGTCATTGAACACTGAGGTTTTTTCTTAATTATCCAGAAGAAGCAACATCTTGGTTGTTCATTTAGTAAAGGAAACTGCCCTAATCTAATCCTTAGCTAGATACATGGCTAAACCCAAAGAAAGTGCCAGATGAGGCTCTTACATGGAGTTGGGATTCTTGCTAGGTGCTGCTCTGAGTCTCCGAGCCACCTTTACAGCTGCGAGCTGTTTAATCAAAAACCCTTTCTCAGGTTTCTGTAAATCTGACGTGCAGGTTTAGAGATACCCTGCAGTGGTCTCGGAATGCAAAGTCAAGGAGAATCCTCAGTGTATGAAATACACAAAAGATTCAGCAAACAAACTGACTTCATCTATTAGCCACTTTTTTCAAGACTTAAGTAAGTTTTTTCCTGAGTAAGTCAATACAAAAGAGCAGAAGCAGGCTGTGGGAAAGGTGTTCAGATGGGAATTCAGAGTTTGGGTTCACGTTCTGATCCTGCCACAGATTATATGGTGTGTCTGAAAATACATCTCGAACAGGGATAGGGACACCTGTTTGAGGGGTGCTGAACCCCGTGTGGTGCCCTCAGCTATCGGTTTTATGTTTCTTCTTACCCTCCTCCAACATGGTTGGTGGGAATTCTGTTCATTGCCTCTGACAACATTTTGGACACATGTCACAGCTTTCCTTGCCGGCCCTAAGGGTCTCACTTTCAGGTATTAAAAGGTCACTCCATCTGAAACACGATGTCAGTCTGACCGTTATTTCACTGCCCTTCTGCTCATCTGCCACCATCTCCCTCCTCGCCTCCAACCACAAACACCCTCACTCAGGCCTCATGCTAAATAAGCCTTTGGTAGAGAACCTGCCTTGGGAAGATGAGACGTGCTCCCTTCTTCCAGTCAGCGTCCGTCTCCCCTGATTTCCTCTCCACCTTTCACCCTCACTCCCCCACTTCTGAATCAACAGGGAGTTTGGCACACAGGAGCTCCGGGAGGTCTCAATCATGCCCCACTCTGAAAGGTGAGGAGTAGAGCGCACCCTTCCGATGCTCTGATGGCTCCTGTGACGAGAAGTCTGTGAGCCTGTGGAGCACCTCGCCTCCCTCCACAGCCATGCGTGCCACCCGGCACGACTGCTCCCCCTGCACAGCCTTACCCATCCCCTCCCTGACCAGCAACACCATGGCTCCCTGCCCCCCCCCCCCACCCTCTCGCTCTGACAGCCTCCAGCCTGTCCAGGGATATTCCCTCTGGGCTAACCTTGGAAATAAGTGCCTAAGAGCCCCCAAGGATGGATTTGCAGGCCTTAACCTGGCTGCTCAAGGTGTCTTGAGGCTACCTGGCATGCTGTAACTGCTCAAGAATACACAGGATAAGGAAATGTTCCAGAATTCTCTGAAGGATGCTGGGTTAAGCATTTTTTTGTTTTGTTTTGTTTTGGCTTTGTTGTTTGTTTGTTTCTGGTGGTTAAGTGCATCGGAGCTTTAGAGTCAGCCACACTTGGTTCATTCTTTGGCTATTTCTTGAGCACCTATCACATGCCACGCTTTGTTTGAGGTTCTGAGACACAGAAGTAAATAGAACAGTGAAAATTCTCTGCCCCTCTCTCATGTAGACTACCTTCTGGTTTGGGAAGCAGATAGTCAACAAGTAAATAAATGAGTACCTGATAGGAAATAGAAAGAAATCAGTATCATATATGCCTCCTGATAGGATCTGTGGAGAAGGTCACAGCATCACTTTTGTAAGATTTCTGCCAAAAATGTGTAACCCAAATCTGTGAAGAAACATCAGACAAGCCAAGATTGAAGGACATTCTACAAGACAGTTGTTCTGCACTATTTAAAATAAAAATATCATAAAACACAAAAGAAAGCTAAGACGCTATTCCAAATTAAATGAGACTTAACTAAACTTATCGCAGTGATCACAGAGTAATGTATGGAACTGTTGAATCCCTATGCTGTCCTCCTGAAACTGTTATAATAGTGGATGTCAACTACACTTCAATAAGAAAAAAAATTACATGAAAATCAAAAGCAGTGCATAATCCTAGATTAGATCCCAAAGCAGATTTTTCATACCCTGAAAGACAGTATTAGTATAATTCTGAAAATTTGAGTATAACTTGCATGCAGAGTAACAGAATCTCGTCAACTTTAATTTATCATATTGAGTTTGCATAACAAAATATCTTTGTTCCTGGGAGATACACACTGAAATATTTAGGCATAAAAGGTCATGACATCTGCAGCGCATTCCGAGATAGTTCAGTAGTGAAAACAATAGCACCAATGACAACAATCATAATAATAGCTGTTACTTTAGAGAGAATAATAAAAAGCAAATACTGCAAAACATTAATAATTGGCAAACCTGAGCATAGGACAGGATCAACATTTGTGGAACTATTCTTGCCAATTTTATGGGGGTTTAAAGGTTTTCAAAGTAAAACCTTAAAAAAATAAACAGCAATAAGCATTCTGAAGAAGGGAGGGGAGAAGGTCACAGCATCTGTCAGGGTCAGGGAATGTCTCTTGTGACATGACCTTTGTGCAGAGAGCTGAAGGGAGAGAGGAGTTTGTGAGTTCTGCAGAGGGAAGAGCACTGCAGGAAGAGAGAAGGACAGCAGCCCGTACGTGGCAGTGTTCCTGGTGTTTTTGTGGAACAACATGGAGACAAGGGGCTCTGGGGCACTGGGGCAGTGTAAGTGATGAAGGACAGTGGTAAAAATGGTCCCAGGTCAGCTCCTGGAGGGCCTGGGAGGCAACAGAAAAGTTGTGAGGTGTGTTTTAAGTGGTGATGAGACACTACGGTAAGGTTCTGAGCAGAGCAGTAAAATGACCTTTCATCTGCAACAGTCACTTTGGGTCATTTTGCGGCAAGTAGAGTACAGAGAGGCAAGAAAATTGATTGCCGTTGATTCATTTTTCGGGTTGGCCTTGAGGAAGCCGGTGTGCAGGTGAGATAGGATGTCAGATTGGTCTGGGATAACGGTGGTGGAAGTGATGTGAAGCGGGTGAATTCTACACGTATTTTGACAGTCTTGTTTGGCTAATGTATTGGCCCATGGACTGGATATGAAGTGAGAAGGGGAAACTGGAGTCAAGGGCAATTCCCAGGCTTGAGGCCTGATAAAATTAGATAAAGTGGGTCATGCCATTTACTGACTGGGAGCCCGGAGAGTCAGGAAACTAGCTGGAGGACTGTCTCCTGGGCCCTCCAGGGGCACGAGGGTCATCAGCTCAGGGCCTTTCTCCGTAAGAGTTCAGCTCTGGGGCACCTGGGTGGTTCAGTTGGTTAAGCAGCTGCCTTCAGCTCAGGTCATGATCCCAGAGTCCTGGGATCGAGCCCCACATCGGGCTCCCTGCTCAGCAGAGAGCCTGCTTCTCCCTCTCCCTCTGCCTGCCGCTCTGCCTACTTGTACTATCTCTCTGTCAAATAAATAAATAAATAAAATCTTAAAAAAAAAAAAGAGTCCAGCTCTTGCCTATGTTTTGCCAAGACCCCACCATCAACCTCGGTTCCCAGTGCTTTCTCCATACAATACTTGAGAGGGAGGCTGAGCAGACAGGTGCTCCCTGTGACCAGCACCTACCCTGGCTTCATCCACCACCAGGGGGCGGTCTCGGAGTGCTAGAGTATATTTTAGAACCTGCTCAGGGTCTTCAGGACTCTCTTTTCCCCTCTGTCCGTGCATGAGGGTCGACATACATACCGTAGAAGATGTTCCCACCCCTTGCATGTCCTTCGGTCATCTAAGTTCTGTCTCCTGGTTTTCTGATGTGAAGAGTAGAACTTTTCCTTTGGTTTCGGGACTAAGGACAACAGGAACACACTCATCTGTTTCCTTTTGTTCCAAACCTTCACACAGGCCTGATGTGCTCCTAGGCCCATCTTTGACCCCCCCACTCTTGCCAAAGCCAGGCAGGCAACCCTGCCCAACTGCTGGAAGATAAGCCTGCTAGAATGGGTACAAAAGGATAGACTTGGGGCCATAAGACAGGGGGAAACAGAGTTGGTGTGGTCTGGAGAGAAGAGGGAATACAGGAGACATTTTCAAAGGAAAAGGAATTAGACTTGGTTACTGGCAGAAAGTAGGGTTTAAGAGTAGAGAGAAGGAAAACTCAAGGAGTCCTCTGCCAACAGATTGTTCCAGATCAAAAGTCTGAAAGGATGACTCCTCTTTCATTTTGTCACTACTAAATGAGGAGAACTCAGACACACTTATATCATTCATTCAATCACTTATTCCACAGAATGCCCATACCAGACCAAAACCCATAATGGTGTGTCAGATATCCGAACCTGAAAAGCGTTGACCTCAGTGAATAAAATGAAAGTATGTGGAAGGTTAGTTGTGCTGATATATTTCTGCTACAGGTTATGGCGCACTGATGCTAAGTGTCCCAGAGCTCACATAAATGGAGAAGTCGGAGAAGACTGGGGATGGGCCTTGGGAGGCGTCACTAGAGCTGTGACAATGAGCAGAAGGTCCCCAGGGATGTGTGTGAAGAAGGACATTCCTAGCCAGACAGCACGGACAAGACAATCTACCAAGGCTTCCATTCTCATTACCCAGCGAAACGCATGGCTGGGGATATTGTCACGTGGGACATTAGAGACCCTGCGGGAAAGGCCTCAGTGTAGCTCTTTCGATTGGAACTGACAGCTCTAGGAGCACCATGTTTCACCCTGACAAGCTTTAACTGAGCATTGTATAGTTTGCTAGGGCTGCCATAACAAACTAGGAGGGACAGAGTGGCTTGAGCGACTGAGATTTCTCTCAGAAGAAATCTCAGACTGAAAGTCTGCGATCAAGGTATCCGTGTCTCTGAGCCCTCTCCCCTTGACTTGTTGGTGACCACCTTCTCCATGTGTCCTCCCCCTTGACTTGTTGGTGACCACCTTCTACATGTGTCCTACCCCCTTGACTTGTTGGTGACCACCTTCTCCATGTGTCCTCCCATGGCCTTTCCTCTGTGCACATGCATTCCTAGTGTCCACGTGTCCAAATTTCCTCTTCTTGTAGACACCAGTCAGATTGGATTAGGGCCCACACTGAAGGCCTCACTTCAGCTGAATTACCTACTGAAAGGCCCTCTTTCCAAATACAGTCATGTTCTGAGGTATGGAGGGTTACAGCTTCAATATATTAATTTTGGGGGGAGGGCACAACGCAGCCCATAATAAGTACCTCCTCCTTGCAAGGCACCATGAAAAGTGGTATTAATAAATGAGGCCCAGCATAGTTCAATGTAAATACTTTTGTTTCTTGGTCCGTCACTTAATCAGCAGAATCACTTAATATATAAATCAGAATCATTAATTCTAAGCTCATTTGCCCTTGAAACAGTTTTTCCCTTTTAGACAGCCTGCACTTTTCCATTTTCTCTGGGTTCATTGGCCCTTCTAGGGCCCAGTCTTCTCCCTCTGCTCGTGGGAATAGAAAATAATAATAATGTGGTCCCTGGGGCTGTACCCCTCCTCCCAATCTATCACAACAGTGACAACAGCAGCAGAGAGGGGACTGGCCACTGCTGGACCTGTGAGGAAGGGTGGCCACAGCATCACACAGTCCATTGTGACCCCTGCTTGATGAGCCACATTGTTCAACCCCAGTTGAACTCTCAGTCCCCGCCTCTGTGTCTCCTCTCTCTGGCAGGATTCCGGGGCTAAGGAGTATACTCCAAAATGGGCCACAGAATCCCATGTTAATCCAGGTGCTCATGCCCATGTCAGCATTCTCCCTGAAAAGGTACCCCCTCACGGGGTGTCTGGATGGCTCAGTTGGTTGAGCATCTGACTCATGATTTTGGCTCATGTCATGATCTCATGGGTTGTGGGATTAAGCCCAGCAGTGGGCTCCATACTCAGCAGGAAGCCTGCTTGGGAGTCTCTCTCTCCCCCTCGCCCTCGGCCCCTCCCCCACCCTCTTGCATGTGTGCTCTCTCTCTCTCTCCCTCAGATAAATAAGTCTTAAAGTACTCCCTCACCAAAGCATTAGTAAGAAATGTAGACTTCACTGAAGATCTTGAGAAGAAGGAAGAGATTTCTATGGCATATCCTATTCAGTAGCTTTCTGACTTAAAAATCCATACCATCTCTAAATTTGTCTTCTCACTGCCTTTTCTTGCACACCTCCTTCATGGCAGCCCGCCCCCGCTCGCAGCTCACCTCCAGTATACATTGTAGTGTGACTCCATCCCTCAGACAGCAAACCTCACCCTTCTCAGTGCTTCCCAGAACTCAGTGCCATATTGTTACTATTATTGTTGTTGTTGAGTTTGGTCCATGAGGTGCCATCTTCCCTTGCCATTGGCTTCTCTCAGTATTTCTCCTGAGCACATATAGTACTCTTACCCAAGAGGAATCTTAACCCATCCCTGAAAGTGATGCCACAGCCCGGGGTTGTGACACTGACATCCACATGCATGGGAAGGTTAAGAGCAACTCTCCCAACCTCAGGCCAACCAGGAAGGATGGTGGTGTGCTGGGGATTCTAGGACATTGAGAGGAGTAGCCCCTGAGGGCCAGGACTGTGCCAAGGGCTTCAGAGGTTTATCTTATTTAATCCTGCAAGGAAAGTATTATTGTCCCCATTTTGTAGATGGGGAAGTTGGGGCTCAGAGATGTCAAGTAAGTTCCCTGTGCTCATACTGCTGGAGATCCCCAGGCTGGGAAGGGCAGCGAAGTCTGTCTGACCCCAGAGCCTTGACTGTGTCATCCTCAGTTTTGAAAGGATCCTCTGTCCCTGGGCCTAAGATGATCTTTAAAACTCTTTCTCCCCATTAAGCATCTCACCCTCTATGGATCTTGGGAGTGTCACTTAAAATCTTTTGTCCCATTTTGCTCATCTGTAAAATGGGGGTAATATTTGCCCAGCTGCATTCATGAGGCTGTTTCATGGAAAGGTATGTCAAATAAAAGTGTGTGTGTGTGTGTGTGTGTGTGTGTGTGTGTGTGTTTGTTTGTACCAAAAAGTGAAGTATTAGTATCTTGATGTGTGCCATTAAACAAGATCTAGCCAGTGAGTGCCACTACTCTTGGCTTAAACACTATAGGTGAGGACTGTTTTCAGGATAAAACCCCCCCCCCAAAAAAAATCCCCAACATTTAGGACTTCTAGAAAGGCACATGGTGGTGTCTCAGGAAACTGATGATCTTGAACTTGTCCACAAAGAGCAGTGGGTAAGAAGCAGCCAGGAGCTCCATGCTACTACATTTTTCCTGTTCTGGAATTTGTGAACTTGGGAGGTACACGGAAACATCTTTGGAAGAAATATGGCTGGAGGGAGCAACTGGCTAATTTGTCCATCCCAGGGTATGTCTCTCACATTACCCCCTCTAAGACACCTAGGTCCTACCACAACTTGATCATCAGGACTTGTCTCTTCCTTCTAGAAAACCTGCAGTGGGTCTCTGTGGATTACCATACTTCACACTCTTTCCACCAGGCTACCGTCATTACCTGGGACACCGACCCACATGGACTCACACACATTTCCTTCATCACCCACTTGCCCCTCATACCAGCACACCTAGGGTACCAGGCAGGCTGGCTTTTCAGTCAGGGTTTGCTGCACTAGTATGTTGAGAGTCTGGTTGTAAGCACTGCCCCAGAGCACGTGTTCTTGGTACACTCATTCCTGCCTCCATATCCAAGTCTCCAGTCTGGATGTGGCTCCTCCTCTTCATTCAGTCCATCCGCCAGTCTGTGCAGCAGTCATTTAACGAATGTGCACAGAAGCTAAGACTTGGATTCTGAAGTCATCTGGTGCTTGGTTCTAATCCTGACTCGACCACTTCTTCTGGGTGTATTTGGGCACATTATTTCACATTAGTTCAAGGTTAGCACAAAGGTCAAAAGACATCTTAACATAAACCATCAAGATGGAGTCTGGTGTGTAATAACAGCTGAGTAATTTTTTGCTAGTCTAATTAATATCATTACTATGTGCCAGGCACTTGTTAGGGGTAGCCTAATGGTCTGACGAGGAGGCCAGAGCAGAAGGCAGCAGGGACACATCTCCACTCTGCACACTTGGATCACACACAAGAGACAGTCCCTGTCCACCTGCAGGGAAGATCAGGCAAGAGGCCAGAAAAAAAGTCAAGCAATTAAGGAGAATCAGGCATTTTCCGAGTAGAATGGAATACCATTTCCGGGCAGAATAAAGGCACTGAAGGCTTACCTATCCCTGAAAATCTTTGGGCTCCTCTTGATGTGTCTGTGTGCCTAGGCTGGCAGAAGGGTGACTAGAGGTCTGCCGGCAGGTGTAAGGCCCTCACCTTACACGGTGGTGTAAGACCCACCATCGGGGAGGGTCTTGTATCACACAGTGAGGAGACAGGGTACAACCTAAATGTATGGAATGCCATCAAAGCAGTTGTACAGTTCAATTATTTGTTTTAAAGTCAATTCATTCTTTAAGTTTTGAAAGAATGTCTCTGACTCTTCCAGCCCCCCTTAATAGTTTCCTTTTCTGACATATTAGAATAGGCAGCAAACAAAACACTCTTCTGATCACTTGATGATCTAAACATAGGGTCTTGTGTCACCCTTGGGTAGTCTTAAACATTGCTACTTGTCTCCAGAATTAGATCTTAGATTTCCTGTATGTAGAGACTGCTTCAAATCTTTTGTATGTCCTCACTGTGCTGACTTGCCAGAGCAGGAAAGGACCTACCAGCCGCTGAGCTGTTCCTCTCTGTTTATGGATAGAACCCAAGCTGAGGGGCTTGAGGACCTGCCCAAGCTAGCTGTGTTCCTTACTGTTGCTTTACCAACATATTCATTAGCAACAGTTTTTGCAGCTGTTAGGAGAAAGCCAGGTAGATGTAAGAAGACTTTTTTTTTTTTAGATTTTATTTATTTGACAGAGAGAGAGAGAGATCACAAGTAGGCAGAGAGGCAGGCAGAGAGAGAGAGGGGGAGGAAGCACGCTCCCTGAGGAGCAGAGAGCCCTACATGGGGCTCGATCCCAGGACCCTGGGATCATGACCCGAGCTGAAGGCAGAGGCCTTAACCCACTGAGCCACCCAGGCGCCCTGTAAGAAGACTATTTCTGACTTTGAAGTTCCATCCAAACGGAAGCTAATCAGGACCTGGCACATATTGTGTCTTAAAAGAAACCAGGCTGTGAATGGGTAGAAGGATGGTGAGAAGGTCCTCATCATAGCCATTACATTTCTCAGAACCCCAGTGCTCACTATCTGCCTGCAGAGTCACCCATAAAATGTTAGGGGTGAGTGTGGGAGGAACCGAAGCATCAGCCAGACTTGCAAGAGAGCAAGTGAGTCTGTGTGGCTGGCGGAGGGCGAAGGGACCTGAGTTTCTGAGGGAGTGCGCCGGACTGTCATACCACGGCAGGAAAATAACTCATTTCCTGAGTCTTAGCTGTCAGCAGTTGGTTTAATAATACCTTTTCAGGAAAAGAAAATTAAAAATGAATATTTCAGGGATACCTGGGTGGCTCAGTTGATAAAGCATCTGCCTTCAGCTCAGGTCGTGATCCCAGGATCCTGGGGTAAAGTCCCATGTTGGGCTCCCTGCTCAGCAGGGAGACTGCTTCTACCTCTCCCTCTGCCTGCTGCTCCCCCTGCTTGTGCTCTCCCTCTGTGGCAAATAATTAAAATCTTTAAAATAAATAAATAAAAATTTTAAAAAGAGTGAGCATTTCAATTAAAACACATCCCTATTTTAGAAAAGTTAAAATACAAACCAAGGATGTAGATCACATGTGGGCACCAAGGATGAGGCACGACCTTGCAAATGACCTCATTTCAATCCAGAAACAAAAGGCAGTACATTATTGGTGGGGTCTCAGAGAGCAAAAGAAATGTTCAGAGAGGAGACTTTGACAGGAAACAAACGGATGCGGGGACTGTGCCTCCCGACTTATGCCTCTGTGGACGGGGATGCGTTTGCTCCAGACCCACCTCTTTCCCACATAGCATGACTTCAGGCCCTGGCTGAAATGACCAAGCACATGCTGGTTAATTAACCTGACATGCTTCTGCAGAACAGACCAGCAAATCACGCGTATGCCGCTGCCACCACCTGCAGGCTGTAATTCTCCCTGTTCCGTTGCTCTAATGATGCCTGATTTCTTTGTTCCCCAATTGATTGCCATTGAAGTGTTGCTCAACATGGCAACCACACAGACTATGGCTAATTCCAGCTGGCGCCAGAAGGTAGAGCACACCGAACAGAGGACTTTCCCTAAGAGGAGGCCAAGGGTAGGAAACCTTGTGTTTTGTTTTGTTTTGTTAAAGATTTTATTTATTTGTCAGAGAACGAACACAAGAGTGCACAAGCCAGGGAGCAGCAGGCAGGGGGAGAAGCGGACTCCCCGCTGAGCGGGGAGCCCAATGTAGGGCTCCATCCCAGGACCCTGGGATCATGACCTGAGCTGAAGGCAGACACTTAACCAACTGAGCCACCCAGGGGTCCCAATAGTAGGAAACCTTATGAAAGTCTGATTTGCTTAAGGGGATTTGGAGTTAGCCCTGGATGTGGATCCTCATTCTGCAACTTAACCAGCTATTTAAATTGGGATTTCAATTGTCTCCTCTATAAAATGAGGTGATAACCTAAAACAGGCCCTCTGTACCACCCACACCCTTCCACTGTGCATGGTGCTAATAAATGCACTGAAACAGCTCTTCTCCATCTTCTCACCTCCAGCTTCCAACTCTCTCCCTTTTCCCCTCACTCAGGAGATAGATTTGCTTCTGTTTTCACTGAGAAAGAAGAAGCAATCAAAAGAGAAGAAGCACATCCGACTGGTGCCGACTTCACCAGTCAGTCTGCCTCTCTCTCTCTCCATACGGATCAACCACTTCATTCCAGTCCAAACTTAACTGTTCCTCCAGTGAACTGGGTCTCACCTCTTCCCATCTACTCGAGGACATCACTCTAGCATTTTCCCACTCTATTCTGCAGCATCAGAATAATAACATGCTGAAATAACCTCCCAAATTGAAATAAAACCAAACCCACCCTTCATACTGCATCCCCTTTCCCTGTAACTATCCCCCTCTAGAGCAGAACTGCTTGTGCTCACCACCGCCATTTTTTTTCTTGAAATTATCAGTTAGGTCTTCACCCCTACCACATCACTGCATCTGCTACCATTAAATGCCCCCCCCTTTGGTGCATCTGGATGGCTCAGTCAGTTAAATGTCCAACTCTTGGTTTTGGCTCAGGTCGTGATCTCAGGGTGGTGAGACTGAGCCCCGCATCAGGCTCTGTGCTCTGCATGGAGTCTGCTCGAGAATCTTTCCCTCTGACTGTCCCTCCCCCTCTGTAGTGTCCCTCCTCCCCGCTCACATGGGCATGTGTACTCTCTCTCAAATAAATAAACAAACTAAGAAACAAAAGATCCCCCAAAGACATTCTCCCTAACCCTCACATTACGTGATGTATAAGCTTCATTTGATGATGTGGGTTCTTCTTTCTTTCTTGAATCATTTTATTCCCAGAGATTTCACTCCTTCCTCACCAGTCTCTCCTCAGATTCCTTTGTTTTTTCTTGATTGTCTTGGCTTGAAATATTTCCTTAATCTCCTTGACCTTCAGGTCTCCATCCTCAGAGCACTTCTCTTCAGTGTCCACACTAACTACATAGTGATCTCATCAAGCCTCATGGCTGTAAGTACCAACTTGCCTTCATGAGTCTCACATGTATTTCCCTAGCTTGGACCTCTCGCCTGAATTCCAAGGTCATATATCCAGCTCCGCATGAATTCCACATAAGCATTTCAAACTTACTTTCTCCAACTCAGCTCTTCATCCCCACCCCACTTCCCCATACCAACTCTCTTCTTCTCCAGGACTCTTCCTTTTAGTAAATGGACCTTCTATCTACCCACTGCCTCAAGCCCAAAACCTTGAAACCATTCGTGAGTCCCCTCTTTCCTTCATATTCCATATCCAGTCCCTCAACAAGCCCATTCTGTTCTACCTTCAAACTGTACCCCATATTCAACCATGTTGCATCATAACTACAGCAGGCCAAGACAAAATGAATTCTCCCCGGGATAGTTGCAAGAGTCTGCAACTGGTCTCCGGGCTTCCATCTTGCCCTCCTCTAATCTGTTTTCCACAGAGAAGCCAGAGGAACCCTTTTAAAATTCTCTACTCAAAACCATCACCCTTAGGATAAATTCTAAGGCCCTTGCCATGGTCTGCAAGGCCTGGCATGAAGCTAACCCTTGACTTCTCTGCCCCTTTTATCCCTCAACCTTCTGCCCCAAACACACTGACCTCTTGGTATTCCTCAAACACACCCACCCCTTGTCATGGCCTTTGCCCGTGGTTTACCCCACTACCCAGAATGCTCTTCTCCAAAGTAGCTCATGCCCTCACCTCTCATGTGTCCTTGCTCCAATGTCACCAGTCAGAGAAGCCTTCCTCATCACCTTTTTTTTTTAAGATTTTATTTATTTATTTGATAGACAGAGATCACAAGTAGGCAGAGGCAGGCAGAGAGAGAGGAAGGGAAGCAGGCTCCCTGCTGAGCAGAGAGCCCAATGCAGGGCGCAATCTCAGGACCCTGGGATCATGACCTGAGCTGAAGGCAGAGGCTTAACCCACTGAGCCACCCAGGTGCCCCTCCTCATCACCTTTTAAAGCCTGGCTCCACTTTTATTTACTTAATGCCTCTTATCCTTAGCCAAACTTATATTATATACATCTTTGATTATTTATTTACTTTCTATCTCCACCCACGAGGCCTTAAAACCTTAAGGGGAAGGATTTTACTTTTTTCCACTGCTACAGCCTCCAAGCCAAGGCCAGTGCCTGGCTCATAGTGTGACATAATAAATATTTATTGAGTGAATTATTGAATGAGTGAATGATCTCTTACTCATTAGATCACTAGGATGATTATATGAATTAAAATATATAAAGCAATTTCTAGCACATGGCAAAATACTTGAGAACATATGTTTCTTCTCCCATTATTATTATTATTATTATTATTATTATTATTATTTAAAAATGGAGCTGGGCTCTGGCAGTGTTGCCACAGCTAATCATTTTGTGACATCTGCTATTATCAAGGTTTGCTTCTATTTCTGTATTTTATATGTTCCCATCTGGCCTCTACTCTTTGAGGAATAATTTGAGAAAACGTGTTCCTTTGAGCTCACTGCTCAGACTTTGTTTAACTTGTAGGCATTTCTTTTAAGCTATCCACTTGAAAAAGAAATGTCACATTGGCTCCCAAGGCAAATTCTCCAGCTCTATAGGCAGGGAGGTTCTGAAAGTCTGAAAGTTCCCAGCTACATCCCACAGGACAAGGAAAATGCTACAGGTGTCTTGGCATCTTGCTAAACTTCCAGGGAACACTGAATACCGAATATGGAAAGTTCTGAAGTCAGAAATAAAGCACATGAGCACAGGAAGGAGACCAGACTGGACGTACATAGAGAGCACCCCATGACCTTCCCGGCATAGCAACAGGGTCCATAGAGTGTGAGAGAAGCCTTAAAGGAGAGTCTGCTGCTCCCCTTTGTTAAACGGGCATGCTCTTTTATTTTTAAGAAATTTGAAATCTGTAAAACAAGGGAAATAGCTCCCCAAAAATCAGATTTGATTTCTCACTGCACATCCTTTCCCACTCTCACTGTCCACCAAAAGTAGTTCTATCCCCCTCAGGGGTGAGGGGCAAGCTCTCCTCCGTTCCCTTTCCATCACCAGTCAATCACTGTCAGTGCGAAGAGTATAGACTTAAAGAAAGGTCAATTTAATTCTGATCCCTGGGCTTGACTCACATGAGCTGTGTGACTTTGGGCAAGTCCCTTAACCTCCCTCAGCCATTTCTCCAGGAGTAAAAACAACAGTGCCTTCACTAGATGGTTGGGAAGATGAACAAGGGTCACCTGGGGATGAACCTGCTATTATTAAAATCAGGATAGGTGCTTTTTCTTTGTTCTGCTTCTGAGACAAGGAGAGGCAGTTTATTGAACCATCTAAACTTCATAGTAAGCAATAGGCAGGACTTCATTTTTCTATATGATGATATTTGCTCAGATAAATCACCCTCGCCCTGGGTTGCACAACCCACGACAAAATCTTAGGACATTCCTTAATTTCCTGGTCACTTTATTAAAATCTGTCCACAATAAAACTCTAGTCTTATCTATTTAAACCTTCCCCTGCCTCCAGCACCAGCCCAGGTAATAGCCTGAAGGACAGGAAGTGAGGAAGTTCTGTTCTCCTTTCTGGCTTTCTGGCCCTCATGCTGGTGTGGGTCCATCTCAGTGAGTGCTGTTTCATGCCCCCTCTCACTTAGCTTTGCTGGAGATGGAGGGTCCCCTTCATAATAAATGCAGGGCCCCTAAGGACGCATGACCCTGCTCCCCTATATCCATCAGGATAGGCTAGGTTATGGTATAGTGACAAACAGCTCCAAAATAACTCATGAGCACCTCCTTCTCTTCCTTCTTCAGTGTCTGCAGAGCCTCTGGTGGGTTTGGGCTGTAGGGCAAAGGGAAAGAGACAGGGTTCTTGGCCGACCCATTGTTTCTGACTTTTAATGTAGGGTGTTATTGCTCCTCTGGCCAGCCCTTTCTGGGCTAATGATGCTTCATTGCTGGCTAAGTGGACCTCCTCTAATAGGGCCTGCAAGTCCTTCTCCCCAGACAGTTCCCTGAAGTGGGGAGCTGCCTTCATACAGCCACAGCCAACCTCACGTGGGCAAAGAAGTAAAATCCCAGCCCATGGCAGGAAGGTGAGAAGAACCAATGTATTGTGTACCATTGTATGTACACAATAGATACCCAACTTAATGGTTTGAAACACCAGTCATCTCTTCAGTTGATGGTTCTGGGAGCTGACAATTTGGATGGGACTCTGCTTGATAGTTCTTCTGGTCTCATCTAGATGCTTTCATTCCTGGCAGGGAAACAGGGTGGCTCTGCTTCACGGGTCTCCCACACATAAAGGGAGGTGACTGGACTGGGGGTGTGTCTCCCATCATCTTTTGGGCAACGTTGGGTTGGTTCCTGTGGCAGTTTGGCAAGTTTCCAAGAGGGAGGATAGAGCACGCAAGGCATGTTGAGGGCAGGCTTGGAACCGTCTTAAATTTTATTGCTCAAATACCCTAAACCCACGAGCTACAAGGAGTGCAGAAACATGCTACCTTTGGTGGGTGGGGCTGTGAAGTCACATTGCAAAGGTGAATGGGGAAGGGTAATGGAAGAAAATTGTAGTATTTTTGCAGTCTGCCCCAAGCACGAAAGACCACAGCTTCCTGATCTGAGGAACAGGTTGCAGGGTTGATGCAGAAGTGATGTGGCTCAACAAGGCCAGATCAGCTCGTCTTGTGTGTCTTGGAGAAGTGTTCAACTACTCTCGATTGGGGCCTTTATTAGACTCATTTGCTTGGCCCCTTTTTGTCTGCAGCTTTGGGTCAAAGACATTAATTCTAGACAACGGGCAGAGTCCCCATGGATATTCAGTTACAAAAGGAAACTACTTTGAGGGTAAAGTGACCTTTTGCAGGTCATGAAGCTACTAAGTGCTTTATTCCTTTATCTGGGCAGAGGGAGAAGTATGCACAAAAGGTGGGCAATGAGAAAGCATAGTAAATACCACAGACTTTCAAAGAACCACTGTGGCTGGCATGGATAGAGCAAGGTACGGTTTGCTACAAGGTGTCATGGGGACCCAGAAGCCGCCAGTCCCGGGAGCCCATGACAAGGAGCTTTTCTTTAGATTTAAGAACAAAGGAAACCTCGTGAAAAATTTAAACAGCAGGTTCACCAGCTCACATCCGTATTTCCAAAAGATCCTTCTATCTCCAGTAGGAAGGCTGGATTGGCAGTGCAGACTGGACCAAACCCGGGCCTTTCAGTATTTAGTAGTTTTCCAAGCCCATGTTTTAATTCTCCCTAAGTTCCAAGGCAAAGGAGAATAGGATCCAGTTTGCCATGACCAACAACAAGAGGCAAGACAAGGAGAAGAGCAGAGAAAGTCCAAAACCCCACACTGTGTCCTCCACGAACACACACACACACACACACACACACGCACACACACACGCACATTACTCATCCATGGGCCTCAGACCCAAGTAGGCTTGAGAGTTTCTGGCTCCCAATGTGTGGATAGTTCACCCAGATGGATTCAAGTCAGACAGTGGCCTCTTCCACTCTGCCGTGTATAGGGACAAGTGGCTGCTAAGTGACCATCAGAGAGAAAGATCAACAGAGGCCCTGGCCTGGCAGATGCAGCCATTGAGCCCAGAAGGTCGTATACTTCATATTTCCAGTTATTCCAATTCAGAAGGCAAATGGTGTCGAAAGTTCAGTGTCATGGGCCATTTTGATAGCACATTGGTAGGATCTCAAGGAGGCAGGGAGGAGGAGCAGGGCCAGAAGCAGAAGCACCTTGGAGCCTCTTTGCACAGTCTGGCTCAGCACGGGGTGGAGAAGGGGCTGCCAGATACCCCCTAGGCACAGGAACATCGGGGAACCTCCTTGGGGCGGAGGGTATCAGTGGAAAGAGGGCAGTACCTGGAGCAGACCTCACCCCCACAGCATGAGTCTGCATGACTGATCGTAAGAGAGTGTTCTGTCATTGTATTGCAGCTCCAGAAACTAAAACGATCACTTTCTTTCAAGACCAAGAGTTTACGGAGCAAAAGTGCTGACAACTTCTTCCAGCGAACCAACAGCGACGTGAAGCTGCAGGCAGACATGCTGGCTGAGGTCAGCCCCAGCTCCAGCCCACTCCCCGCCTCTGGAAGCCTGACGTCCACACCCACCAGGGCCAGCCTGCAGCCAGGGGCTGGCGGCAAGGCCCATGCCTTTCAGGAGCACATCTTCAAGAAGCCCACTTTCTGTGACGTCTGCAACCACATGATCGTGGGTAAGGCCTCCCCCACCCCCACATCCAGGGTCCCTGCCCCACTGGAAGGGCAAGTGAGAGTGGTACAGCCTGAGTCCAGGCCCCAGGACATACTCTGAGCCTCAGAGATGTACGTGAGAGCAGGTTGTGTGGGAATGTCCTGGAGAACAATAGTTGTGCACAGGGAAGGGAAGTAGGACTGGGCAGAGAGAGAAGTTGGATGGTGATACAGTTGGAACTTCAGCCATTCCCCCAGGGAGCCCTGGACAGTCAACTGCACTGAGGCTAGGGGTCTGGGACTTTGTGCCACTGTATCACCTCTCGCTGTGGCTGGGCAGCCCCTGGGGATGGGACATAATCTGGACAAAGCAGCTCTTTTCAGCCAGGGGCACTGGGCAGAGAGGAAGTCAGTGGGAGGCAACCAGGATGCTGGGCAGGTGGGCACGGAATGCTTCGATACATCAGGGGGACCTGAGGGACACATCCCAGAATCCACCATGGGGCACGTGGCGCTGTCTGTCTGGGGCAGCCTGGGCAGGGAGTCTGTAGCTGGGTGCATTACAGGGGAAGGACCCAGACGGGCAGCTGTGGGAGGGATGATTCTGCGGGGAGGCACTGAACCAGGCAGGAAAGGTGATTGAGCCACCATTCCATACAAGTCTGGACCTGGCACGGACTCACTCACAGTACCTCAAAGAAATGGGGGCAGCCTGAGAGTCTTAGGGGTTGTGCCCAGATGAAGCAAATGATCCATGACATGTCCCAGCCACAAGGGAAAGGTAGGCCGTTCAAAACCACATGCACAGAAATGCCACCGTTCCTACTTTTCTGCCTCTTCTTTTTTCTGCCTTTTTTCTGCCTTTTCCTTGTCAGGAACCCAGGGACCAAACAGATGGAGGAAATCATAAAGGCAGTTTGGGGTTGGGGCGTGGGGCGGGACTCAGAGTGAGTTTAAACCAGTTGTTTCAAGAGCAGCTGTCAATCCTGGTAATTGACTAGTGGCCACAGAACACAGACAGGCCTGTGTGTGCTATCAGGGGGCAGTGAGGGTGTTACCCAATCCCACACCCCACCCCCAGTAGAAGTTAAAGGGCATCACGAACGGAAATGAGGACGAAAAATGAAAAATGCTGGGCTGATCCAGATCCAGATGTGGACTGTCTTCCCAAGATGGTGCTGACTCACCAGATGTGTAGCCAATCGAATTCCTGGAGCACCTGGAAGCACCCTGAGGCCTTCCCCATCCCCTTGCAGCCCAGATGCCACAGGGTTGGGTTTTGACAAGAATGCTTTAGGGAAGGACACTTTTATGATCAGGTTGGCCCCAGGGCCCAGTGAAGACCCAGGCAAAAGCCAATAAGCCCTGCAGTCTCATGTTCCAGCTCTTCTACCCTGACACACACCTCCCAGCCCCACCCCTTCCCAGGACCAGGACCAGCTTCCTATAGCCTGGCATCTCTTCGAGGCTAACTGTTGTCTCAGGCCAGATTCCCTAGAAGTAGAGCTTGAGAGGGGAGTTAGATACACTGTGATCAGTTGAGGGGGCTGAATAAGAAAGTGGCCTTAGTAGGAGTCTCACTTCAGCCAGCTCTGGAGGGAGCTCTGCCATGGGTCACAGAGCTGGTCCTTCCTTGAGGCAAGCCTTTTGTTGTCTGCTTTCAGTGGGCCTCCCTCCTCCTCCCACGATGGAGGCCCTTTCAGAACTCCCTGGGCCAAGTGGCTCATGTTCTGCTGAAGGCAATTTTCTGGAGAAGGAGGGTAGCTGTGAGTCATCAGCAACCAGCACACACGCCTCTGGTATATTAGGGGCTTTTTGCTACTGTGAGAGAATATCACAAACTTAGTGGGTTAAAACAACACAGATGCATTATCTTATAGTTCTGGATGTTGAAAGTCCACATTGGGTCACACTGGGCTAAAATCAGGGTTTCAGGAGCTCCATTCCTTTCTGGAGGCTCTAGGGGAGAATATATGTTCTTTCCTCCTCCAGCTTCTACAGACGCCCCCCCAACCTTGGCTTGTGGCCCCTTCTGTGTTCATAGAAAGTTATAATGACAGGTTGCATCTCTCTCACACAGCCATCTCACTGGTCCTGACTCTCCCTCTTGTGCCCACTGGGATACTCTTTCCATCTCAAGGCCTCCTGATTAGCCACCTTACTCCCTTCTGCATCCTTGACTTCCCCTTGCCTTGTAACATAACATGTTCTTCAGGTCTGGAGATTAGGAGGTGGACACCTATGGGGAGCCATTCCTCTGCCTGTGCCCAACCCATAGGAGTATCTGGGCAGAGTATCAACAGTGTCCACCACAACAGTGGAAGAAAACTGTGGTTGAAGATCACAAGACTGGCCTCTGTTGATTCCTCTCCATCCTGGCTTTGGTACCAATCATGTGATTGTCGCACAGCTGATGGCTCTGTCATGTGATTTGGTGAGAGGTATTTTCATTCAGCGTAGGCAAAAAGGCACCTTTCTGTTCAGTGCACAGTGTGAGGACAATGCTGACCCATGTTTTGCTTGTGGCTATTACCATGGCATCATTAGCCTTTTGCTTTCCAGATAAAATGATGAAAGAGAGTGAGGGTAGGAGAAAGATCAGGTGCATGGAATCAGGCTGGATTTGAACCCCATGCAGCTGTGTGACCGAGTGCCAGTAACTCACCTTCTCTGAGCCTGTGTCCTCATTTTATGTGGAGAAGATAATACCACCCTCAGGGGTTTTAATGGTTTAGTGAACTGGCAGAGGGGAAGTACCAGGCATCAGAAGGCTCTCAGTAAAGGGGGCCCATCGGAGTTGGTATTATCATTATCATTATTAGAGAAGAAAATAGTCATTGCTGTCCTGAAGCAGAGAAACATACTCAGAAGATAGACCAAATTAGCTTTACAGAAAAAGAAGTTAAACTTAATAGGCATAAATAATTGAAGTAAATAATGTCCAGCTAACAAGTAGTAATTAGTTCCTCATGTATGTGGCAATGTTTTAGGGACATGTCAAGGATTATCTATCATTCTGCATTTCATATTTTATAAGGGGTATGGACAAGCAGGTGGGTGTCTGGAAGAGAGTGATCAGAGTGGTGAGTGGTGTGTCAAAATAAAATCATGAGGAAACTCTGGGAGTTTGGTGTGTAAAAGATTTAGGATGTCAGCTATGTTTGAAAGTACCATGTTGGAAGTCAAGAGACTCATGCAATGTGGCTTTAGAAGGGAGGGTTGGGAACAACGGGTAGAGTTAAAAGGCAAACTTCAGTGGGAATGTAACCATTTAACCCATGCACTTGACCTGTGAATAGTGCATGGTTTAACTTCTGTCAAGCAGAGGTCATCTGAAGGTCTTTTCTTACTTAATTATCTGATAGTCTTCGAAATGTTCGTGCTTCCCAAAGAAGCCAACGTCTCTCATCACTGAACTTGGACGTATCAGTGATTTCCAGTATGACCAGGAAGGCGGGATTCTGCTGTCCCCTTCACTCTTGGCTGAGACCCAGTTAAGGGTGGGATGTTCAAACAAGGGAGCAATGTCTGCCCCTCTGGCGATCATGGACACAAGGACTGTCTTCGTCATCATCTTCAGAAAACCGTATTCTACTCACTCTCACTTTCCAGTCATTGTCATTCATGTCCTTCCTGTGACCAAACCTCATTTCAGAGCTGCGTTTGTGTCGCTCTGCGATTCTTCAGTTTTGCTGAGTAATGAGTGCTCTGGAGCCCCAGCTTTCTTGGACTCTTCCTCAGACTTCTTTGGAACCACTGGGGTTGGGCTTCTCTTGCATGTTCTCCTGCTCGTCTCTTACCCTTTCCTCAGACAGTGGGCCAGCTGGGGTGTGTTCTTCCCATGGCAAGGACAAGGGGAAGCACACAGAGCTGCTTAAGGCCTCAGCTTCCTGGAGGAGGCAGGCCGTCCCATCTGGTGACATTCCTCCAGGGTGTGGGCCCAGCCCACGTCAAAGGGTGGAGAAACACACTGTCTGCAGGACTGCAGAGCCATCTGGAAAAAGACACAGGTGCGGGCCGGGGCAAAGATGGAGTCAAGAATCTAACCCACCACAGTACCGAAGGTGACCTCTTGATCATTGAACCTTTTTGGTGGGTGGATGGCACCAAGTCTTGGGGCTGTCCCACCCTTCCGCTTCCCTTCCCCATCTGGAAGTAATGCCTCGGGTCTGACTGCGAGCCTGGCGGGAAGGGGGTCTCATGTCCTTCGCTCAGGATATGGAGGCTGCTTGGCCTCCAAGCTTGGTTTCGTGTCTGCTTAGCTGTCTTCCAAGGCTGCTACGTCACTTTCAGTTCCCTATAAATTCCCAGCAGGCCTTTCAAGGCGGTGCTATTTGTAATCCTTCAACAGGTGACGATGTATCTCTATTTTAATTCTCAGTGTGATGTGTATGAAAAGACAAAGGAACGTGTGTTTTTTTAAATGAGTAATGGAAATGAGTTTGCCTCTGAGGAATATCACAATCATTAACCTCAGGGGGGATTTTAGGAGCTTCTCAAGTACAGTCCAATTTTGAAAGACTCCATTTTGGAAAAAAAAAAATAAAATAGAATGCCCTATGCTAAAGAGAACTTTACTATATTTTTCCCTTATTGGAATTAAATTGATATCGTAGCTACCATTTTATTTTTAAAAAGACAGAGGGGGAAAAAAAAGAGGTCTGCCAGGCATTCTGTTGTTTTCAAAGATGAAAGTGAAGGAAAGCAAGCAGGTTCCTTCTAGGAAAGAGGAAGGAGAATTAGTGAAGGGCTCTCTGTGATGTGAGGTGGCAAAGGAAGGAGGTGAAGAGAGCAAGCCACAATGTGAAGCAGAGACTGGCAAATGTTCTAAATTCCCGAAAGGAGGCATGGGGTACCATGGTCAGTGATCCCAGAGCACAGGTGATCTGCCCCCCTTCCCTTTCCTTGCTCTTCAAATTTAACCTCCTGTCTCCACACGTATTACCTGCAGATTCGATTCCTTCAATCCCCATCTCATCTCCATATCCCAAATTCCAGGGAAAGGCCACCTGCAGCTATCTCCTGAGAGTGACATTTCAGAAAATCTGTTAGAGCAGTTTTTGTTTTCCTTTTAACTGAGAACCAAAGGTTATACAATGATGGCCAAGAAAAGTCAAAAGTCATGTGTGAGTTTCCTAGCTGATGGATGTTTGTTTAAAAATAAAAGGAATCTGTCTGGCTTTCTTACTGTTTAGGATTTCTCAGGTAGAATGGACACTAAGGGTTGGGAGGACAGGGCCTCACATTTGTTCCTCACCTGACTGCCTGTGCCCTAAAGCTGGAAAGGCTACACATTTGCCACAAGAGAGTGACCAATAAAAGTAGACCAGGACCCCAGCCTCATTCCCTGTTTCTATGTTTCTAATTTCCTCAGCTCTCACACTCTATAACTCATTACCTATTGCCAGCTTCACCCTTGCCCTTGGATTTGCACCTCCCCTCACCGATCTGGCCCCCAGGCCCTTGGATTGAGCAGGCACCGTGGCAAGCTCTTCTTTAAGTCCAATCTTGCCTCCAGGACATGGCTATCCTTTATGATCACTTCCTCAGACTGTCCCTTTCCTGAAAACTTGGTCAGCTGTGCAAGCCAAAGATGGTCAACCCAACCATTCGTGGAGACATGAGAGAAATAGGCAGCTATGTGTCCCTCAGCCCCAGTGCTAGAATTCCCAGCCCTTGAGTCAAGAGAGCTGAAGACCCAGTCTTAGGCTAGGAGAATCCTCTTCGTTTGAACATCCTTTCTCCACCAAGCAGATCCACTCTTCCAATCCCTGGGCCTTGGTGATTGGGGCTGTCAGGGGTGGGGACTCACCTTCATTGTACGTCAACTCAAATGTATTCCATCTATGGCAGCCTCATCTCAGGAAAGCATTGCAATTGCTTGTGGTCATCTGCCTCTCCTTAAAATTGCAGACTTGAACAAGCACTATTAACATAACTGACTCAATGTATGAATCTACTCCATCAATTAAGGAGGATTTTCCAAAGGACTTTGTTCTTCCATTACTGTCAGATACCTTGTTTCCTTAATGATTCTTACATTAACTACATGTTCTTAGTTGGCATCCACTTAGAAGACAGTGTATTAAATGGGCTCATATTTTCTAAACATGCTCATAGTCACTGCACAAAGGATCATTCGCTTTCAAACTGCCCAAGTGGCAACCACGGAGGAAAACAATAATGACTTTGATTTAGGTCAGCATCCCTAAAACAGAGCCTGAGATAGAGATCCTTGTGAAAGTGGTTTATTGGGGGGGCGTGCCCTTGGGAGAGGAGGATTCAGATTCTGCTGCTCTCAGCAGAAAAGGCAGGGGAAAGAGCCAAGCAAGGATGTGCCCTCGGTTGGAGTTGGCTCAGACTGATGCCACCCATGGGGAGCTCTAGGACACAGATTGTTCTTACCTGGTATTCCCACCCTGGGATGAGGGTGCTCAGCCTGTATCTCCTGTCATTCAGTCTTTAGAACGATTTATTCTCTGAAAAAAGAGCACCTGCGGGCCAATAGCAGCCCATCGTCACAACATCAGCATGATAAACCAGATCTGGACAAGGCACCAGCAGTATCACCATATCTTTAAATGTAGACGCAGCATAAAAACATCCTCCATTATGAGTGAATATAAAATACAGATGGACCTTGGCATTGTTGTACCAATAACATCATGTTACCCCATCATAATGAAAGGTAATATGATAACATTATTAGAAGAGGAAATATTACATTACCCTCAGTCCAGGAGCCTTCTGCTATGCTCTTCTTTGACCATTAGTTTAACTGTTTTCTGACCTCATCTGATTGCTCGGAAAAGCCATAAAACTTTAACCAAATCATAAATGGAAAAAAAAAATTGTAGACACACACACATACATAGGTACATAAAACTAAAAAGACAAGGCAGTGTTTGCTCAGCAATGAAGTGTCTCTTGATGGGAAAGGCCAAGCAGAAATCAAAGGGAATATTGAAAAGCAAATGTCAAATCTGTGTGTTCTCAGAATAAAATTAAAACTGAGGTGCCATCAATCACTTAACCAGACAATTGTTTTAGAAGCTCTATAACCAATAGATAAGAAAACACCAGTGCTCTCTA
Source organism: Enhydra lutris kenyoni (assembly GCF_002288905.1). Lineage (NCBI taxonomy): Eukaryota > Metazoa > Chordata > Mammalia > Carnivora > Mustelidae > Enhydra > Enhydra lutris. Next base: position 9,659,850 of record NW_019154150.1, read on the forward strand.
GAATCTTTTTCTTAAGTTTCAAATAGATCCTTTCCATTGGGTCATGGTATGTATCCGTGTTAAAGTGCAGTACCCAGACCTCAGTGCTTTGTCAGAAAGGATTGTTCGCCTCTGGTGTCTTCACTGCTTCCGAGTAGCACAAACTTAACTGCTACTTTTCTGTAGAGGACAGAATGCTAATATAATGCCCAGTCCAAAAGAGGTAGTTTTTCTATATTCTTTGCTCCTCTGGCCCTCTTGAGAGAATCCTATTGACTCTAGCAACAGAAGTCAGTAACACTAGCGCACAGGCAGGGTAAGGAGATGGTGACCCTTCCAGACGAGGAATGTTTGCAGGACATGGCAATGTTTGGCTTGGAGAAGACTTTGGGAATATGGTCAGTGTCCTCAAACAGCTGAAGAGATCGCATTCAGAAGCAGATTAAAACTCTCTCTGGATCCCAAGTGCCAGGTGATGGAAGACACTAAAAGGGAGAGCTTTTAAAGATGATCCCAGAAGCTCCACAGATTTGGAGAGGTGGGGGTTCCACATTAACGTATATGTTTGGAAAATGCTGTATACTGTGTTCCCTTTGGATACTGATAGCACACATGAGCATTTTGTAGTTCCGCTCTTCTGAAAACCGCCAAGTGTTATCAGTGGAGAACAGGCAGTGGAGCAAATGGATTATAACTACAGAGTTCTCTCTCCCAACATCTCCTTTTCCCTAATTCCACTTGGCTGCTGTTGAACAGTTTTTGGCTTGTATCTCTTCAGTGTATGTAATTCAGAGAACCTTTTCAATGCCCACAAAGGCAAATTCATTAAAAAGTTATTAAGACTTCAATTCAGGTCCAGTGTTCTCAGAGAACATTGTACCCAGCGCCTTTCAAAGAAAGGGGTACAAAACACTTTAAAGGTAGCATCTTCTGTTGGCTCCTAAAATGTGATGCTTGCCACCACATGCTAAGGATTTTATGAAATCTCTCACTGGAAATTACTTTTGTGAGAAAGTAATCCACATTCCTTCCAGCAAACATTGAGGAGAAATGGATGCTGGTGGGCTCCAAGAAAGGAGGTTTCTTGGAGTCTCACACAAAAGTGGAAGCAACTAGGGTGTAGGGACCAATGTTAGGCTCTGGGGTATCACATGGGACCTTCACATCTTTGCCTTGGAAAAGTAAAGATCCTTTACCAGAAAGAAGATAGGACAGAGGAGGGAGGTGGAGAGGATGTGACCATATTTCCCACCACCCTCCCTGAAACATCTACTCCCTGGGGAAGGTCCTAATGTGTTTTTGGAGCCCATTTTCAGTGTGCTGGCATTTTGCCATTCCTCGAGGAACATCTGAATGCCCTTCTTTCCTGCTTCTCTCCATTGATTCTGGTCCCAAAGCTATCAAGACCCAGTTACAGTGCTTCCTCGAGTTCTTTGGTGACCACCGTTTCTCTGAACTTGCATATCATTCCTCAGACAGACTAGACATCGGTAAGCAACCTGAAGACATGACCAGGTCTCATTTATGTGCCCATTTTCATGACAGCTAGCACACACCTGTACACACTGAGTATTTAGAAAATAGTAGTTCGTGGGTGGGAAAAAGACCAGTCTGCCCTCACATACCAACCAACAGAAATAGAAGCCAATTAAAAACAAAATAAGAGAGGTGCCCAGGTGGCTCAGTCAGTTAAGCATCTGACTTCATCTCAGGTCATGATCCCAGGATCCTTGGATAGAACCCCACGTTTGTTCGGCTCTCTGCTCAGTGGGGAGTCTGCTTCTCCCTCTCCCTCACTCTGCCCCTTCTCTCTGATGTTCTCTTTCTCTCTCTCAAATAAATAAATAAATAAAATTTTTAAAAAAAATAGGGGAAGTACATGGAAAATTCCTAATCCCTCTTGAAATTTATGTCCAGGTATATTAAGTCTTCAGCCTGCCCAAAAAGAAGCTTGACACAGAAGCCCTATTTCCTCTTCTGTGATCTCCCTCTTCATTTCCCTTTGTGTTGCATATTTTAACACAAAGTTACTCAGTACACAAAGGGTCATAACGGGGGTATCTTCTTCATTTTGAATTATATCCAGATACAAACACAGTGCCATCCCATTCTGTTTAACAGTTGTGTCCTGAGCTCCCACTGTTAATAGTAATACTTCCACCTTAGTTTTGTTTTTTTGTTTTATATTTTCCTTTATCTACTTTTGATTTTAAACATTTTTGATTATTTGTCTAAGTGCCGCTTGCAAATAAACATAATTGGATTTTAGATTTCTTTTTTCCCCAATCTGAAGTTGTATTCTTAAATAACAGAGATTTCTGGATTCACATTCATTGTTATGAGTGAAATACTTGCCTTTCCATCTTAAAGGAAGGAAACTAGAAACTATGCCTCTGTAGTTTCTATTTTGCGTTTTCTGCTTCCTTCCATTTCATGTGTGTGTCTATGTGTCTCCTCGTGTGTTAGTCATGAGTGGTTTGTGTGTTCCTTCCTTGTACGATCTCCTGTGTTTTTTGGAACATGTATAATACACTCCTCCTTCTGATTACCTTTGAGTAAACACTCTTTATTCTACATTTCTCAAGTTATTAAAAAGTAAAAATAAATCTTGCATAGACTTCTCTATTATTCCACATAACTTGCCAAACTTTTTTTTAAAGATTTATTTATTTATTTTAGTGAGAGAAAGAGCATGAGGGGAAGGAGCAGAGGGAGAGGGAGAGAGAAACCCAAGCAGACTCCATGCTGAGCACGGAGCCCAATGTAGGGCTTGAGTTCACAACCCCAAGATCACGACCTGAACTGAAAGCAAGAATTGGACGCCGAACTGAGTGCATCGCCAGGCACCCCATAACATACCGACTTTTAACCTTGACCCAAGTATGTCACTCTTGTCCATTCGGACTTTTACCATTCTCCCAATGTTTCACAAGTCATACTTTTGAGAATAAATACTAAGATAGATAAGCATTTTCTAGGATTTATACATCTATTTAGACATTTCTAGGTCTAACGGATTTCTGTATTTACCGCTTGTTCAGTTGTTGCATAACATCTCCATTCTTCAGCTCTTGTTTTTGTTTTGTTTCTCAGTTGTTTGGTGTATATTTTTGGCACCAAAGGCATATCGGAGTGAATTGCCAGGGGCCCCACTTACGTAGCTAATGAATCTCTTGCAGACTGGGGCAGACTGGTGAGCCACTGAGGGCTTCTTGCAGTTTCTATGAAATGTCCCTTAGCCATGCCCTGTAGCTCTGTCTCCCTGCCCACTCTGCTTCCTTTGAAGCTAGTGGCACACTCTCCCCTTTCCTCTTAGTCGGGAAAGTCCAAAAATCTGGGAATTGCTGCTTTATGACAGTAATTAGATCGTCTGTAGGGGCACTTCTGTCCGGCACCATCTCTCCTAAGGACTGTGATGGTGAAATTTTATCTCTTGCTTCCCTATGTTCCCCACACTATTCTTCTGGGGTTTTGTTTTGTTATTTCATTTTATTTCTTCTCTTGATTCCTTTATCATAATATCAGCTCTCTTGTATTTTGTTGTCAACCCAAAGCAAATGCTGTCTATAATTGTCTTTTGTTTAATGTAGTATAATCCTCCAAAAGATGTCTTCCCCTAAGTCATTGTGGAGAGGAGGCAGGTTATGAGACGTGGTCACATTCATGGACAAAGGACAAGTGAGACCGCATAACTTCCAGAGGGTGGACGCTGTGGTGCAGGTGTTTTCTGCAGTATCCTCAGCACCAAGCCTGACACCCATCCTATAGGGGCTGCTCAGTGCAAATGTATTAAATAAGTGAGTGAACAGATAAACGAGTCCTCAGCCAATCAGAAATAACGGTATCAGAATTATGGGTAGGATCACTTTTGTTATACACAAAGCAAAATATTCAGAAGTAAGAAGGTAGAACTACAGATAATCTCAATAACCACGTATCCATTAGACATTGAGCACCAGCTGTGTGCCAGGCCCTGAGCTGATATCTCACATCTTCATTTATTTAAGTCAGGAGTCTGGGAGGTAGCAAAGGAAAGGGGTCACCGTTATCCAGAAACTGGAGAAATTGAGAAGGAGCCCCTGCCACTTTCAGCTGAAGGTGCACTGGACCTACTTCAGTGACAGACACTAACATTCAGTGGACAGGGTGGGTTTAACAGGCCTCATGATGCTGTCAGTAGCCTTCCAAGGCCCTGTCCCCAACCCCCTTCCAGGGGACCCATTGGGATGCTTTGTAGCCGGGTCACTGCTGGGAGAATATTTGAACTCCATTTGTGGATCAGTTTGGGGAAGTCAGGAAGCCAGAGGAACTGTCAGAGTCTGGTTTGTCTAGGCATGAGTATGATATTGGTCACACTTACACAGATATTCCTAAATCTGTTTTTCATCTTGTACACATAAGTTGGTATTAGGAAGACATGGACACTGCCTCCCTCCTCTATCCCATCCTTAAACATCTCACAACTAGGAAGAATAAGAAAGGGACCAAGTAGTGAAGGGATAATCTTTATATGCATAAAGATCTCCAGAAAATAAAAATTTCTCAAGTGCCAGACACTGCCACTGTTTAATCAGTGTTATAGAGAAAATGTGAGATGTTATTCCTGAGAACTGTTTACCTTACTAGTAATGGACCAAAGTCTTACATGTTACAGTTTGGGAGAAAAGTCAGCCAAAGGACAGAGACTGTCCCTCTTAAATTATAGATCATGATGTCTGAAAACATGTGGTGATTTCTTTTTTTTTTAAGATTTTATTTATTTATTTGACAGAGATCACAAGTAGGCAGAGAGGCAGGCAGAGAGAGAGGAGGAAGCAGGCTCCCCGCTGAGCAGGGAGCCTGATGTGGGGCTTGATCCCAGGATCCTGGGATCATGACCTGAGCCGAAGGCAGAGGCTTTAACCCACTGATCCACCCAGGTGCCCCACTTTGGTGATTTCTTGAATCATGGCATAGCAATGATCTCCTAGAAGAATAATGTTTCTTGTGCCCCAAAGAAGAGATCTGTATTTTAGGAATCTTTTAAGATCACAACTTAGCAGAAAGAAAAGGCAACACAGGACAGTATTTTCCCTGCATAGATAACCCACCAGAGAAGGGAGAGTGATCATTTTAGGTGGTCTTTTGTACAATTTGTAGTCCTTCCTATGGATCACCAGCTAGGTGTAGTAACATAGCAAATATATTTTGAGTATGTGTGTTTCCATGTTCCCCCAAGACCTACTGTGCTTCACACATTTTCTCCTTGACCCATCCACCAAGAAATAAAAAAGGTGCCCAGGACAGAAGGAAAGGAGGAGGAATCACCCAAGGCAGAGTTTGAGCAGTCAGAAAGTGGGAGCTGCTGTGAATCCTGGCTATACTTGGAGAGTTTTCTAAACTCGAAGCTGCAAAACCTTTTCCTGACTGACGCTGCTGATTCCTACCTTCCTGCTTGAGGTGCGGACCAAGTCCTGACAGACACAAGTAGAGGTCACCTGCCTTTGGACCTATAATTACTTCTGTGTTTGGAGGCTGGAAAACCACAGGAATAAGCGATCTCCAGTTGTAAACCTAGGAGATGCAGACCCGTTGGAAAGTGCGTAGCCCGCACTTCCATTCAGCTGCCTTATTGGAGAATGTTCCACTGACCTACTTTAGAATGGTCCCGTTGGTTCTCCCACCACCGTGGATACTGCATCATAAAATAACAGAATGAGGCTGGTAAAATATAGGGCAGGTCCTTGTATGTGTCTGGGGCTCAAAGCATCAAGCAGCGTGTGGGGCGTGTGTGTGTGTGTGTGAGAGAGAGAGAGAGAGAGACACTTGTGCATTGTAACCCAGCTATTCAGGACTGTGGTTTGGGGGGTGGTGGGCAAGGTGGGGGGGCATTTATTGCCAAATGCTACTAAAACATTTACTTTGTAGCTTATCAAGCACTGCCTGGTTGTTGAAGGGGATAAAAGAAAGCATAGACTGTTCTGTCACATGCTAAGCTTACCTGGAAAGAAAATCCAAAAGCTGATTGTGACCCTTTCCTCCACACCCCAACAACCTAACAACAAACAAATGAAATGTGGGCATGCCCACACGTACACACCACGCACTCACTCACACCTTCCATCATGGAAATGCGTCTTCCGTTGCCACAGCAAGAACATTGTCTAAATCCCTCTCGCTTCAGCCTGTCCACGATATCCAAGCACCACCTCTACTCTGTTCTAAGGCCATAAAGAGAAGCAACCAGAATGACTTACTGAAACTGAGGAAGGATAGTGAACCAGCCTGAGTCTCTTTGATCCAGAAGGCCTCTATCACTTTGCATGAGATCAGCCTGCTTTCCCTGTTTGAAAAGGACATTTCAAGGAACATTTTCTGGGCATCCATTTTCTTATTTTAAAAATAGAAATAAAAAATGCCAATCTGGCGGATTTGGTTTAAAGTTTAAATGAGACAGTGCCCGAAAACAGTAGTGTCCACTTATAGTAATTTTCCTTGCTTCTCCCTGTTTCCGGTCTTACCACCCCAGGGAGCAGGAGCTGCCTCCTGCCTACCTTCTCTGCCCAGGCCCAGTCTCTCACTTCGACAGCCAGAACTTGGCTTCCCAGATTCCTTGGCAAAGCTGACATGCTTCAGTATGTCGACAGTGGCACAGAGCAGCTCCTTTCCTTATAAAATCTGTCACATCACTGAGGACCTCTCCTGCTGGGGCAAGTGGTCTGGCCATCTTTGACTCCTCCCCGACCCCTTTGTCCAGAAACCCCATCTGTGCATGCACTCTGATTTCTTTGTGCTCAGGTCAGGCTCCTCCTCTCCCCTTCACCCGCCCTGCTGCTCCCACCCCAGCCCAGGCTTCATCCAGCACATCTCACATGAACTATTTCAAGAACTACCCCAGTCATGTTCTTTCTCTCCATCTCTACCTCCTCGTGTACTTTACATACTGCTGCCAAACCTCGTCTGAAAACAAACGGACATCGAATTACTGATTTTCTCAGGAATGGTCTCTATCTCCTTGCTTAAAGAATTACACTCAAGCTTCCCTGACTTGACTCTTATTCTGAAACCTCCAGGAGTCAATAAAAGCAGAGAAGCAATGGGGCTTGTCCCATCAGATCTGCAGAAAGTGAAACTTTGTTCACTACCCCTGACAGTCCTCGTCAGTGGCACGAGCAAACATCTGTAAGTGAGTCATTTGCAAACAAACTCAAAATGCAGGCCTATGGGAGAGAGCAGGAGAGAGGCCAAATGGTGCAGAGGAGTCTGGGTGGGTATGCATTCTGGCTCTGCATTTAGCAGATCAAGCGACCTCAGACAGCTGATAGACCTTCCCTCAATCCCAGTGTCTTTCAAACAGGATTGAAAATTACAATACCTATCTATTTCTTGGAGTTTACTGAGAACTACATAAAGTGACACATGGGAATATTCCCTGTGGACTATGAAATATATCTTTAGGTACAGAAGGTTCATATTAACAGTATGCCAAATTCCTAGGCAAGCACTTGGGGGATGGAGAGAAGGAGTAGAACCTAGACCAGCCAATCCATTCTGGAGAGACCTGAGAAGAAGTACAAATTCCCAAGACTTAAGCTAGAACAGTTATAAAGAAAGCAAGGGGCTTTCTTTAAGGGACTGTAAAAACCCCACACCTAAGGCGAGGGAGAAGACAGAGCAGCAGTGATCATCAATATCAAGGTCAAGGGTGTCAAGTTCAGATAGTTGCCAGAGGGTCATGGGAAACTGGTCATTGAGGAGGATGTCTTCACTCAACATTTGAAGCCAAACACATGTATTAGAGGGAAAGCTTGGCGGCCACATATTCCAGTGTGAACCAATGACCCAGAGGGCAGAGGCTCTGGTCTCCAAACACAAAGCCCTGAGCCAACCCAACTCCCGTTGCTATTTTTAAAGCTCAGTGCGGGTGAGGGGCGGGGGAAGTAGGGAGAGTTTTTCCACTAGCAGTCAGGAACCGAAATAGGAAAGATCAACAGAAGCATTTATAAACAATGAATGCCATTAATTTTTTTAAGCTAAGAGGGGGTTGGAAAGACGTAGAGAAGCAAGGAGTGGGGACTAGAGGCAAGGAAAGATGGCCCAGGGATCTTCCCATTTTTTAGTGGTCCTTTCTGCTTGCTTAATGGCATTTCAGGCCATTGGTGAGTTACTCTATTAGCGAGTTTCCCGGAAAACTTGGAAACCACCTTGTTCAAGTAAATTAGGGGAGAGATAGGAAGGGTTATTTTTTTTTCTTTTTTCTTTTTTTTTTTAAGATTTTATTTAATTATTTGTCAGAGAGAGAGAGGGAGAGAGAGCAAGCACAGGCAGACAGAATGGCAGGCAGAGGCAGAGGGAGAAGCAGGCTCCCTGATGAGCAAGGAGCCCTATGTGGGACTCGATCCCAGGACACTGGGATCATGACCTGAGCCGAAGGCAGCTGCTTAACCAACTGAGCCACCCAGGCGTCCCGGAAGGGTTATTTTTAATCAGGGTCCCATGACTAGAGTTCAGCTATGATGGAAAATATGTTCCCTTTTGTCCCATTTAGCAGAAAACTTTCTATGTATTGAGTGTTAATCTAAAGTTTGGGAGCAGTTTAAGCTGTCTTTCTCTAGGTCCAAAAGTCAAGCTAGCTCTTTCTGGTACACCACATTGTGAGGACAGTGACAGGTAACCTAGGGCTCTTTTGCGGATGGTGAGAAAGAACTGTAAGTCTCAGATTGAGCTATGTCTACCTCACTTCCCACCATGGTGCGACAAGAACATTAGAACAGGGGGCTGGACACGACTCATTCAATACAGCTCTGCTGTGAAGGAAGAGTGTAATGTTTGTCAGATCACTTTGATTCTCTAAGCCTGTTTCTTTATCTGTAAAATGAGAGAGTTGGCTAGGTCAGCCGCGGTGGGGGAGAGGTGCACATTGGTTTTCATACTAATGGATTGGCAGTGATTGCCGAGAGAAACTTCTAACCCTTCTTGATGAGAAAATTAGTATGATTGATGAGTCGTGTCTGCCATGTATACAAAATGAAGTGCTTCTTCAGTACATGTACTATGTATTTGCTGTCTTCAGGCTATGGATCTCAAAGGCAGGACTTTGCAGAAATTGAATATACATGCCCATCACCTGGAAGTCTTGGTGAAAGGCATTTCCTGATTTAGTGGGTCTGCATTCTGCATTCCTCCCAGGGTCTTACGTAATGTCAGTCATGATGATCTGTGGACCACACTTCAAGTTACAAGGCACTGAGGATCTTTCTGACTAAATTCTGTGATACTTCTGGGGTGCCTGGGTGGCTCAGTCAGTTAAGTGTCTGCCTTCGGCTCAGGTTGTGATCCCTGGGTCCTGGGATTGAGACCCGCCTTGGGCTCCCTGCTCAGCAGGGAGTCTGCCCCACCCTACTCCTTCTCTCTCTCTCTCTAACTTGTGTGCATAATTAATTAATTTTAATTTAATTTAATTCTAAAATAAATAAAATATTTAAAAAATTAAAAAATTTTAAAAAGAAATACTCCCAACAAAAGACACCTAAAAGAGGAAAATGAAAATTAGTTAATTAATTCTGTAACACTCTTAACTCAGCAAGTCACGAAGATTTATGTGGAAGGCCTTGCCATAGGTATCTGGGAAAGAGAAGTGAGGTACAGAAAAGAAGAAAAGAGCTCATTTTAAATTTTCATGAGATTTCTGACTTTGTCTCTTGCATAAATATTCATCTTTCTTTCCATAGATAATAAATATGTGTATAACATGAAAATACATGCACCAATGCATATAAAAAGTGCCAGGAAAACCCAACTGAGAAAACAGTAGTTCTACCTGAGGAGAAAGAGGTCAATGATAGTTCCATAGAGAATGTGACCTTTCAGGTCGGCATTGAAGGATGAATAGGAGTTCACCACTTCCTACCAAACTTAAAATATTATGTCTTAGACCTCCCCATTGAGTACGTACAAAGAGCCAAAGTATGCCATATTTTCTTTAAAAAAAATGTTAACTGAGAGTCAACTCTTAATTTCTCAAAAACTGATGATAAAGCCTACGGATATGTCCAGGTTAACCACAGCCTCTCTGTTCTTTTGGTAGACTTCTCTCATGGGAGGCACCATACCAAAAAGCAAACTAGGGGTTACATTACTTGGTTTTTGTCTGAAATAGTATTTGAAAAGAGTTCTGATAGACACTTGGGTGGCTCAGTCGGTTAAGCATCTATCTTTGTCTCAGGTCATGGTCCCAGGGTCCTGGGATCAAGCCCCACATAGGGCTCTCTACTCAGCAGGGAGTCTGCTTCTGCCTCTCCCCTCTGCTCATGCTCCCTCTCTCATGTGCCCTCTCTCTTTCTCTCTCTCTCAAAATAAATAAAATAATTTATAAAAAGAAAAGAAAAGATTTCTGAACCAGTTCATCCCTTTATCCCTGATTTTCAAATGCGACAGATCAGATCTGGTACCATGATGCACCCAGAATATACAGCTGAAAGATTTCAGTCAGACCTAGTTGATTGAGGGGAAGAAATAAATAAGCAAAGGACACCAGCCAGGGGTACAATGTTGAGTATGGACCAAGACCTGCTTTACAACGGCCACCTTACCACTTACCAGCTAAATAGACTTGGGTCAATTGCTTAAACTCTGATTCTTAATTTTCCATCTATTAAGTGTGGAATAATAACTAAGTTCAAGGGATTGTTGTATGACAGAGAACATATGGCAAGAACCTAATTCTTGGTGGTCCTGATCACAGGCTAGGTATTCAGGGGCCCTGATCCCTGTGGCCTCCCAGTTTTCAGTCTCCCCAGAGAAAAGACAAGCAGCTCTGTGTGCAGGAAGGAAGAGGGAATTTGTAATCACAATAACTGGGTTCAGATCTCTTCTCCACCCTTGTCTCCATAAGGACTTTAACCTTAAACCAAGGACTTCCGTCCCCAAAAGCTTCATTTTCCTCTGCTATAAAAGAGGGCTGAAAATAATTGATGCCTTTCAACCGTGGTTCTCAACCAGGGGGCAATTTTTGCCTCACAGGTAGGGATTCAAGATTCAGCAGGTAAAAACACAAGACATTCCGTTAACTCTGAATTTCAGAAAAACAACGAATAATTTTTTAGTGTAAGTGTGTCACAGGCAATATTTGGGACACAGTTATCCCATGCAATATTTGAAATATTCATATATTTAAAAATAATTTGTTATCTTAAATTAAAATTTAACTGGGCTTTCTGTGTTTTATCTAGCAGCCTTATCTCCAGGGACATTTGACAATGCCTGGTATTGTTTTTGATTTTCATAATTCTGGACAAAGCGTGCTAACCAGCCTCAGGCAAATAGAGGGTTCTGATGCTGTTAACCATGCTTCAGGGCATGGGACAGCCCATCACATACACTTGCAGTGAAGAATTATCAGGCTGCAAAGGTCACTAGGGTAGAGACTGAGAAACTCTGCTCAGAAAACTTGGATTTGAAAAAAAAAGACTTTGAAAGGCCCCTGGGTGGCTCAGTTGGTTAAGTGTCTGCCTCTTGATTTCAGCTCAGGTCATGATCTCAGGGTCCTGAGATCAAACCCAGAGTGGGACTCAGCACTCAGCAGAGTTTGCTTAAGATTCTGTCTCCCTGTGCCTCTGCTCATCCCCCACTCATGCCCGTGCGTGCGCACACTCTGTGTCCCTTAGGGGGGAAAAAAAAAGACTTTGGAATCTAAAAGACAATGAAATCTATCCACTAAATTTTGGAGGGGCGGGGAGAGGGATTGGGGGCTGGGGGTCGGGGGGGTTGATGGGCACGTTTCCCTTGCAAACTAGAGGTAATTGAGATGGAACAGTCTATGAAGTCCGCAGCAGAATGTGCTCTGGGGAACCCAGAGGAAGGCCCCACCTCGAAGGACGTTGTTCCAGGAAAGGAAAACAAAACCCGCTGTGCATGTTAGCATGCCCCGGCAAGCAGCACGGGAATGAGTGGGCAGCCAGGGCCTGGCGGGACCGGCAGGACTTGGCATCCAGGACAACACTCTCCATTCTACCCGAGTCCAAGGTTGTGGTGAGTGCAGATGGGGGAGAGTTGCTGTCACCTTATTTTCCCAACCTGTCCACCTCCTGACCCCAACCACAAATTCCCCACAGTGGGAACTCCCAAAACCGTACCATCAGGGTGATCCCTCTCATCTCAACATGACCTTATTTTTATAATTCTTTAAAAATAATTGCACTTCCTTTCAACAATAGGTAGCATCTTATTTCTCATTACAAAAGGGAAATGTACTCCGTAGAGAAAATGAGAAAATACAGATTAAACAAAAATAAGAACTAAAAAGCATTTGTAATTCCACCATCCAGATAGAAATACTATTAATGTCTTGGGTATACCCTGCCAGACTTTTTGAAATCTATGTGATGTTAATTGTAAGCGAGGGTTTTCTAAACATTGTGGTGTATCACCCATGTTTTGACACTTTAACATTATACTGTGAGCATCATGTCAATCATTATTAAATAAAAAATTGTCTCAGTAGCCAAAAGGTATTTTGGTTACGGATTTTCAAGCTTTTATTAACTAATACCTTATTCTGTGATATTTTAGTTATTTCTTGTTTTGTAATATTCACAAAGCAATGGTAAACATCTTTGTAGTTAAATCTTTGTAGACATATTTAGTTATTTTTTAAGGCCAATTCTGAAATTAAAATTGCTGTAGCAAAGAATTATGCATCTCTTTGAAGTTTTTGGTACATGTTCCCAAATTAACTGGTGCATGTTCCCAAATTAACAAATTAAGCCCCCAAATTAAGGGCTACCATTTGCCCTCCTAGCAATAGTGTGTGGGAGTGCCAATCATCCCACATTCAAACACTGGTGGTTTTCTTTTCCATTTTTTTAATCTTTGCACATTTTATAGAGGAAAAATGGATATCTTGCTACTTTTATTTCCAGTTCTTTGATTGCTAACTAAGTCTGCCACTTAATAAATGTTTAACTTTTAATTCCGTTTCTTTTATAAGCTGTAAGGTTATGTCCTTGCACAATGCACTTTCTAGTTTATTTATCTTTCCCTTTTAATTGGTAAAAAATGTTCATCAACCCCATATAATACAGTATAACATCCTAAATTTTATAAGGCACATATTTTCCCCAATTTATCTTCCTTTAATTTTTTTATTAGTGACTATATTTTAATTTAATCAAATTTATCAATCTTTTATATATTGTTTTCTCTCATAAAATCATACTTAGAACGAGCTTCTCTATTTAAGAAAAAATAAGCTAAAATTTATATTTTCTTCAATTAATTTAATAGTTTCAACTTTTTAAGGTTTGATTGATTGATTGATTGATTGATTTTAGAGAGCAAGAGTAAGAGCAGGGGGAGGGGCAAAAGGCCTGGGAGAGAGGGAATCTGAAGCAGATTCCCCACTGAGCATGGAGCCCAATAGAGTGGGCTCAATCTCAAGACCAATGACCTGAGCCAAAAATTAAGAGTTGGGGGGTGCCTAGGTGGCTCAGTCGTTAAGTGTCTGCCTTCAGCTCAGGTCATGATCCCAGGGTTCTGGGATGGAGCCCCACACCTGGCTCCCTGCTCGGCGGGAAGCCTGCTTCTCCCTCTCCCACTCCCCCTGCTTGTGTTCCCTCTCTCACTTTGTCTCTCTCTGTCAAATAAATAAATAAAATCTTTTTTTAATAAAATGAAGAGTTGCACGCCTAACTGACTGAGCCACCCAGGCACCCCTAATAGTTTCAACTTCTTTGTAAATTCCTTAAACCACCCAAACTTTTTTCAGAATTTGTTATGAATTAAATGTCTGGTCTTTTCTCCCAAGTAATTTACCAGATTACTCACCATAATTTGTTAAATAATCCTGCTTTTCACTGCTGATTCAAAAGTCACTTTTATCAACCATTAAATTTTTAAAGATACCTAAGTATATTTCTTGGTTTTCAGTTCCTTTTATTGGTTATTTTGTTTGTTTGTTTGTTCAGCACCAATATCTCTCTGGCTTAATTATTATTGTGGGTTATCATCGATTCTTTTTCAAAAATGTTTTGCTATTCTCAAGCATTTATTCTTCAAGATTAATTTTAGAATCACTTTAGGAAACCCACCACCCAAATCCCAGTGAGACCTCAGGTAGAATTCTGGTGAATTTGCAAAACTATTTGGAGAAAATTGGCATCCCTTCAACACATATTTTTTTCTTTTCTTATTTAATATGCTGAGTATTCATAACAGCAGGCATCTTTGTCTTCTTTCAAACTTAAAAGGAATTCATTCAGCAAATATTTGTGGAGTATCTCCTCTCTTCCAGGTTTTGTTCTAAGCACTTGGGATGTAACAATGAATAAACCTGGAAAAGATACTGGCCCTTGTAAAGTTGACATATTTGTCATGGAGACGGATGGATGGTTGGATGGATGGGTGGGTGGGTGGATAGATGGATAGATGAACAGATGAGTTTTGTAATGTTCTAAGTTATGTGGAAGAAAGAACAATATAAAGCAAGGTGAGGAGGATCGGGAGTTCAGAGGCAAGGGATGGATTACAGTATCACAGGAAGTGGTCAGTGTAAGCTTGTTGGGATAAGACTTGAGCAAGACTTGTGAAAGGTGGAGAACTCTAGGGAAAGGGCATTTCAAGTGAAAGGAACAACTAGAGCTAAAGCCAAAGGCAGGAGTATGCCTGGTATGCTCAGTAACAGCCCAGTAGCCAGTGTGCAGTGGAGCAGAGTGAATGATGGGCAGAAGAAAGGAGGGCAGATCTCTTGTGTAACTCTGTAGACCATTGTGAGCACTTTGGCTTTTACCCTGTAAAGTAATTATAGAACTTTAATGGTATTTGCAAAAGGTGGTTTTAGCTTCTGTGTGAAGAATAGCAAGACTTTGGAGGAATGGGACATGGATTAAAGCAGAAAGGACGGTCAGGAGGCTGTCATAGCAGCACAGGTCAGAGGTCAGAGAACAGTGGGAAGAACTGAGAAGGGTCCGGACTCTTGATATATTTTGAAGGAAATGCCTAGCAGGATTTTCTGCATGTAGGCTGCATGAGGAAATTAGCATACAGGGATTTTTCCAACAAGGTTTCTGGCCTGAGTAACTGGAAAAATGGAGTTGCCATCAAGCAAAATGGGAAAACTGCAGGTCGAATAGGTTCTGGGGTAGGTGCTGAAGGGAAAAGATCGCTAATTCAGTTTGAGACATGTTGAAGTTTGAAATGTTTATCTGGCAGCCAAGTAGAAAAATATCAAGAAGTCAGGTGTGTAAGTAGATTTGGAATTTGAGGGCCTTTTCTAGGTAGAAGATAAAAATATTGGAGTTGTAAGCATGTAAATAGTATGTGAAGGGATAGTGTGGGATGATATGACCAAGGGAGTAGGTACAGACAGAAAAGAGAAGAGGACCAAGGACTTGGCCTGGGTAAATCTTAAAAATCTTAAAAAGTTGGGTAAAAGGGGAAGAACCAACAAGAGACCAGGAAAAAGTGCCTAGTGTGGTAGAGATAAGCCAAGAAGATACACCATCTTATAACCCAAGAAAGAAAATGTTAGAGAATGATCAACCTTATCAAATCCTGCTATCGGTAGATCAGTTATGGGATGAAATTCAACTACTGGATTTAACTAGATGTTGGTGTCTCTTAACACAGAGAGCAGTTTACTGGTGAGAGAGAGTTTCTAATGTTTCCTCATTAAGTGTCAGACAGACTCATTTCAGATGTGCATCCTTTATTATATTATAGAATATCATATCCTTCTATCCCACCTTCACTAAGAGCTTAAATCAGAATGAGAAATCTATTTCTATGAGTATTTAGATTAATGGCTATTTCTAATAATAAACTGGACTGCATGTAATGGAATATTCAGCCATAAAAAGGAATGAGATACTGATACATGTGGGTAAACCTCAGAACCAAACTATGTGGAAGAACCCAAATACAAAGGTCACAGATTGATGAGCTATTTATATGAAATAGCAAGAATAGGCAAATCCATAAAGACACAAAGCAGTTTGATGGTTTCTAGAAGCTGGGGGAGGGAAGAGTGGGACATAATTGCTTAATGGATATGGGATTTCCTTTTGGGGTGATGAAAATGTTTCAGAATTAGATAGAGGTGGTGGTCACACAGTATTACAAATGTACAAAATGCCACCGAATTCTTCACTCCACGGTGGTCAATTTTATGTTACATGAATTATACCTCAATTTAAAAAAATGCTGGGAAAAAGAAAAAGCTGTGTATGCCCACTGGCCAAATTTGGCCCAAGGCCTATCTCGAGCCAGGAATAGAAATGGTTTTTATTTTTTAATTGTTAAAAGAAAACCTAGAGAAGAATATTTCATAACACATGAAAATTATATGAATTTAAGTTTCAGTGTGTCTAGATAGAGTTTTATGGAGACATAGCCATGCTCATTTGATTACTTATTATTTGTGTCTACTTCATGCTACAACAGTGGAATAAATGCAATAGAAACTGTAAGGCTTGCAAAGTCTAAAATATGTGTTATATGCAAACAGTGAATCATGCAACACTACATCAAAAACTAATGATGTACTGTATGGTGACTAACATAACACAATTTTTTAAAAATGTACTCTCTTAAAAAAAAAATGTACTCTCTTGCCCTTTACAGAGACACTTTTCAGGCTCCTAGTCTAATTCCTCAGGAAGAAAAAACAAAAACAAAAACCAAAAACAACAACAACAAAACTCCTTTATGACCAAGTTTTTCATGGTGGACAAGTTTTCTTCCAGAGAAATGCTCCATTTTGCTACTAGAATCTCCAGATTCTTGAAATATAAAGTGTTTTTCAAAGAAGGAATTGGGAGTTATCTGCCTTCCTCCTGGTAATTATGCCTTCACTTGATTAGCTTGTAAGCTACAATTTTAAAAGACTACCCTAGATGACAGGAAAGCATTTCTAATGCTGTGGTGGATGTCGTAAAAATGTCATTGGTGGCATGCTCAGCATGGGCGAGATTCTTAGCAGAGAGTAAGGCCAGAAGAGTAATTCTGTCCCCTCTCCATCCTGAAAGGCTAAACTCCAGAGAAGGCTAAGCAGCATGGTCCTCCCGGGCACTCACCTGCTTTTTTCTCCCCTACAAAGTGGCAGATAAGTCAAGGGAGGACCACACCCATGTCAATGGAACTGACATTCTCAGTTCTGACAGCTTTTCTCCACAATCCCTGCCAGGGCTTCCCAAATCCTAGTCAAATCTGAAATGTGAAGCTTAACATCTCAGTGGCCCATCTTTCTAGAGTGTGAATGAAAGTGTCTACCCGGTATTCGTTTTGTTTTGCTTTGCTTGGGGGACGTTTGTTTGTTGGTTTGTTTTAATATTCTCTCCTCAATCTCAGACCTCTCCCACTGTAGCCCTTTTATACAGATCCTCCAGGATATATGTGGCCCTTTAATGCAGAGATGCTCCAGATGAAGGCCCACTTTTGCACTGCAGACCTTCTCCCAGAAAGCCGAGGGATCAATGTCATGCAACTGACAGTCCACCTGGGATTTAACCATTAGTTCTAATTCTCTCCCGTTGGCCACGGCTGCTAAAACTTCCATCAGCTTGGTCTTCATCAGGTGTTAGAAGTCCTTAAATGGTTAGCTTATTGAGTTAATACATTAAAAAAAATCATTATATATTATTGTATTTAAATGTTTATTAGTTAAATAAATCAGTAACATAGTTAATAAATAAGTATGAATCTTATTTATAAAATAAATAAATGAATGAATAAAGAATTCATTCACTGGAATGAATTCTTCTATAAATAATACATTTCTTTAGTATTTGATGCCATAATCATGTTTCAAGGGTATTTGAGGTAAACCTTTACAGAGCAAGGGTCACTTGGTTAATTTCTAAACTGAGTGTGGAGATTTGGGTGTAGTACACACAGGACAGGAGAATGTAGTTGGTGCTCTAGCAGAGTCATGCCTCATCAAATCCTAAGTTTGGAATATCTAGCTCAGCCTTAAGGAATCTGGAAATCATGACCTCAAGGAAAACCGTCATTTAGAGCTGCAGGTAATGCACATTTACCCCTGTGACCATCTACTTTTGCATGTTGAGTTGTGCTTCTTAAAAAGAAGGCCGCTTGGTTTTTCCACTTGGTGCTCGCGACACCTTTTCTCAGATGGAGAGACTGAGGTCCGAGGACAGGTGCCCGTCCAAGGTCTCAGACCTAAGGACTAAGATCTAAGTTTTTTGATACCTTAAGTCCAGCTTCTTCTTCTTCACCATAGTACATTTATTACGTGTGCATATATATACACATACATCCAGATAAAACATAAAAATAGAAGACAATTTATGCATGGAAGTCATAATAAGTTGTAGAACAACTGTCCTGTTTTGGTATTTTTGTCATCTTACGTTTCCATTTCTCCACCTTGCCTCCACTCCTCCTTTTAAAAAGAATCAACCAGGATGAGAACATTTATGACATCAGTGTCATTTTCGAAACAGAAACAAGTCCCCAGATAAGTGCATAGGAAAACTAGAAACAGCAGGGTACTCTTATATTGGCTAACGCATTTGCGGCCTTGATTCCTAATGTGTTATTGATCGCATGAGTCATCGCCAGCTTAGTGGGCTTCGCAATGTCTGCAATGGGAAATACTCCATATTTCCCACACGTTCCTTCTGTGTGAACTCAAGAGCCTGCCCTGAGCTGCAAAACAGTGGAGCCTATAATCCCTTCTACATATCTGTTACATGGACCTGCATCTCCGCAGTGGCCAACTCATGCAAAAAATTCCTGTTCACCTCCATCCGCTATGAGAGCCTACCTGTTACTTATCGCAAATGTGATCGGAAGAGGATGTTGGGACAGGAACCATTGCTGACCCAGAATCTCCTCAGGGAAAACTTTGGTATCTAGAAACTCTTTGACCCTTCTCCTCCAACCTTCCAACCCTATCTTCAATGGCTGTGGTAACATACTTGTATTTTTATTCTACGATTATCATAAACAGAGGTGGGAGGACCATGAATGCCTTTGGAATTTTTCCCTTTCAGTTCAATAGGAAAAATGCAGACCAGGCCAGGGTAGAGATCTGCTGATGTGTGGATATCTGGCAGGAGGCAGTGGGGACGAGGGGAGAGAGCCAAGCTTCCAAATTGTACAGACCTGGACCCTCGTCCCATCTCTGTCCTCACTTGCTATGTATCCCTGAGCTTCAGTTCACTCTCTGTAACAACGAGAGAACAGAGGCACCTGGGTGGCTCAGTGGGTTGAAGCCTCTGCCTTCGGCTCAGGTCATGATCCCAGCGTCCTGGGATCGAGCCCTGCATCAGGCTCTCTGCTCGGCTGGGAGACTGCTTCCCTTCCTCTCTCTCTCTCTGCCTGCCTCTCTGCCTACTTGTGATCTCTGTCAAATAAATAAAGAAAATCTCTTTAAAAAAAAATGACAACGAGAGAACAAAAATCCCTACCTCACAGTACTGTGTGGATAAAAACAGGGGAAAAATTACAGTATTGAGTTCACAGCTAGTGAATCACATATTCAACCCAACTCAACTTTAGTCCATTCTTTGCCATCGAAATTATTGATTACCCCCGCCTTCTTCAATTAAAATGATGCCTTGCATATAACAGGTAACAAGTATTAATAAAATGAAGAAACATCCAGGAAACTGCCCAAGAGTGCACAAGAGCATGATAATTTTTAGTTCCTTCCTGCTGCCTTTCCTTCCAGAAGGATCAGGGTGAGAATTCATTTATGATTTCTAGTACAATGTTCTTCGATCTCAAATATATGTGTGCAAGTGTGTGTGGGTGTGCACACACAAGTGTGTGTACGCAAGTGTGTGTGTGTATTGACCGCTGAACTCCTTCTGTCTTAATTATGCTGATTTTTTCCTCCATTCATTTGTTTTTCTCTCAAGTCACCCTCTGTCCATAGGAGATGAGAAAGGATCATGCCCAGTGACTCTGTTTGGCTTAGCTGGTTTCACATGGCCTCACAGTCTTTTTTTTTTTAATATTTATTTTTTATTTTTACTTTTTATAAACATATAATATATTTTTATCCCCAGGGGTACAGGTCTGTGAATCGCCAGGGCTACACACTTCACAGTACTCATCCCAGCACACACCCTCCCCAATGTCCATAACCCCACCCTCCTCTCCCAACCCCCCTCCCCTCAGCAACCCTCAGTTTGTTTTGTGAGACTATGAGTCACCTATGGTTTGACTCCCTCCCAATCCCATTTTGTTTCATTTATTCTTCTCCTACCCCCTTAACCCCCCATGTTGCATCTCCACTTCCTCATATCAGGGAGATCATATGATGCTTGTCTTTCTCCGATTGACTTACTTCGCTAAGCATGATACCCTCTACTTCCATCCATGTCTTCGCAAATGGCAAGATTTCATTTCTTTTGATGGCTGCATAGTATTCCATTGTGTATATATACCACATCTTCTTTATGCATTCATCTGTTGATGGACATCTAGGTTCTTTCCATAGTTTGGCTATTGTAGACATTGCTGCTATAAACATTCGGGTGCACGTGCCCCTTTGGATCACTACGTTTGTATCTTTAGGGTAAATACCTAGTAGTGCAATCTCTGGGTCATAGGGTAGTTCTATTTTCAACATTTTGAGGAACCTCCATGCTGTTTTCCAGAGTGGTTGCACCAACTTGCATTCCCACCAACAGTGTAGGAGGGTTCCCCTTTCTCCACATCTGGCCTCACAGTCTTAAAGATCATCTCCATACCATGACTTGACATCAAAAAGAAGTAGCATGTGAAAGTCACAGAAACACTTCCCATGTCCTGCATGTATTACTTTTAATTCCACTATGGAGCACTGACTCTTCCAAATAATCCTATTATTATTTAGATTCCGAAGCCAGAGTTTTTAAGAATGAAGCCACCGAAGATACAGAATGTAAGCATTCCCGTACTAGAAATCAACATTCCACATGAGGTCATTCAGGCCATCATTTATACAGGGTGCCCTCAGATGTCTCTTCATTGCACCAGTACAGGGAACCATGGCTGAAGTTAAGCCTATGCACTCCTATAATCAGGCAGGTTTAGGTATGGAGGGACTGGCCTTTCTGAGTTATAGGTATGAGATGAAAGCAATGATGGAAATCTGAAGCTTCTCTCTCAGGACAGCAGAGCACTCACAGACACTGTTGTAGGTCACCTGAGAGGTGTCATGGGAGCTCATGCCAGAAGGAGGATTCAGAGGCCCATGTAAGCTGTTAGCTGCAAGGTGTCCACAAGGAAAATGACATAAGTCAAGGGACACAGCTAATCAGATTCCAGTGCGATAGTTTTCAACATCTGCAGACCAATAGCAGAGACAGAGACAGTGGTTCCCAGAATCAGCTTTCAGTTCAGTTCCTAGGTCAGGCAGGCAGTATCTGGCCTGGATCATATGGCCACGCAGGACCTGGGGAGTTCTGCATCCTGGCAAACCAGGATTAGTCACATTGGAACGTGGATATGAAAAGTTAGACCCAGCCAGGTGGGGGCTTATACAGTGCAGATCTGCAGGTAATTTAGAACCCAGTAGTCACATAAGCCTCCAGGATTTGGGGCCACAAGGATAAATCTGTCTCTTTGCATAGAATGAGGGGGGTGGGTCCCCAGCATTGGACCCTCATTCTCCATGTTATTTTCCTGGTTAAGGGGTCTTGATTGTAAACCCCTGGTTTATCCTGTTTTATTTTTAAGAGATATAATATGAAATGTGACTAAGAGTTAAGCAATGCTTAAATGGCCAAATGTTATCAGAATGATTCTTGCCAACTCTTTTATAGGTATATATATATAATTAATCTTATTAAAAAAGAAAAAGTAGCCTGTCATCCAGTGTTGTTGATTAACCATTCGCATTGAGAAAACCCTTTTTATATTTCTCCCAATATCTATATAGAGACTTCTTTATTCACAAGAGCTTCAACACTTTGTTCCTCTAGGGACAGCTTACTTATCCATAATGGTAGACCCAACCATGCTGATAAAAGAGCCCAATGCCAGGAAGTTAGTCATTGTTGTCCTGGCTTGCACTGATCCATTCCAAACTCCATCTGAGTATCATAACTAACATTCTTAACAATTTTCCACTGTAACTCATAGAACTATCTTAGTTTATCCCAGAAGTTCAAGCCCCAGGGAATAACTGATTGTTACATGATGAGCCGGCTCCCTATTTTCCCTGTATCTCCATATAACACAAACCACATCAATCCAAGGGGCTGATAGGGCCCAGCTTCCAGCAGCTTCATTTTCATTTGCTTTTTGCCACAGTAGGACACGAGAGTACTTTAAATACAGTACAGATGGTACTGAAAATACTTCATTGGAAACTTTCTCATCCTACAACTAGGACACTTCTGAAAGGTAGCTACTTTCATCCTCTGCGATTGTTTCTTTGGCATTTATTTCAATATGTCTAAATGCTGTGCTTACTCTTTGTTGATTAATGAAATATTTATTGACTTCTGGCTGCCACCCTCCAGCACCCCCTGTTTGTTCTCTGCCTCACTCTCACTTTCCAATAAGAGTTACATACAGCACAATCTTTGCTCTCCCTTTGTTCTCATCTTCCCAAGTAGTTATGTCACAATTTTGTGTGAACTTAATAGTCTGTGTATACGCTATTGTGTCTATTGCTAGCTTCTGATTCAAATATTGTATTAGGATTACATATCTATTCTTACACAGCTTTTATATTTCCTCAAGGAGAAATCACCTTTTTAATTCTCTTGACTTTTTATGCATCTATAATTTTTTTCAAATGTTTCTATCAGGTGCCATATCTATTACAGCATCCAAACCTGAAAGGCATCAATACACTTCTAAGTTCCATTTTTCCCCCAAGGATATGGTCTTACTTCAGGTAAATTATCATTTACCTTCCCTCTGTGTCAGTTCCTTTGTTGTGCACTGGATCCAACAATTTCCTCTTCCTTGATTTATTCCCTGATCTCTCTGAGGCACATTTTTCATTAGTGTTCTGAGAAATGGTGTATGGAAAGCAAAAATTTGGAGTCCCTGAATATGTGTCTGTTCTGCCTACATAATTGTTACTAATTTGCCTGGGTATAAAATTCTAGGTTGGAAAGTCTTTTCTCTCAGAATTTTGAAATTCCACAATTTTCAACGGTCCCTGATCCCCCCATTTCCAAATTGCTATAGGCAACTCTGTCTCCCCTTCTTCTATGAAATTCCTTGCCCTTCCTCCAGTTGCTTTCTATCTTCTGAATACATGTTGAACTCTCTTCTAGGCTTGCCACTCTTCCTGGTAACCTTGTTATTTGGGGGCTATGTCACTTTTTATTATTTGACTGACATTTTAGTGGGATTTGGTATGAATAAATGGGACTCTCTTGTGGCCAGTCCACCATGTTTACTCAGAGTCTAGTGACATCTTTATGTTTCCAAGTATTTAAATCCATGCAATCCCTTTTGCATATATTTTGACACTATTACTGTTAGCAACCCTGGGAGGACTTAGAGGCATTGCCATTTGATGAGGAGACAGCTGAGGCTCTGGAAATGTTAGTAACTTTCATAAGTTTAAGGGGCCAGCATGAGACAGATTCTAATTTAAAACCATGTTTTTCCCACTCTTACTGAGGCATAAGGGTCACATTCAGTGATGCCTTTGTGATGGAGGTCACTAGTAATGGACCAGACCGTAGCTTTCCCATATCCTGCTACAGTAAACTAACACCATTGAGTGATGTGAATTATCCTTTTGAACTATTCTCTGAACCACAGAATACAGGCTTTCCTCTTCAGTCACAATCGTGCTATTCCACTGTAGAAATTGGAACACCTAAAACCAAATTATTGCTGGTGATCTGACTCATTCAAATAGTGGAGTGTATTAGAACAGACAAGGAAAACTGAAATTACGGTGTCCAGGTCTGAAGGAAAATATACCTTAATACATAATAGTGCTATTTCAGAGTCCAGCACACAATGAAATAACTCTTCTTTGAAGCTTTTACTTACATTCTCTCATAGGGCACAAATAGCATTCTCTAATTTGAAAACAAAAAAATGAGTGATTGTTTTCAAAGTCCAGTGTTTAAAAGGCATTGCAATACCCACTCTCAAAAAAAGGAAAAGAACCTTTCCAATTAGTATTTATGAACAAGCACACATACCCAGTAATTTATGGTTTGTTTATGTCACTTTGCCTTTCTGTGGTTGTAAGAGCAGACACACTTTATGTTAAATGATACCTTCTGGAGGGCAGTTTTCAGGTAATACCTCCTGAAGGGTTTGTGGATCTTTGTCCAGATAAGAGTTTGCCCGTGGCTTTTCCCAGCTGAATATCTGGTTCTTGTACTCTCCTTTTTTTTTTAATTATCTAATTATCCCCTTTCATATCTTCATGTACCTTACTCCCAATAAAGGAGGAAGTTTTAGGGTCAAGCAGAGGAAAAGTGATACTAGGCAGGACCCCGACCTGGTACCTCAGCCTTCTCATCTGTGGAATAAAATCATGCCTACAGTTGATCTTCAAGTCCTCTCTCAGCTCTGGAATGCTGCTTCTATACAATCAATGAATCAACTCCACTTAATTATCTCAGTCAGTCACTCCTGTTTGAGTACATGTGTGATGGTGAGAGAATTTGTTGGTTAATGTATTTAGCACATATTATTGGTCATCATGCTCAGAGCTGGGTACACAGTGACAGATGAACAAACATAGCCCTTACCCTCATTGAGTTCACAGTCCAGGAGGGAAGGCATACAAAAACAAACTCTTGAATGAGTAATTGTGATAAATGCTGTGAAAAACAACAGAAAGCTGCAAGAAAGATTAATTTTAAAGAAAAAAAAGATAATTTGGACAGGAAAGGAGAAATGTGGCCAAGAAAGCTTCATGGGAGGAATGACAAGAGACCCAAAGGATGAGGACCAACCAGCCAGGTGAGGAGTGATGTAGACAACATTCCGAACATTTAGGGCTACATGTGTGAAAGACCCTGAGGAATTAAAGAGCTCATGCCTTCAGGGAACTCGCAGAAGGCCAGGTGGCTAGAGCATAGCAAACAAGGGGGTTGGCCTAAGATAGGAGCAAGTATGGGCTCCCACCAAATCATACAAAGCCTCCCCACCATGCTGAGCATTTTGTATAATGCCAGAAAGGCAGGGAGAACCTACTGAAAGCTGTTTACACAAGAGAGGGAAGTGATTCAAGGCATGTTTAAATGATTGCTCTGGTTCCTGCGCATGCATTGGAGGAAGACAAACACAGATAAACTAGTTCAGTTAGGAATTAGTCTGGACAAGGGCCAATGGTGGTTTGGATGGCGGAGAGGAGGGTGGTTTTTACATATGATCCTCATTTTGCTTCTGTAATCAGCTGTGTTTGTAGCAGGGGCTATCTGTGGCCTCATGTCTCCGAGTATATGTATGAATTAATGCCTATGAGATGTTGGGAGTCCCATTGCCTGTGCAGCGGTGTTCTTGGTCAGCATTCTTCATGTGGGTATAGCCACAGCTGTGTGTCCCGCAGACTCCAGGGGATATAAGCCAAGCTTTTAAAATAATCTCCTTGAAGCTTCTCTAAGTGGGACTGAGTAGAGACAGTCCCACCCTTGTCGCTGTGTGGGAGGAGCAGGATGAAAGGAGTAGGACCTCAGTAGTTCCATAAGGAAACCCAATCCTGTATCCCCTTTCCTCACTTTTCTAATGTGCTTCATGTGCTTGGTCATCTAAGAGCTATAAACTCCCATTTTGGCAGCCCATGTTTGGGGATGTGTGAGGAACCTACCAGCTCACTCGCTCTGTCTTGCACGTCTTGTCTTGGGCCAAATGGAGACAAAACGTCCCACCTTGACATCCTCACCTAACCTCCCTCTAACTGCTCTGCATATCATGAATGCAGGTGGCCAGCACTCCCCACATCTTTGAGGCCGTCTGTGCCCTCCCTTGTGTCTGCCCCCCCAACACTGCTGCCTTGAGCCTCACTTCTGCAGCGAGGGCCCCAAGGGACCTCTCTCCTCTGTCTCCTTTCTTCCCACCCTGTCACAGCACCCTGTCCTGGGAGGCTGGATGACTCCCTGAAGCAGTGCTCTCATGGCCTGCTTCTCACTGACCCTGCTCCTCTTCCACCAGCCAGGAGCTGGTGTTGGAACTCCGTCCCCACTTTAAGTACCATCAGCCTATCTCTCACACAGACTGTGCCATTCCCCCTTTATTGGCCATTTTCCTGAGCGTCTGTCCAACAGCTCAGACTCTGTGACAGAAACTTGGGTAAAAATGGGCAAAACTGCAGCACTTGCACTCCTTGGCAAGACTTACAGAGGAGCGGAAATGGGTGACCTCTGTGAGGAGCAAGAAAGTGGCATTTGCCAGCTTGAAATGAGTGAAAGGTGACATGGAGGAGACTGAGATTTTCTGGAGTCATGAAAAGGAAATGAGTAGAAGGAAACCAGAGCTGGTACCTGAAGTAGTACCAGATGTGGGAGAAGGTCAAAGAATCTACCATAAGAGCTTGTCCATTTCAAAAGCATCATGCAACTTCAGTGTGTGAGAAAAGAAGAATTACCCGGGTCTGGGGATTAACCCCTCTTTCAGGGACTTCTTGCTAGCCACCAGGTGAAGGCAGGCTGTCTCCTAACCAAAGCTCGCGCATGTCTGACAGGAGCAAACGCTAAGCATGGGCTGCGCTGCAAGGCCTGTAAGATGAGTCTCCACCACAAGTGCATGGATGGCCTAGCACCCCAGCGGTGCATGGGCAAGCTGGTAAGGGCCGGTGCCAGGAGTGAGCCCAGACCCCCCTGCCTATCCAAGCTCCTCCACCCTCATAGCCAGGCACTAGAGAAGCAGCCCCCAAGTCCCTGGCCTACCAGCCAGGCTTCCTTGTTGGCCTAATGACCAAGCAGAAGAGCAGCTTTATCATCCTGAGAGACAAATGTTCCCCATGTGAAAAAGACTCTGTGTCCTTAACAAGGTGACTGACTTGTCCCGGGTTGGAACTTCTCCAGCGTTAGCACTGCAAGGCCCACATCCTGGGACTGTCCATGTTTTGAAGTTGAAAGTGAGGCATCCCTGGAACCCTCTCTGCCCAGAAAAATGAGGGTGACACCTCAGTGTCAAATTAGCTCAGCGGATGTCAAGAGAGGGAGAGAGATTAACCACCACCCTAAAAATGGAGTGAGTAATAAAAATCGATGTATGACTTTAAGAGATCATGGCGGCCAAGCCAAGGAAGATCAGATGGCTGTGGCCCATTCTAGGCTGGTCTTAGCATCTTGGGAGCATGGGCTTCAGTACTGGGGCAACATGTGGAAAAAAAGGAACCCAAAGCATTTTTGAGGGTATCGATACTAGGATGGCCAAAGAACTGTCAAGGGGACCAAGAATGCCTGGTCTAGAGACACTTGGACTGTAACAGCTGCCTTCAAAAAAATTTAAGACCTGTCATACAGAAGAGGAATTATCTCCTGCCCTATGGCTGCAGGGAAAAGGCCTAGGATCAGTAGATACCAAGTCTTAACAAAGAGATAAGGTCACCAAAGACCTGCCTCCTTGGTTAGTGAGAGCTCCTCCCACCCACACCTCAGAAATGGCAGTGTTCATAAAAAAGAGGATACCACCTGCCAGGAACAAGGGCAAGGATTTGGGAATTCCAGTAGGGGCTGGGCCACAAACTTCCCTTCCAGTGCTGGGATATAGTAAGTCAGGGTTCTTAGAGAGTTCATCTCCTTTCTCTGATTGACAGTGTCATCTTCTCTAAAACCCCTGCCTCACTTGTTCCCCCTCCTTCTCTTCCAATGGTGATTCCCACAAACCAAGGCAAAGACTATGAATGAGAGATTAGAAAAACATGATAGAGTCTAGAACACAAGACAAATGACTCTGGGGGTGCCACATATACAACGTCCTTTGGGCCTCCCTCTGAGGTCTGCCTCCCCTGGCCCAGGTTTTTTATGATTTTAATAAACCTTAATCGTGAACTGCTATAAAATAATGCATGCCAGTCCATTTGTATTGTGGGAGATAATGGGGAACCTAGACACAAGGGAGGCTGCTAAGGTTTGCCGAAGGAGGAGAGGCAGGAAAAGGAAGGGCAGGGTTGGGGCTTGCTTTCTGGGTGGAGTGTAGCTTGCTTATTGCCACCTGTACCTCCCGCCCTATCCCCCCACCAGGGATCAATTCAAGGACAAGTCAGCATCTTCAAGGGTGACAGAGGGGTGCCCCCTGGAAAAATCAGCTGGTATGATTTTCAGAGGTCTTGTGTGGTTTTCTCCATCACCTCTGTGACATTAAGCCTTTCTCTTTCTCATTCTTTCTCCAGCCAAAGGGGTTTCGGCGTTACTACAGCTCCCCCTTGCTCATTCATGAACAGTTTGGATGCATTAAAGAAGTTATGCCCATCGGTGAGTTGGGACGCTGATGAGTTGAGTTGGTTTTGGGCAGCAGTGTCAGCCTTAATAGCTGTTACTCTCCTTTCTTGGGACTGCAGACCCAAAGGGCTATGTTTGTGCATCTGTCTGGTGGCTGATTGTGTTATGATTGTTTGCTTTGCTGGAGAGGAGATCTAAGGAGGAGCAAATTCTCTCCCCGATGAAGTTTGAAAAACACCCAAGTCTCAAAGGCTGCTGATATGCTATTCCACCCATCAGCAGCATGGCAGAGTGGGAAGAACTTAGAGCCTAGCATCCCACACACCTGGCTCGGAGCCCAGCTTCCCTGCTGACCCACTAACTGTGTGTCTAGACAAGTTATTCAGACTGTCAGACCCTACAAGTGAAGAACAGCAAAAGCTGCTTTTCCTAATTGTTGCAAACAAACAAACAAACAAAAAAACATAAATTATAGACCAATGCTTGGAAGGAACTCTGAATATCAGTTTTTCTTTAATGAGGACCAAAAAATGTCTTATATTTATAGATATTTCTGGCTTCAGTTTATTCTGTAACAATATCTTTCAGTTTATTTCTATTTTTTTCCCTCTGTGAGAATCTCTACATCTTTTTGCCTTTGGAGGGGAGCAAGTTTTAAACTTAGAAAGCTTTTAAACAGAAATTCACAAGGCCTGGTAATGTCAAATTCCTTCAAAAACACTTGCCTCCTACAACAAACTTAAAGTCTTGCTCAAGGCTTTGAACCTTGGCGAGTAGAACCTCACACTAGGGGAAATAAAGCTGGTGTCTGGGAAGAAGCTTGATATTGGAGTCCTGAGGCTGGATAACAAAAGAGGAAAACCAATAAATCAGGAAGCATCTGGGAGCAGAGAGTTCTGGGTATAAGTGGTGGGTGCACCAGAAGGACCTGGTCAATGGGCATATATTGTGGGGGACCCATCTGCCCAGTGAGCTTGACCACACACAGCTCCTTTTTTCCCAGGGTTTACTAGTGAGCCTGTGGCACAGAACCTTCTTGTTAAGTGCTGTTGACCCAGAAGGTATGATAAATGCTTGGCTGCCCTCCTGATGGTGAGTGGAGGAAACCCGTCACTCAGACAACCTTTCTCTTCCGTTGCAGCCTGTGGCAATAAGGTGGACCCTGTCTATGAGACCCTCCGCTTTGGCACCTCCCTGGCCCAGAGGACGAAGAAGGGCAGCTCCGGCAGTGGCTCTGAATCACCACACAGAACCTCTGTAATTATCCTCTTCCTTCCTCAGTCCACCCGCAGTGCTCTGGGGAAGGCAGACCCCAGGCACGGCAGCGCAAGGGGTTCCCCATAAATGTATCATGATGACAGGTCTTTGAGAGTCAGGCAGCCTCTGAAGGGAAATCCCAGGTGCCTTGGGCCACTAAAGGTTAACTTCCTGTTTGTGGCTAACACCCAGGGATCATTGTACTTTTGTCCTCAAAGACCATGTTCTTGGTTTCATGCACCTCGATTCTCCATGTACTTCCCCTCCCTCCCCTCCCACCAATACCAGATGGCATGGCAGTCAACAAAGAGAAAGGTTCACCCAAACAATGGCAGAAGCAGGGAAGTCCCGGCTGTGGCCATTTCTCCTTCCGGCTACATCCCAGTTCAAGAATACAGCTCTTTCTCACATTTTCTTTCTTTTCTCTCAGAGACAAGGTACTCTTCTTGCTTTCATACAAAAGCTGCCCTCCCCAGAGGCGCTGGACTGGTGACTTAACAGGGTCTGTTTCCAAGGGACACTCACCCTCCCAGACACCTCTCCCACATGTTTTTTGGTCTAAAATGACTACCCATGGCTCTCCGTGACATGCTGTCATCATTCTGTTTCTGGTGGTCCCAACCAGAATTTCTGTAAATGCCCCAGGATGCCACACAACTCTGCTGTTCATGCTGAAGGCCACCATCTGTCCTACAGAGACAAGGACCTTCCAGCCAATGTTGCCAACTAGGATGGCTCGCACCCAGTTACTGGTTCCATTGTTGCTGCCCATGTTAAAATGGGATTTCAGGGCAAGGCACAGATGAGCCACCAGGTGGTCTGCCCAGCTGGGTCCTGTCAACATCAAGTGATTAGGGTGGATCATGGGAGAAGGAGGGGTGCATACCCATCAGAGGGGTTTTCTCGCTGAGTGAAAGCAGCTCCTTCAATGGGTGCAGGTCAGTCCACAAGATAACTGAGATTATAGGCTGTAGGCAGGTGTGTAGGTCAGGTGGGTGAGTAGGTAGATTTGAAGGTCTTCTGATTGATGCCCCATTATTATCCTAGATGCCACCTTTTTTAAAGATTTTATTTATTTATTTGAGAGAGAGAGATAGCATGAGCAGGGGGTAGGGAGAGGCAGACTCCCTGTTGAGCAGGGAGCCCAGCATGGGCCTCTTGTTCCCAGGACTCTGAAATCATGACCTGAGCTGAAGGCAGATGCTTAACTGACTGAGCCACCCAGATGCCCCCAGAGGCCACTTTACACTCACCAAAAGCCCTGTTCTTCATGCATCCCACCAACTTCTAAGAAGGAAGAACCAAAACTTGTACACTTATTCCTTGCTGACCCTAAAAGTGATGTCAGTTTTACTCTCTTTTACTCAGTTAGCAAACATGAATTAAATGCCTACAGTCCACCAGCATAGAGGACACAGACGAAGGGGAGGACATGACTTCTTACCCTCCAAATTCACCACTTATTTCAGAAGACCAAAACAATAGAGCGCAAAGCAGATGGTGACAGCATTGTCTGGCACTTTTTAAGGAACACACTTTTATATGTCTTGTACTATTTTTATTATGAATCGGAACATAGCATACATGTTATGAGTATTATAATAGCTATGTTATAGGAGCGCTGCAGGATTTCAGAGTAAAGCGGGAAACAGTTTCAGTAGACGTTGCCCTCAAAGCAGTACAGGTATAAGCTGGGACATTTTAAGGTACCTGATCCTGGTGATCTCCCTAGGGAGGCTATACATCAAATTAGCAGTCCCAATGATAATATTGGTTCTTGTGATGTGGGTTGGATGACAGTAAGAGTATAAGTAATTTTCTAGCACAGAGCCTGGCACTCAATAAATGAAATTTGCTGATGTTTTATTTCAATTAAGCATTTAGCCCTTGGCTGGGCTTTCTTTGAATCTGAGTTATGACAAAGTGAAACAAGGGTGTGATCCATTAGAAAGGTAAATACATTCTCTGAGAAGGACATTTCCCTGGCCATTCCTTACTGGGGCCCATTCTTGGGCTCTGTAAGAGGCTGGACCTGCTCCAGGGTTCCACCCTGCTGTCCTCCTCAGCCAGTCTCCCCTCATGTGTCCTCCAGTCACTCCTTAAGTCAGGGATGTTCCCAGATCTCTACTTTGGTTTGGCCTTCATGTGCTACTGGTTCTTCTCGATCATCTCATTCACAGTCCTCTGGTCCAGCCACCATGCCCAAGATGATGACTCCTTAAATACTTCTAGTCCTAACCTCCAGATGGGTCCTACAGATATTTCTAAATCAGCAGGTCCATGCTCTAATGGTGCTCCACTGATGATTGGGTCCTCTGAGAACTCAGAAATGTAGGGGCACCTGGATGGCTCAGTCGTTAGGCATCTGCCTCTGGCTCAGGTAATGATCTCAGGGTCCTGGGATCAACCCCTGCCTCAGGCTCCCTGCTCGGTGGGAAGCCTGCTTCTTTCTCTCCCACTCCCGCTGCTTGTGTTCCTTCTCTTGTTGTGTCTCTCTATGTCAAATAAATAAGTAAAATCTTAAAAAACAAACAAACAAACTCAGAAATGTGCATCAAAAGTGCCCTTTGTCTCTGTCCACAGTGCTGGATGTTTGAATCTCATCATCTCTCACCCAGACTATTTCAAAGGAATAGCTGTGTTCCCCTCTTCCTCTTGAGTCTACTATTATCAATACCTCCAGATTTATCATCATTTAAAGAAAGACCTTTGCAGTTTTCCAAATCAAAAGACTGTATTGACTTCCTTATGCCCAAAAGACGACATGTGAACTGTAGCATGGCGTGGGAGGCCTGTCACTGCCCTGAAGACCCACCTTCCCTTGAACACGCCAAGCTCTTGGCATCTTTGTACCTTAGGACACGCTGTTCCCCCAGCTGATGTTCTTTAAGACCAGCTTGGTTTTTACACAAACCAGGAAGAGTTCTCAGACTCCCCCAAGCACAATCGTTGTTCCTCTCATAGGCCTTCAAAAAATCCTTTTCTTACAGGGTAGAGACAATTGCAACATAATTTTCTGTTTTTACCTCTCTTTCCTGTACCAGATACTGAGTGGCTATACAGTGGGGCCCTGTTCCCTGTTCATCTCATTATACCAGGGCCTGGCACCTCATGCTCAAGAAGTGCTCAAAGAGTGAGAAAAGTGTCAGGGATTCTTAAAGACTGACCTCAGAACCCTCAAAATTGACCTGACCTTTCGATGTTCCTGCCCCCCAGGTACATGCACACTTTGTAGCTCTCTGGACTGCCATATTCTTCCCAGTAGCTGGGTCTTGCCCCCATCTTGTTTCTACCTCTATGCAGACAACATCTCTTTTGGGTCTGGGTTGGGGTGTCCCTTCTGTGGACACCCACAACAACCAACTCATCAATCATAGTGATTTGCAGATTCCTTGGTATTTTTCACTTTTGTGTTTCACTTTTCCCTCTCTTCTTTAGTTTCCTCCCCAACTAGATGAAGCTGCTCAAACACAAGGACTCTTTGTTCCCTTCTCTCTGTTGTTGTACACCAGTGATTCTCAAATGTTGGTGGGGATCTGGATCCACGGAAGGGCTTTGTAAAAACGGAAAGCTCAAGGCCCTGTCCTACTACAAGTTGGGCATGTGTGTGCTTGATTACCCCTCCAGGTGATTCTGACACCCACCGAAGTTTGAGAACCTCTGATCTGTAGATCATGTCCTTAACCCCACCTACCACGTTAGGTCTTCTTCCGTAGGAACGTGAGGAGAGCCATTGCTTCCCCCAGGGCCACACAGAGATGGCTGTCAGCCTATAGCCATCACCTCTTACAAATCAAGACTTTCTGCGAAAAAGAAAAACAGACTGTTCTGGTCACTTGCCCTGCATGCTGAATGGGCCTTTCTCATGTCACTGGGGAGAGCTGGTATATACCCTCATCCCCTCCCAGCATTCTGAGGCCAGCATTCGTTGAAAGGCCAATGAAAGCCAGCCTGGGGAGGCAAGAACAGAGAGGGGGCTCCCCGGGGATGGCCCTTCGGTACACATCCCGGCAGCAGATAGCTGGCCCTGCATCCGGGGCTGTGGCGACCCCACGATGAGGAGACGTCCTCAGACCCTCCGTGGCAGGCAATGACCGTGTTAGCCTCCATGGTTTGTTCTCACGTAGAAGTAGCAAGAATGTCAGAGAGACAAATTAAGGATGTCCAGTTTGCTTTTCTGTCTGAAATGGTTTTGTTTCTAGCCATGTCTGGCCCTGACAGACCAGTTCTCAGGACGGAAGACACGGTTTTCTGAATGTCAATAAGGTATCCATTCATCACAGTCCATTTAAACTTCCTGACACTGGTTCTATCAGTAAATATTCTTGGAATTGTGCTCTGTGAAGGTATTGTTCTCAGGGCTGTGGGGAGACAAAGACAAATCAAATTGTCCTTAAATATCTGTCACTTCACTCTTTCCCCAGAGTCCCTCTTGCTTCAACGAAGAAAACAAACAATTGATTGGTACTTGAAAATGCTTTGGCTTCCATCCTGCAGGGTCAGATGGTAATGAACTTCAGCCGCTTGCCATTCTTGCAGTTTTGTTATGTCCTAAAGCTAACATATTCCCACATAGCAAACTCTGCTCCACACATTTATTTTCTTCCAGGGCTGCGGGGCCGTTGGCTTTACATTGTCGGGGAGTCACCACCTGGCTGTTTCTAAATCATTATGTTTCTTTTAATGTGTTTTCAAATATTCTGGAATATAAAAGGCTGGATGGCTTTGGAAAGGCCTGCAGAAACCAAATTCAAAAACTTTCTGGGAGTGGTTTGACCAGTTTGGGAATAATCTTCAGTTTTCTAAGATTAAATTAACATAATAATAACAACTTTTGTTCAGAAATAGCCAGCTTCAAAGGAGCAGGGTGTAAGTGACTTAAAGATCCTGTGACTTTTTTTTTTTCCTTCTTTCTGATGTGTTATGCAAGTGAGAATGGCTAGGGAAAATCTTAAAGCCGGATTATATAAAAAATCAGTCTCTCAAGGGTCGTGCCAAAATGCTCTGAGCTGACTGGGAGGGCTAGAGGGCTGGGAAGGCAAACTTGT
Source organism: Enhydra lutris kenyoni (assembly GCF_002288905.1). Lineage (NCBI taxonomy): Eukaryota > Metazoa > Chordata > Mammalia > Carnivora > Mustelidae > Enhydra > Enhydra lutris. Next base: position 9,694,441 of record NW_019154150.1, read on the forward strand.
TCCTCTGAAATAAGATGTAAGCAAATTGTTTTCAAAATGTGACCCACAGTGCCTTGGTGGCTCAGTCATTAAGCGTCTGCCTTCAGCTAAGGTCATAATCCCAGGGTCCTGGGATCAAGCCCCACATTAGGCTCCCTGCTTGGCAGGAAGCCTGCTTCTCCCTCTCCCACTCCCCCTGCTTGTATTCCCTCTCTCGCTGTGTCTCTCTCCATCAAATAAATAAATAAAATCTTTAAAAAAAAAAATGTGATCCTCTTCGGAGGCCCCCTAAATTCCTCTTCCAAAGAGATGGGGTCCAAACAGATGAAAGCCAGGGCATCTGGCCATTTGATAGACGCAATCAGGGGTGTGCTGATAAACGTTTAACTACCAGCTGGGGCTGGACCCTGATCTGCAGCATTTGCCAATTTCCATGGTGTAAATACTCCCACGCAGGCCTGTTTCACTCTCCCAATGTGAAGGCCATCAAGGCTCTCACCAGCCTGTATGAGCCCTTCCAGCACACCGCTGGAAGAAGCTCAGACACATGAGCTCTGAAGAAAGCACCCAAGGTCAAACCCCAGCTCTGGCACTTAGTGGCCGTGGGACGTCAAGAAGGACTACTGATTTCTCCCTGGGCTCCACATTCGTCACTAAAAAGTATGCCTGTCACAGGATTACTGTGAAGAATAAACAGATACATATATGGTACATAAAACAGCACATGGTAAATGATCAGGAACCATCAGCCATTTAGAGTAATGATGTTATTTCTGTAACTGAAGCAGAAGAATGGCTGTGGCTTATCCTATTAAAAGAAAAAAAAAGGCAGAGTAAGTATTATGTAAATAATTGTGCAGCCGGGGAAACGACATTTAACTCATACCTAGGTCATGCACCCCTCGATGCTGCATCTTGTTCTCTATAGTCAATACAAGTCTTCCTCAGCTTGTAATGGGGTTACATCCTAATAAACTCGTCGTAAGTTCAAACTACCCGAAGTCAAAAATGTGTTCGCTACTGCTGACCTCGAAAACATCGTAGCTAAGCCTGGCCTAACTCTAATGTGCTCAGAACACTTGCATTCCCCTACGGTTGAGCACAATCATCTAGCAAAAAGCCTATTTGATAACAAAGTGTTGACTCGCTCATGTCATTGATTGAAACTGCACTGAAAGTGACAAACAATGGCTTCGTGGACGCCGCCTTCGTGATCGTGGGATTGACCCAGAGCCCCGGGCGCCGCTCAGCATCCTCTGGGGATAAACTCCCATGTAACTCCAGCCCAGAAGAAGATCCAAATGCAAAATTCAATGTAGCTTCTACTGATGTGTTTTGTAAAGTCAAGAAAATTTAAAAAAAAAAATCAGAAGGGGACCATCTATATTTATTTATTTTTTTATTGTGTTATGTTAGTCACCATACAGTACATCATTAGTTTTCAATGCAGGGTTCCAAGATTCATTGTTTATATACAACACATAGTGCTCCATGCAATACGTGCCCTCCTTAATATCCACCACCAGGATCTCCCCATCCCCTGACCCCCCTCCCCTCTAAAACCTTCAGTTTGTTTCTCAGAGTCCACAGTCTCTCATGGTACATATCCCTCTCTGATTTCCCCCAATTCACTTTTCCTTTCCTTTACCTTGTACCAGTTAGAATGGCAAAGATTAACAAGACAGAAAACAACAAATGATGGAGGGGATATGGAAAAAGAGGAACCCTCTTACACCGTTGGTGGGAATGCAAGCTGGTGCAGCCACTTTGGAAAGCAGTGTGGAAGTTCCTCAAAAAATTAAAAATAGAGGTACCCTATGACCTATCAATTGCACTACTGGGTATTTACCCTAAAGATACAGAAACCAAATTCATGTATGTAGTGAATGTAGTGCATGTAGTGAAAAGAAGGGCCATCTGTGCCCCAATGTTCATAGCAGCAATGGCCACAGTCGCCAAACTGTAGAAAGAACCAAGATGCCCTTCAACAGATGAGTGGTTAAAGAGGATATGGTCCATATATACAATGGGATATTACTCAGCCATCAGAAAGAATGAATACCCAACTTTTGCATCAACATGGATGAAACTGGAGGAGATTATGCTGAGGGACCATCTATATTTAAAACTTACCTCTAAAAGAGCTTTAGTGTCAGTGAGAATTTGACATGACAGGGTATGGGCATGAATTCTGATTTCTCTCTGTTGTGTGTCCCTGGGCATCTAGAAATTCATTCCACACTCACTGAGTGCCTCTCATGCGCCCCCTGCTGCCCCCTGAGCCTGCAGACACACCGGAAGGGAGCCACCGCCCCCATGAGGGAACACACAGCCTCTCTGAAGTTAGCCAGACCACAGCATGATTGGGTTCCTCAGACAGTTTCAGGCAAATCCTACCTTAATACCTCTACTGACATTGAATTTCTCTGCTCAGTTGGCCCACTGAAAGGGTTTTGCTCATTTCATGTCGCTCCTTCTTTTTTCTAAGACTTCAGATCTTGTGGAGGTTCCTGAAGAAGCTGATGGGCCAGGAGGAGGATATGACCCACGGAAACGCAGCAACAGTGGTGAGTGCATGAGCCCAGAAGCAGGCATCGCCCCAGCGGGGATGTGAAAGGCTTTGCCCCACCCAGTCCGTGGCCAGGGAGAGTTGACTTCCAGTTCTTTTCTTTCTGTCCTAGCTCTGGAATTCACTCTGAGCAAATGTACAATATTCTGGAGGGAAACTAGGCCTAATTCCTGGTGGATCTCCCTGATTTGACTGCAAAATTCCCTGAGTTCTCACCCCTTATGGACTTGGCTACACTGGGGTCTAGGAGTCACTTCTGGACCTTTTTGTTAATACATCATTTCCCTCACTGACCTACATTAGATTAGCAAACTGTTCTGGAAAGAAGCCATTCCCCGCTACAGCTGAAGTACCCCAGAGCAGGTGGGTGGTGGTCCAGGTAAGTAGGGGCCTCCCACAGGTCTCCTCCCCAGCACGAATAACTGACCCTCAAAAACTGATCTGTATGATAGAGCCAAACACTCTTTCCTAATGTTATTTAATTTTCTCATAGCTTAGGCCCTTGCTACGATAATTTCTAGAATTTTTATTGAATGCTAACTACATGCTGTTGCTTGCTAACGTTAAGAAAGAACAACCTCTTAAACCAGAGTTTAAAGACACAATCAGCCCCTTATGGAGGAATCTTGCCAAGCCTCTCTGATGTCAGCAACTACTTAACCACACTCATTTATGCAAAAAGGTATTTATGAAGTATTTACTATGACTAGCAAAATGATACGAGTCACTAGGCTGTCCTCAGGTCCGCTCATAACCTAGCCAAGTTGTGGGTTCTGATTCGAGTTGCTGACCTGGTCTGAATGTATTCTCCTGGCAGAAGTTATCCCTGCATCGGAAGCGTGGGGATGTGGCACCTTGGGTAGATTTTCCACTCAACTGGTCACCTCTGCCCTTCCAGACTGGAAGCAGAAGTTCTGCATCCAGTACCCCAGAGCTGCTTTCGCAACAACTGCCTTATGAGGCATCTCTTCCATTTCCTTAGCTCTAGGAGTTCATTTATGTGTCTTCTCTAGTTAGGGCAGTGTCTCTGTGATTCCGCATGAGAATCCTCTGTGATTCTCCTTCCTAAATAAGTGTCAGTGTTCATCAGGGGCCCCCCTTGCCAAGCCCACTCACATCTGCTAGAGCGCACTGCTAGGCGAAGGATTCTTTGGCATCATCTGGGGAAAGCTGCACTTTTAGATCAATGCAAACATTCACTGAGCACTTAGCAGTGCCATTACACAAATTAGAGTGCTAGCTGCCAGGGGAACCTCACAGCAGGGCGGTAATGCCACAGGATCTCTCAGCCCATGTCTGTCTAGCCCCACAGATACGTTAACTGAGTTTGGTCAGAATTCGTCAGCATCTGAGCACAAACTTATCAGACATGGGTGTTCAACCAGTCCTTCATGTTAACACTTCAAGCGTGGTCATCTGTGCTGTCCTCTGAGTCTGCCTTCTGCCTCTGCCTGCACCCTTCCCTTCACCCAACTGCTGATGGTCTGCTCATGACTACCTGCAGGGATGTATTTGGTCCTCAGCCCCTCCTTGCTTTGGAGGCTGACCACCGGGCTTCCCTCGGTGGTCCCGTGGCCTCAAAGCAGTGACCTTGATCTCTCGGCATCAATCTCTTCACCTCTGAAATGAAGGATGTGATCACACTGAATCCATAAGGGGTTGTTATCATTCAGTGAAATAATGAATGTAAAGGCTCTCCGTACACTGATGACTCTGAAACTTCAGGCCCCTTTGCGGCCTCCAGATGCCTGCTGCCCACTGGACATGGTGATCTGAATGGGGAGTAGACATCGTGACATTAACAGACCCAAACTGGATTCTTGATTTGCTCACCCACGCACCCATCCACCGCGACCTGCTCTTCCCCCATTGTCCCTGCTCAGTAAATAGGAGCTCTGTTCTGCTAGTCAGTCTTACTCCAGGTCAGAACTTTGGGTATCAGACTTGACTCCCCCTTCTTCTCATGTCTTGTAAATCTTACTTTATGCTCTTCAAAATCATTCCCAGCATGTGCCCACCACTCATCTCCCTGCCTCAGGCATCCTGACCAGCAGTTTTGGTGCTCTTGCTCACCTCTTCCTCAGTAGCTAAGGTCTCTGTTTGCCTTGGAGATTTCTTTATGCAAAAAGTGGTCTTCAATAAGTTTTTATAATGTGAGGGAATCATCAAAGGGAATCATCAAAATGAAGCATGTTTCCTTCTAATAAACCCGTCATGAGGTCATCAGGTGTCAGAGGCACAACCCAGAGCCTCCCCACTCTCAAGTGTGGCCCATGGACAAGCATCCTGGACATCACAAGAGAAGTTGTTAGAAATGCAAAACCTCAGGCCTTTCCAGAACTGCAGAAGCAGTGTTTGCATATTAATCTTATTAAAGTTCAAGAAGCAGGATAAGAAGTCATCTAGTCCAACTCCCTCCCTTCCAATACACACAACGCATACACACACCCACAGACACATACTGTATGGATAAGGAAACTGAGGCATGGAGTAATACACTCAAAGACACAAAGTTGAATATTTGCCATTTCTTTTATGTTAAGAGGCATTTTTAGAGCCTAATTCAAAGAAATCTGTTGAAAGAACTTCACAAGCAATAAACCTCTATAAAGCTTTGGGGATCTATTAACTATTCCTTTGATCAGCAATAGCTTTCTTTACAATGCACCCTTGGAAGCTGGAGGGATTAATTATACAGCAGTTTGCTTCAAAACATGTTCTTGTGATTGGACTTAATCCCCTGTCCACGCGATTTGGGAAACAACGCAGAGAAAACACCCTGCTTGTGTGTCCAGGCTCCCACTGGTCTCCCCACAGTCATGGCATGGAGGGTCCTGGCCTTTCAGAAGTAGCACTTGGCTTCCAGTCACAAGCTGTTCTGCATGACATGTTTCGTTTATGTTCTAAAAATTACACAGTGCATACAGGTGTTATTTCTACCAGCTAGGTGTCATGTCAAAATCCTTGAGGAAAATTTCCAAAGTCTCCTTGAGAGAGGATACAAGTCATACTCCTTTCTTTCTTACCAAGTGTGCACTCTCTGTTTTCTCTCTCATGAAAGATGCTGGGCTGCTCTGTCTGTTTCTGGTTGTTGTTTTCAACACTATTTGTGGATGCATCAGAAACTTAGAGGGGAGAGTTGTTGGTCTTCATCTTTGGCCAGAAACTCCACTTGAAGCTATATGGTGAGCAAAGGGAGAAGTAAAAGCTAGGTTGCCTATTGCAGCTTAAAATGCCAAATAATGATGTTATTGGCTGCCTTCAATAATTGCATTTCAGTATGACTCTACGTGATTATAACTTTCCTGGAAGAGAAGCAGAGAGAAAAGAACATAAGTAAGACAAATTCCTAGAAATATTCTTCAAAAAGAACTGGGTTAATCACATCCACTGGAGAATATTATGAAGCCCAATGATACCTTACTTTTCACTGAAGCAAAGAAATTTTGCCCAGAAAGGAAAAAGCAAGCCCGGATTTGGAAAATTTGTCCTTGCCTTTAACATGCACTGATTTTATATCTCACATTTTGATTTGTCACCCAGAAAATAAAGCAAATATTTTAATGCCTTCTTCAACAGATACCCTAATATCTAGATGTCTCATATCTAAAGCAAGTAAAGGTCTTTTTAAAAGCATAGAGGACTCTCTTTCCTTAGAGAAGTTTTTTTTTTCCACTTTAGCACACCTAAAATTGCTGGGAAAAAGAATTAAAAAAAAAAAAAGTTCCAGTTAATGCATGGCTGAGCTGGCAGCAAAATAAGGCAATTCCTTGGAGTCTAGAAATGACAATAAAGCATGAATCCAGAGACATAAGCAGGTGAGGGCCATTGTTTATTCTGCACATCACTGGGGCCTCAGATTGGGGAAGAATAACCCCCAGGTATGGTCAGTAGAGAGCAAGACCTGGCAAGCAGGCATAGTAATAGGTACAATGAGAGACCCTTTGGGAAAAAGCTGATACCCCAAAAGGCACCTTTAGTGGCACTAGGAAAAATGAATGTCCTGCAGAGGAATTTAGTAAAGAAAAATGTTATATTGGCCTTAACTCAAGTGGGGAAGAAAAGAAAGAAATGAAATAGGAGCAGAGAGGAGGGAAAAGAAATAGCAAAGGAGGGAAGAAACTCTTCTTACTTGGGTTTAGGGCCTGAATTCATACTACCTCTGTGGACAAAGTAAAATAATATAAAATTTTAGATGAATTTATTTAAAGTGGCCTTGTTGGGTAAATGCACAAGCATTTGCCAGAAGTAATACAAATGGCCTCTGGAGAAAGAGAACTTAAACCCAGAACTCAGAAGTTTCCACAAATGAACTTTCAAAGGACATGAACTAAACATTGAAATATGCCAAATAAACAAGAAAATGAGCTAGCATGTGTAAGAGTTAGTAAAAGCCCACCTTTTTTATGATCAGACTTTAGAGACTGTATACATTAGAATTATCAAATAAAGAAATATCTAATTGTATAGTTAGATATATTTAAAGATACAAAAAATGAACTAGAACATATAACAAAAGAGTAAGACACTATCAAAGTTGAACAGGCAAATTTTAAGAAAACCAAACAGAACTTTTAGAAATTAATAAAAGAAGAAGAGGGGTGCCTGGATGGCTCAGTCCTTAAGCATCTGCCTTCAGTTCAGGTCAAGATCCCAGGGTCCTGGGATTGAGCCCCACATCAGGGTCCCTGCTCAACAGGAAGCCTGCTTCTCCCTCTCAAACTCCCCCTGTTTGTGTTCCTTTTCTTGCTGTGTGTGTCTCTCTCAATAAACAAATAAAATCTTTAAAAAAAGAAGAAGAAAAAATTTGATTGTTGGATTTAATAGCATATTGGATATAGCTGAAGAGAGAATTAGTGGTGTGGGATACACAGGCAAAGAACTTTCTTATAGTAAAGCCAGGGAGACAAAGCAATAGAATTCAAGACAGTGAAAGAGACACAGAAGATGAGCAGGAAAGTCCAGCCTGCATCTAACTGACACTTAAAAGGTACATAATGAGAGAATGGGGGAGAGATAATATTCAAGAAGATAGTGGCTAATATGTTTCAAGATTGATTAAAGACACCATTCCTCAAATTCAGAAATTTATACTTAGACCCATCTTTGCAAAACTGCAGTTACAAATGTTAAATGCAAAACAAAAGACAGATTACCTGCAAAAGAATGAAAACTAGACAGACAACTCTTTCTTGTAAGTGACAAGTGAACCAAGTAACAGTAGAACAATATGTTCAGTAATCCGAAAGAAAAGCAACTCTTAAAATAGAACTGTAAATGGAGCAAAAGCAAAACTCTTTCAAGAACATATATTCAGACAAACACTGTGTCTACAGTTTAGTGAAGAAAGAGCCACTCAAGAAATTTTGAAAGGATGTAGTTCATAGAGGAAAGTGTGACCTCAAAGGAAGGACCAAGAAGCAAGGAATGAAGCACAAAGAAAGAACCAAGTGAACATTGGCTACATAAAAAGATAACAATGTCAGCAAAAAGTCGTTAATAAAACACTAACTGAAATACTGGATATTTAAGAAAGAAATGGGCATTCAAAGGTTCTCATACTAATTGGAAGGAAATTAAAGATATTCTTTCACTTTAGATTTTATTAAGTTAAATATACCACATAAAATTTTTAGAATAGCCACTAGAAGATTAAAAAATAGATTTAACCTTATAACTTTAAAGGAAGAAAGGAGAAAGAGTACAGAAGTAGAAGAAAAAGCATGGGAAATATGAGATAAATAGAAAATACAAAATAAAATGCTAGAAGAGAATCTCAATTTATAAGTAATCAAAATTAATATAAATCAACTAAGCCCTAGATAAAAGAGTTTTACACACTGGATTATTTATGACTACTTATAACAATCTAAAACATAAGGATACAGAAAGTTTAAAAGTAAAAAAAAATACATATAATTTAAAAGGCGAAAGATTGTATAGCTGTATTAAAGTATGAAAAATGGACATTAAGATCAGAAAAGCATTACTAGAAAAAAAATATCATCACATGACCATGTCCATTTCAACAAAAGATATGAATCCTAAACTTGTGTTTACTTATTATGTAGCCTCAAAGTGACAGGAACTCAAGGAGCAATTGATAGAAGTATTAGGGAAATTGACATACCCCTTCATAGTGAGAGGTTTTTAACATGCCTCTAAAGTCATTAGAAAGCAGATGCATAAAAAGATTCAGGATTTAGAGGATCTGAGGACACATTTAACAATCATAGTCTAATTGACTTAAAAAGAACAGTCCATCTAACAAATGGAGAATTCACATTCTTTTTAAGGACACAGAACAATTTATTTTTTTTAAGATTTTATTTATTTATTTGACAAACAGAGATCACAAGTAGGCAGAGAGGCAGGCAGAGAGAGAGGAGGAAGCAGGCTCCCTGCTGAGCAGAGAGCCTGATGTGGGACTCGATCCCAGGACCCTGGGATCATGACCTGAGTCAAAGGCAGAGGCTTTTAACCCACTGAGCCACCCAGGCGCCAGGACACAGAACAATTTAAAAAACTTATCACTTGCTAGACCATAAAGCAAGCTTCATAAATTTTCACAGAATTAATATTCTAGAGAACATACCTTTCTGACTATAATGCAAATAAGACCGAAACCAATCACCAAAAGATAGAGGAGAACCCATCATTTCGGAAATTAAAACATGCACTGAGAAAGCTCATGTGTCAAAAAAGAATATAATGAGAATTGGAATATACTTAAAATAATCCAATCAAGAAATGGGCAGAGGACATGAACAGACATTTCTGCAAAGAAGACATCCAGATGGCCAACAGACACATGAAAAAGTGCTCCACATCACTCGGCATCAGGGAAATACAAATCAAAACCACAATGAGATATCACCTCACACCAGTCAGAATGGCTAAAATTAACAAGTCAGGAAATGACAGATGCTGGCGAGGATGCGGAGAAAGGGGAACCCTCCTACACTGTTGGTGGGAATGCAAGCTGGTGCAACCACTCTGGAAAACAGCATGGAGGTTCCTCAAAATGTTGAAAATAGAACTACCCTATGACCCAGCAATTGCACTGCTGGGTATTTACCCTAAAGATACAAACATAGTGATCCAAAGGGGCACGTGCACCCGAATGTTTATAGCAGCAATGTCTACAATAGCCAAACTATGGAAAGAACCTAGATGTCCATCAACAGACGAATGGATAAAGAAGATGTGGTATATATACACAATGGAATACTATGCAGCCATCAAAAGAAATGAAATCTTGCCATTTGCGACGACGTGGATGGAACTAGAGGGTATCATGCTTAGCGAAATAAGTCAATCAGAGAAAGACAACTATCAAATGATCTCCCTGATATGAGGGAGAGGAAATGCAACATGGGGGGTTAAGGGGGTAGGAAAAGAGTAAATGAAACAAGATGGGATTGGGAGGGAGACAAACCATAAGTGACTCTTAATCTCACAAAACAAACTGAGGGTTGATGGGGGGAGGGGGGTTGGGAGAGGGGGGTGGGGTTATGGACATTGGGGAGGGTATGTGCTATGGTGAGTGCTGTGAAGTGTGTAAACCTGGCGATTCACAGACCTGTACCCCTGGGGATAAAAATATATTATATGTTTATAAAAAATAAAATAAAAAAATAGTCAAAAAAAATAAGTCATAATGAAAACACTATATATCAAAATTTGTGGGGTGTAGCTAAATTGTGACTAGAATATTTTGCTTTAAAAGTATTCTATGGGCACCTGGCCGGTTTAGTAGGTTGAGCATCTGACTTTGGCTTGGGTCTTGGTGTCCGGCATCAGGCTCCCCACTGAGCCAGGAGTCTGCTTCTCTGTCTTCCTCTGCCCCTCCCTCTGCTCATGCGTGTGCGCTCTCTCTCAAATAAATAAATCAAACCTTTAAAAAATAAATAAAACTATTCTATTAAAAAATAAAAAGACTGAAATTCATAACCTAAGCATCATATTTGAGAAGTCAGAAAAGAGAAATAGAATAAGTCCCCAAAAAGCAGTGGGAAGGCAATAAAAAGATAAGAGCAGAAATTATCAAATGACAAAGATAGGTCAATCAATCCTATGAACGGTCCTTAAAAGAAGGGTTGCCTGGGCGGCTCAGTCGGTTAAGCCTCTGACTCTTGGTTTTGGCTCAGGTCATGGTATCAGGGTCCTGAGATTGAGCCCCATGTCAAGTTCTGCACTCAGTGCAGAGTCTGCTTAAAGATTCCCTGCCCTTCTGCTCTCCCCTGCTCACATGAGTGTGCTTTCTTTCTCTCTCATAAATAAATCTTTATTAAAAAAAAAAAGAAAGAAAACTTAAAATCACCAAGATTTTTTTTTTTTTGAGAGAGAGAGAGAGCATGAGAAGGGAGAGAGAGAATCTTAAGCAGCCTCCACACCCAGCCCAGAGCCCAAGGAGGGGCTCAGTCTCATGACCCTGAGATTAAGACCCTAGCTGAATTCAAAAGTCGAGTTGCTTAAGCAATTGAGCCACCCAGGCACCCCTACAATTAGTAACAATATTTTAAAACATAAATGAGATGAAGCAAAAGGTAATAATGAAAAAGGATGACTTTAACAGCGATTGAAAGAAAATAAAAGAATCTCATGACCAACTTCATACCAATAAATTTTAAAACTTTTTTTGAATGGGCACATACCATGAAAAATATCAATGATCAAAACCTGACTCAAGAAGAAATAGAAAATCTGAGAATTTGAATTTGCTTCTAGTCATGATAGAAACTGAATCAAGTATCTCAAATTTTGCATGGCGAAAATACCAGGCTCAGACAATTTTATGAGTAAACTCAACCAAACTTTTAAGGAATGGAAAATTTCCAGATTATGTAAGCTCTTTCAGGAAATTGAAAAAGTTGCAGGGAAGAAGGGCTGCTACATTCTCTAACTTAGTTTATGAGGCTAGTCTAATGCTGACCTCAAAATCAATTGAAGGCACCTTAAGAAAGGAAAAATCACTGGCTAGTCTCCATCCTGAACATGGATGCAGAAATCTGAAACAGAATGTTAGTATACTGAATCTGATAATTTTTTAAAGATTTTATTTATTTGAGAGTAAGAGAGAGAGAGAGAGAGAGAGCGCACACAAGCTGGGGTAGGGGCAGAGGAAGAAGCAGACACCCCACTGAGGCAGGAGCCTGATGTGGGGCTCGATCCCAGAACTCTGGGATCATGTCTTCAGCCAAAAGCAGAAGCCACCCAAGCACCCCCAATAATTATTTTTTAAAGTAATGCATAATTACCAAGTTAGATTTACTTCAGGGATACAAATTTGTGTTTGTGTTAGATAAGCAAGTAACAAAACTTTTACATTATTTTCTTCTTGAAGAAGAAAAACCAAATAACCATCTCATTGGAAAATGAAGTTGTGGACATGGTCCTAACAGGACTACAAAGTGAAGGAGAAATAATATGAAAAAGGAAAAGAGGAAAGTCCTCTGGGCATGTGGCAGAAACTAAAGATTCATTTGCTTCCATAACATTAGAAAATATGTCTCCACGATGGATATATTCTTTGAGTACTTGTCTTGGGTGATATCAGCAACCAGATTATTTTTAATAAAACAAACTTAAAGCACCAAACATAAAAAGTATATGATACATCTGTAGTAAAATAGTTACCTTTCTTTATTCTTTTCCCTTCAAGTCAAAGTCTTAGAAATAGCCCACAGGGATAGGTTTTTAAATCTTTTTTTTTTTTTTTTTTTTTTGCAGTGGTCTGCTTTCAGTCATATAGTTAAAAATACATTTGGGGGTCACTTCAAATAATGGTAAACAAACAATTGTAAATAAAACAAAAAATGGTAAACATTTTGAACCAGATGGCTAATGGATATTCAATAAAAAGCTTAAAATATTGTGAAACTGCAAAATTGTGAAATCAGTTCAAACTGATATGTAGCCTCTGAAGTCTCCCTTTTTAACTCCAATCAAGAATTTTCTAGGAACATTCTCTGCATTTTTCCTGCAGATATTCAATATTCTTTTAGAAGTATCCACTTTTATTCTTATGGGATCAAATATTTACACCAAGCTCTTAGGGAATCACGTAATACCAATGAAGAGTATTGTTGGCTTCCTCTCAGTTCAAATTGGTAAGGTGAGTATCCAGATAATTGAGGCAGACAAGGTCCATAGGATCATTTTCCACTTACCTACAAACCAGAGCTCCTCCAATGACTGCATATTTATGCCTAGGCTTCCAAGGAATCATGGAATTTCATGCACAGGCTCTGGAACTATAAACTGTGGAGAATAGATGTTTACTGAGCATCAGTACATTCACAGAGGTTCTTGCTCTGAACCATGTTTTCTGCATCCCATTTATTGAGGTCATTTTAAGGATAGTGGAGATGTCAGTGCAGTAACTGATATAGGTTATAGAGTTTTCTGTGGAGTGTTTCTCCTCCTTTACTGATACTTCCTTACAATCAGAAGGGAGACCAAAGGGAACAAGAAAGCAGCAATGTGCTCTTTTTAAATGTCAAGTCCTCTAACTGGTAGGTTAATTTAGACACCAAAACTCTATTGTACAAACTTGGAAACACTTGCCACCTTTTTGTTTGAGGCAGATATATGTGGTGAGAATAAGGCTGTCTCGTTGGTCCCTGGGGTAAAGGTGGCTGATCAAACAAGTTAAGGCAGAGCCCCCCCTGCAATACCCATCAGGGATCTCCCCCAGCCATGCATCTGGATGGTGAAAATCCCTGCCCATCTGAGGAAGCTTTGTTTTTTATTTGAGACCACAGGGTGGCTACTTAAATGCAAAAGGAAGAGAATTACATATTTCAAAACCAACTAAATGAAAAGCCATTATTTGTTTTCTATTCTGAATAATAGTCCGAATGCACTGATGATAAGAGATGGAGGGAATATTTTGAAGTTCAACATTAAAACTTTAGGGATATCTAGGTGACTCAGTCAGTTGAGTGTCTCACTCAGTTTGGGCTCAGGTCATGACCTCAGGGCGGTGAGAACAAGCCCCAGATGGGGCTCTGTGCTCAGCGCGGAGTCTCCTTGAGATTCTCTCTTTCCCTATTCCTCTGCCCTTTCCCCCCATCTCTCCAATACACAAATCTTTAAAAAAAAAAAAGAAAATAAAAGAAAGAAAGCTAAAGCTTTAATGTACAAAATATAATATAGATATCAAGAAACTGAAATCAAAATATTGAAAATAGATAAAAGAATCTGGTATTTAGAAAGGGTCATTCAAATGCAATTAGGCCATACCTCACCCACTGTTCCCTTAACAAATAATCTGATACATTCAACAGATAAATAACATTGTTTCAAAGATGAATGAAACGCTTTGCCAAATAAGGCTTAGTTGTGAACACAACTGCCAAATATTCAGGAGGCATGCTCGCTGGAGGCATGGGCACGGGTGTGGACACGCAGAGAAGGTAGAGAGAAATGCCACTTGGGAGGCAGTAAAAGCCTCACGTGGAAGATGACATGAAAGCTGTGTAACTAAGATGAGGAAAAGGCAGTGAGGAAGAAAGTAGAAGCTATGGGACAGAGAAAACATAAAGCCACATCTTCTAGGCATGATTCCAAAACGTGGTGACTGGATTCATAAAGCACTTGCTTTTTCTTGTCTCCCTCAGTGTTTACTTATCCAGAAAATGGCACTGACGATTCCAGACACCAAGCAAAGAACATAAACCACCAGGTATTTATCACTGTTAACTTTAAAAAATTGCTTTACCAGCAAAACACAAATTTATTCAGAAACAGCAGAAAATGTCAATGCAGGACAAATAAACTATGGCAAAACCATAGGCAATCCCGCCAAACAAAGGAGGGAAAGGCTGTTTTGTAGAGACAAGGAGGGAGTTGGGGGAGAATGCTATAAACAAAAAGTCCATTGGAGGAAACTAGGAACACTAAGTATGGTGGCTTTTCATTGGCTGAGCTGAGATTGTCTCTTATTGGCTGAGCTGTTGGCTTCCCTCTTCCTGCTGGGACAGTAAAGTAGTAGTTACATAGGATCCACAACAAGGTCCCTGTCTTCCTACTGGGTCTAAGCTGACTACAAGAAACAGGCCATAATAGCTCCCCCAGCCAGACCTCCTGACTCCATTTTAGTGAGAATTCCCTGTATTTATATTCATAGATGTCACAGAAGATAGACCAGGCATAGTCCCTAGATCCCATTACAGATCACTACCTAAGTGGGTTATGAAATCTAGTTAGTAGGTCCCAGAACAGAGTCTAGAATAGAACAGAAAAGAACAATGTAGCATAAACGTGTGGTAGCATAGGTAACGTAAAACCATGCATCACAGTGCATCAAAGGTAAAAAGGATATGTGTTGTGTTGTATACTTTTTGCTACCATTGTATATGTTATATTCAAATTGATGCATATTGTAAGGTGTGTACATTACATAATTACATAATCAATTATGACCATATTTATAGTATGTAAATATATATTTTATGCTCACTTATATATAATACTATATAATTATATCTATATAATTAGAACAGGATAGACTAGGACAGAAGTATATAACTTAAGGTACTTGAGCTTTGGATAGAAGAGTGAATCAAAGTTGTGTACAACTTTTGTTTATGTCTTATATAGTATATGTTTATCATATCATGTATTTAAATATATTATACAATTCTGTATATCATATATAATTTTATATACACATATATAACATAATGATATGTATATGTTATGTATGTTCTATTGTATTATAGTAATATTATGCAGTTATATTTTGTATGTTATGTAATTTGTGTTCATTATGTATTACAAAGTGAAAACATTTATATAGCATTGACATATATTTGGATAATAATGATGGGTAATATTTACATAACACTTATAAGACTCTTGGATAATCTATAAAGTGGGGACAACAATTGGGGGCTGTTGTGAGTATGCCAACGCATGTAACATAATGCCTGGCACACACAGTAAATTATCAAAAATGGTAGCCTTTATTACCGTTATTGCAAGGTTTCATGGTCAGCAGATGGTGATTCTTTGATACAAACTAAATCAGTCTGATGTCAAACACTATGCTTCTGTCACAACATGCATGAACTAATTGCTCTTGACTATACCAGAGTCCCTTTGATAGGCTAGGTACCAAATTTTAGGCTAACTGATTAAAAAGTCAATTTTATGGTGATTCACAGACCTGTACCCCTGGGGATAAAAATATATGTTTATAAAAAAATAAAATTTAAAAAAATAGTCAATTTTAGGAAATGAAAGCTGCTTACTACAACTCATACGTCCTTATTTCTATAGTGTGAATATTCCCATTCTTGGGGCCAAACCTTTCACCTTTCATGAACAACTGTAGCAAAGAAAAAGCTGATTTGAAGACATTTGTAGTTATTTCTAACAGATTTACACACTATTGGCTTTGGTTTCTAATGAAATCAAACTTAGCTAAGAAACTTAAAATAAACCTATGGTTGAAACAAAGCCTGAATAATAGTTTGATATTTTAATACTCACAGTCCTTACAGTAGAATTACATTGCATTCACTTACTTATTTTCTGTTTTCCACCTTCCTTCTCTCATTTTTCTATTATTTTCTCTTTCAGGGATCTCTTTCCAAAGAACCATTACAGATGAACACCTATGTTGCCTTGTACAAATTTGTACCACAGGAGAATGAAGATTTGGAAATGAGGTAAAAAAAAAAAAAATTTTTTTTTAGAAAAAAGAAAGAAAATTTAAAGTCAGTGTTTTTCATGTGAAAAAAAGAATTCAATTAGTGCTACATCCTAATGCCTTGGAGCAGTGACTGTCACACGTGAGCCAGCATCCAGTGACCTCTGGGGCTGGTTATCAGACAGATTATTGGACCCTGTCCCTGCAGTTTCTGATCCTGCAGGTTTGGGGGGCGGGGTTAGAGAATTTGCATTTCTAACTGGTCAGCAGGTGCTTCTGATGCTGCTGATCAGGGACCCCGCTTTAAGAAGCACAGTTTTACTGCATCAGCAGCAGAACTGTC
Organism: Enhydra lutris kenyoni; assembly: GCF_002288905.1. Lineage (NCBI taxonomy): Eukaryota > Metazoa > Chordata > Mammalia > Carnivora > Mustelidae > Enhydra > Enhydra lutris. The sequence continues at coordinate 9,710,992 of NW_019154150.1, forward strand.
AATGGGTGTTTGCGTGCAGCTTGAGCGTCAAATGCTCTTGGCATCTTGTGGGGTCTAATAGGGAATCAAAATTAATGTCTTGATTTTTTTTATTTTAGATTGATTGGTTGATTGATTGATTGGTTGATTTGACAGAGAGCTAGAGAGAGAGCCCAAGTAGGCAGAGTGGCAGGCAGAGGGAGAGGGAGAAGCAGGCTCTCCACTGATTAGGTAGCCTGACTCGGGACTCAGTCCTAGGACCCTGGGATCATGACCTGAGCTGAAGGCAGCCACTTAACTGACTGAGCCACCCAGGTGACCCCAAATCAATGTCTCTAGTGGCCAAACTGACACAGGTTAAAAGATCAAACTAAAACCACTTGTTTATCCTGGCAGCTTCCCCCTACTGCACACCCTGAGCTGTGCTTTTGTTTCAGGATCCATCCCACTTCATGGTACCTGAAATACGGGGGAAGATAAGGTGAGCTTTGGGACCCTTGTGAAATCCAGGAAAGCTGGAGTCCGTGCTGCGTTCACATGCTGCTTGTTGTGTGACCTTAAGCAATGTATAAACATTTCATTGCTCTGATTTCCTTACTTATAAAAGAATAACAGTGACCTCTTCACCCTGAGATATTTTCGAGGGTGAAATGAACAATGTTCATAAAGCATATAGCACAGTTCCTCGTCATTATAAACACTCAGTAACTGACAGTTATTACAATTTTTATAACGTGGTGTTCACTGACCTACCTCAGAGAAAATGCTTTATTTCTTTTCCTCCATGTATTGACCCCAAAACATAGGAGTTTGGTGTTTTTTGACCGTAGAACAGGATAGAAGGGGTTGCTTTTCTAGTCAGATGTTCCCTCAGAGATCAGTTCTTTCCTCTTCTGAAGAGAACAGAGAGCTAAAACTATTGAAATGCCAGAGAATTAGGGATTTAGCCTCCATTTTGAGGTGGACTCCACTTGTCTGTCATGGAGGCCAGGCCACCAGTTGCTAGTCATTCCCTTCACATGGCTTCTGGAAGGTGTTGTCTCTCCACCCTGGAGCTCTTTGAACTTCTCCTTCTCAGACTGTGCCATTTCCCAGGCATGATCCCTGTCCTGCTTGCCTGAGCTGGTTTCCCATTTCTTTCACTTTACACAAAGCCCCATAAAAGGAAAGAGCTACCAAAAAGTCTCCAGTTAGCCCCCCTTTCCCAAGTTCCATGTGCCATGAGGTCAAGCCCAGCAGTCTGGCTGCCCTTCATCCAACAAGACTCCATAGCCGCTGTGTGTATCCTGCCAGAGTCTGGCTCATACCCAAGGTCAGCTTGGTTTCAGTATTCATTTGCCATCTTCTTCCAAGTGATTCTTGGGCCTTTCCAGAGCAGAGATCAGGGCCTGAATCCTGGCGCCTGGGATCTGTTCAGACAAGTAGGCTCTTGTCATCTGAGTTGTCTCCATCATTGAGCAGGACTCGCCATGCTGAACTCACTGGCTGGAGCTATAAACAGACCCAACAGTCTGGCATCTGTGCAGCAGGAGGTGAAGGCATTTACCAAGTGAAGCTCTGTTCTCTCAGAGATAGAACCAGCCCTAGAGTCAGAGCCTGCCTGGGAGTCATGGCTGGGGGGCTGCCTGTCCAAAGAAATGTGGACAGCTGACTGTCCACAGTCAACTCTCTGCTAATGAAGACAAGGGTGATATCTATTCACGTTGCAATAAATACTGTTTATTGTGTCCTTCCTGAGACCGTCATTTGGATATCTAGACTTTAAACTGGAACAACTTCCCTGTGTGGCAGTCCCACCGTTTTATACCGGAAGATTGTTCTGAAGTCAGCAGATGAAAGGAACAATTCCAAAGAATGATAGGATGTTATTAGGGTACTAAGGAATGATGTCTAGCTGCCTGGTGTGGTGGTCATAAATTTTTGTGCTTATTTTAGACAGTTGCAGGTCATTAAAAGTCAAGTTGTCTGGTCACGAATCAAACATTTACAGTCTGCTCTGAGGCAAACAGAACTATTCATTCCCAGGAGTGAAATGCCTGCATTACATAGACTGCAAGATTGGAGTGATAAATCATAGTTTTTCCTTTTTTTTTCTTTTTTTCTTTTTTCTTTTTTTTTTTCTTTTTGCCAAGAGATTGTATGTTCCCAGTTTAAAAGCTGGGCACTTGATTTAAAATGTGTAAAGCAATGCTTCGGGGATTTGATATAATTCTTGAATGAACTGATGCTTTGTGAATTATCCTTTCCTCCTCATACCATAAGGTAGAAAAAAATTCCTTTTAACAAAATATCATTCTTATCTACCTACATTCTTATCCAGGGGAGCACACGGGTATTGTCCTCAGGGCAGAGGACAAATGAGGTGAGGGCACAGGGAATGTTTGGAGTGTAAGCTTGAGGGCAAAGATGTCCCAATCGGCGAAGCCAACAACTGTAGCTCAGAGCGGCTGAATCATTACTTCAGCAAACATCCATTATGTATCTGCTCAGGAGCAAGGAAAGCTTTTCAGCCAACAGCTAACAGTCCAGACCTTTCTACTGACCTCCACAGAGCTCAACTCAGGTTTCGCTTCCTCGACACACCCTTTCCTGATACCCCCAATCTGGGTGCGAGTCCTCTGTTATCTCCTTTCATGACACCATATTTCTTTCCTTTAAAGCCCTTACCTCAACTTGTGTTTATATATTTCTGGAATTATTTGGTGAGCCTCTATTTCTCCTATAACCTCCATGAGAACAAATCTGTCATTGCTAGCCTGTCTAGCATAGGACAGTTCTTGAAACAGCAGATGCTTAATGAATAGGTGATGAGGAAATGGAGAGTGTCGTGGAGATGAAGTGAACTAATGTTGTGCCTGCCGTGCACAATGTGGGAATGTCAAGTACATGATAATATCCCGAGAATGATAAAAGGGGAAGCAAACGAAGCTCAGAGGGCTTAGCCCAGACCTCTTTCCTGGAGGAGATGGGCCTTGATCCCATGATGAATATCATTCGTCAAGAAGAAACGGTATAGGGGCACCTGGGTAGCTCAGTGGGTTGAGCCTTTGCCTTCCGCTCAGGTCATGATCCCAGGGTCCTGGGATCGAGCCCCACGTCAGGCTCTCTGCTTGGCAAGGAGCCTGCTTCCTCCTCTCTCTCTGCCTGCCTCTCTGCCTACTTGTGATCTCTGTCTGTCAAATACATAAATAAAATCTTATTTAAAAAAAAAAAAGAAGAAGAAGAAACAGTATAAAGGAGATCAAAGGGTGTCACATGGTTGGGAAGAAGCCCTGGTAAGCCCTTACTGAGCACTCACGGTTGAGAGGTGGAAGAGTAGGCCTCAGAAAGGAACCTCAGGGGCACTGCCCCCTCAGTCTTAGGGCAGTGAGTCCGCCTCTTAGAAGTCCCACGGTCCTATCATTGGTCTCCAAATGCTGTCTAAAGACAGCATGTCTAAAGACATGAAGTCATCCACTACCTCCCCAAGTTGCTGGCGCTCTCATGATAATAGCTCTGTCCATCCAGCATGAGCTCAAGAGCCAGACAGAGCAAGGCAGCAGGGCAGAAAAGCACTATTGGGGAGTCACAGAGTCTGTTCTCCGGTGTGATCCTTCCCAGCTGCATCTATTTCAGCCAATGTTGCAATCTCTGGGGTGCGGGGGGTGGGGGGGACAGTTTTCTCCTTCCTAGGGAGACCGAGTATTAAACCAGATGATGTAAATAAAAGGTGGGATATCATGCCCAGTACAAAGCAAGGTGCACAGTGTATTTTAGATCCCTTCTTAATTTGCATCTTTTCACAATATGTTTTATTTCCAAGTCCTCTGGATCCCATCGACACTACCCTAAGGATATAATAGTTGAAAAAAAACACAAAGTCTCTCTCTGGCTTTTGCGCATGTTCAGTAGGACTTCATCTAATTTGTCCAGCCAAAAGGAGACTGTGAGACCCTGCCCCTCATCTTCTGAGTCCCTTTTGCAGTTGCTGACTTACAGATACGACATTTTACCCCTGACATGAAAGACACGGTGCCAACATGCACAGGATCGCCAGACCATCACTGACCACTCAAGGTCTGATAACGTCAAAGAGCACCCCATTCCTCCGTCTGAGTGTAATGAGCTTGTATAGTAGATAAACTTCTGAAATTAGGGTCTTAAACAGCTTCCACCAATGAGACTTACTATCACATTTTTTAAGAGCTTTGTAAATTACACTTTACGGACGGCCAGCTTAATACATGAGCCAAGTTTTTAAAAATGCTGCTTGAAATACAAACCATTATCATCAGCACTGACACCGTTATGGTATATGCTGCCTTGTGAGGGCACGTAGTGTGTATCCTAGTGGGTGAGTATTTGCACGTGAGACACTTAATATGCTCATACACGCCCACGTGCTCACAGTCAGATACACACACACATTCATATGCCCATGCACACTTGTTCATTCACACACACATAGTTAGCAAGAGCTTCGTAGCACATGCTTAACTTTTCTCCTTCCACATTTACAGTGTAACCAGTCCCATTATCCTTGCCAATTTGGGGTTCAGAAATCTGCAAAATAGTCTTAGAGCTGTTGCTTATTATTCATACCAACACGCCTTTTAAAAATCACTAAGAATAGGGGCACCTGAGTGGCTCAGTGGGTTGAGCGTCCGGCTCTTGGTTTCGACTCAGGTCATGATTTCAGGGTCGCAGGATGGAACCCATGTAGGCTCTACACTCAGCACAATCTGCTTGTCCCTCTCCCTCTCCCTCTGCCCCTCCCCACCCCCACACACACCTGTGTGTGCGTGCCCTTGCTCTCTCACTTTCTCTCTCAAATAAAGAAAATATCTTCTAGAAAGTAAAAATAAAAGTCAATAAGAGTAATTTTTATGGCTTTGCCATGCTGGTATATCTTGTAAATAAGCAGCAGATGTAAATAACTGCAAGTAAACACAAACCCCTAAAACACCTTAGGGGCTCTGAAATAAAGAATGGGGAGTAAATAAGACTGATGTGTTCAGATGCACATTCCAGTGACCATATAATGCCTATTCCAAAAAATCCATTTTGCCTTCCCACATCTAAGTCATTTTCATTTTTATTAGTTCTCCCCAAACAAATTTATATGATAATGGCCATGTTTCATAAGGGGGAAAGAAAAAGAAAAAAAGAAAAAAGCTTAGGAGCCAGGAGAGGGAAAGAGGAAACTGCTTTTCCAGTGTTATTAAATTCTAAGATACAGATTAATTTCTACTTCAGTGTGTGTCTGAACACCTAAACTAGGGGGCTTCAAAGGAAAATGTATTTTCTTTTATAATCCCAAATAAGGATTTAGGTTCTTGACTCGCCAGCCTCTTTCTTGGAAGCAGCAAGTCTCAGATTTTTCCGTGGTTGAGTCTGAATGAAACCAGGCAACCATTCATCTCATTAGCTAATATTCACGAGAACCTCTGGAGATGGAATGGCTGAATTCATCTCTTTCTGATTTTTTTCAAAGCACCACTTGAAATCGAGTTAGAACTGATTTTAACCCTTCTGTGGCTGTTCTTAGGATTTGTTTCATCTCTTCAGTGCTCACCACGTGGTGAATGAGCATTGACTGGCTGCTGCGTGAACAGTTTGCAGGCCCTGCCCTCAAAGAGCACAAGTGGTCCTTGGGCTGGAGGGATTAGGGTGCAGAAGAGTAGACAAGAAAGCACGGTCCAATGTGAGATCTTGTGAGAAAGAAGGCAATTCAGGATGCTGCCACACCACCTCAAGGTAACATCAAAGCAGCCACAGGAGGCCAGGGAAGGCTTTGCAAGGAGGCAGCATCATAACCAAGCCAAGTTTCCCAGCAAGAGGGGACCGGGGTGCCTGCGCAGTTTGCTTAGTGAGCTGTCTTTCTCTCTTTCCAGTAAGGAAAGGATAAGGAAGAATGGGTTCAATGGCAGAATATGAGAACGACTTTAAGAGGTAGGAGATGGGGGGCAAATGCCAACCCCATTACAAAGAGGTGTGTAAATTCATTGCATGGCTGGGAGCATATTTTCATGACTACATGCATTCCAGTCCTCATTCTGAAAAGACTACCTTCAACTTCAGTAGAGTTTAATGAATGGACACCTGGCTGTTTTAGTTCATATTCTATTGAGACAGTTTATGGTTCTTTACCTTTTGCGGTGGGTAAGTTGGGAGAACCAGAGCCAAGAACTGACAGGTAGAATGTAGAGGCTCAAGCTGGAAACCAAGGAGACATACTTCCGGTCCACTGGTCTTTTTCCTACTCCAAGCTTTTCATCCTGCATTGACTGTGTGGGCTTGCCCTCCAATGAGGTTGACAATTTCTTCTAATCAGCAGACTGAGACAATGTATTAATTTATCCCATGCTGGTCATTCATAAGCCTTTCTTAGGAGCTTATTAAGATTGTTCAGCTTTGTTTTTAAGACCAGGAAGCTTGTGATCTACAGAATGTGTTCGTGAAAATTCACTACAGTTCATTAATAATTTTTTTAAATTAAGGTAAAATCATGAGTCTATACAAATATAAAATGAACACATGTCAGAATTTTTATTTGACTCATTAATTAATGAGAGAACCAGTATAATGTCCCATCTGGTACAAAGGAAGAATTCAAACATCACGCATACGTAGGCGATCAGGAGCGATGACATGAATTTATGAATGCGTACCAAACGGGTCAGTCCTCAAGGGCAACAACTGATTACATCCCACCAGACATAGTTCACTTGCATTTCTAGGGACAAGAGGACTTTGCATCATCAACAGTTTTCTACAAGTTGTAGAAAATATGTAAAATAGCCCAACAACAATGAAAGGAGGAGATGGCCGGAAAGGTGAACTAGACACCCAGATCTGTAATATTTATGCCTGTTTCAAAGTCTTTCACAGTTTTCCCAACTTTCCCTGACTTCCCCTTGAGTTCTTTTCACAAATCTATGAGGTCATCTAAGCAATTCGTATTTGACAGCGGAGAAAACTACGGTTGGGATTGTTAAAATACTTGTCACCAGCCCTAAGAACCTCTTGGAGAATATTATTAAAATAGAGATTCCTGGGCTCTGCCCAGGCCTAGAGGGTCAGATCCCATTTGGAGATCTGAACAGCTAAGCCTTCCCCTGGCTTCTGAGTATCATCAGACTTGAGAACTGCTGTGACATCCGAAGACCCACAGTGGGCCAGTGACAGACCGAGGACTGCATGGCAGGCTTCCTGCTCTTTGTCATGCTCCGTACTCGGGTCCACATCAGGGTTCTGGCCGGCTGCCTGCGTGGCTGTGTCCTTCACTCTGTAAGGCTTTCTAAATCCTTCATAAAATGAGAAAAGGAGAGCCCTTGAGACAGATTAAGACAGAATAAGCCTCCCTCGGTGTCTCGTTTCCATTCTCTAAGTACATTACTGCTTGGCAAATGCATCAACTTAATTAAAACTAAATGTAATTCTAATGCACCAATTTGATTTAAAAATAATCTTCACAGTCACCAGGACATCAAAATGCAATTAAGGCTATTTGAGGAAAGTCTCTGATGCATATTATGTTCCGAGGCTGCACCATGTCAGGAAACCCAGACCCTCCTGAATGCCGCTAATGTGCTCAGCAGCCATCCTCTCACTCAGATGCCTCTTCCAATTAGGTTCTGGAGAGCGTGATCCATGACAGTTCAGGAACATTTACCAAATCCATCCAAATGGCCCTTTAGCCGAATGCTTTTTCTCCTAGCTGCTCTCCAGACTTGGAGAAGCACAGGCAGTCTCACGGATGTCAGGTTTAAGACAAAATTAAACTGCAGATTCAGGAGTTCCTCGTTACCTACCCGTGTGCTCAGACTGTAAAAGGCTCTGGACCAGGACTATGGAAATTGAGAAGCAGGTCTAGCGAAAAATTAAGCAGTAGATCTGAAGTTAATGGAGCCATTTGGCTCCTTCTTATGTTTCCCTGAGCTGGTTTTTCCAGGACATCTCTTTTGGCTGAGTGACTCTGGTTGCTATAAGACTGACTTGGTTTTTGTTCATTTGTTTGGCTTTGGTTGGTGGGTTGGTTGGGTGTTGTTGTTGTTTGGTTTGTTGACTTTTTTGTTCCTAATGAATAGAAAAGGGTCAAAAATACTAAAGGTAGCTGAAAAATACTTGGCAGAGTCAAATGGGCAGTTCTCATGAGTTTCACAAGGCTTGGGTGGTATAAGAGGCAGCTGGATTTAGTTGTGTTAGTCGTGGATTCAGATCCTGCCTTTAACTAGTGAACCTTCTTACCTTCTTACTTGTGTGCAGAAGGGGCTGGCTGTGCCCGCTTCATTCAGTGAACCCGCTGCCCCTCTCCAGCCCGTTTGGCTGTCCTCTTCCACTATTCCAACACCTCTGTTGCAGTCAGCAGCTGGCTGGAGAATACTAGCTCCAGCCACCAGCCCTTGCCACAGCCTTCCCGTCACTACCTGGGGTGGAGGGCAAGAGGGAGGGGCAGATGAGAGAAAAAAGCTTTTCCCAAAGCTCTGAATAACACTGAGGCCACTTAAGAGGCCAAAGATGATTTCATGAACCAACCATCCCTGCCAAAATCCTAAGAAAACACCCATTTGAAAGGTAATAATCACTAGATCTTCTCATTTCTTAGTGAAAAAAATTACACTTTCAGGTAAAAATTAGAACTTTTGAGGCCTTAATGTCAGGGCTAAAGCGTTCCACATAGGCATTCTCGTCCAACCCACACAGCAACTATGCAAAATAAATATAGTTTATTAAGTATTTATTATGTATAATATGTAGTTGTATAAACATCATTGAGGTAGCTGAGTCTCAACAAAGCATGTATGTTGGGATTTTGGCGGGGGTGGGGGTGGGGCAGTCAATTCCATGCTTGCTTGTCCCCTCCACCCCCAGCATATTTCTTCTTGTTCAGCAAAGAGGCTTAATGTAAATTACCAGCTTCCATGTCTTTCCCCTTTAAGAGTACCAGCACCTTAACTAAAGTAAAATCTCTTAACTACTTGGAAAAAAAAAAAAAAAGAGTACCAGTATCTTGAGGGCAATAATTACGTCTTAACAACCATACCAGCCACCATCTGCTGTGGTCTTATCTAAACATGCTCTACAAGTATTACCTCACCCAATCCTCAAAAATATTGATGAGGCAGGTACTGTTCTCTTCCTCACCTTACAGATAGGAAAACCAATGCTTCAAAGACTCTTCTCATCTTGTACACTCGACACATACCCAGACCTACCACAAGCATTCAAAAAATACCTGGATGTCCTATAATTTCCTTTGGCTCAATAGGCAAAGATGGAGGAATAAAGAAAGACAAATGTCGTTGGCATTCCAGAATGTACAGTATAGCCAAAACATTGTGAAAAGAGCCCAGAACATCCTTCCTTGTCTCTGTGCCTCCCAGTTGAGGGCCATTCTGAGGTCTCAGGTTGTCTCAGTGGAGAAGGGGCTTCTCAAATGCTGTGACCCCATCGGGGGTGTCAGCATCTAAACTCCTAGGAATCTGTGGTGCCAGTGTGGAATGGAGAGACTGGGCAGGGGGCCTCAGGACAACTCCCCTCCCACCTCCTAGAAGACCAAACCATGGTCATACACCTTGCAGAATAGTTCTCTGAAGCTGGTTGGGCTTAGCAGGCATTATCCATACACTCTGTGACACCGTGCCCTCTAAGTCACTAAAACCAGTCTCCCTCATGGTGAAAGAAAGAGGTTCCTCTGTCCATGTGAAAAATTGAGAAATGAGGGAAGCAAAGGACTGCGGAAAATGAACCAGATAGCAGCCATCCTGTTATCACACACAGACACAAACACACACACTCATGGAGCAGCGCTGTCCCCTCACTGTTGAGCCGTGATTCTGCACTTAGCTGTTGTTACTCTGTTCCTACTCGTGATGGTAGCACACAGTTCCCTCATCGTGTCAAGACTTTCTGAAAATCATCCTCTGGATCCAAGACCTATGTTAGTGAGCAAACCAAAAGAAAAGGTCAGCTGTGGTGTTCTGATCAATCTATGCCAAAGGGGAAACTGATCCCTTTACCATTTACGAATTACATTATATTGCGTACATGTATGATTCTTGGGTACAGCAAAAGGCTTACCTGAACTTGGGATGCTCTGATTGAATTAAGAAAAGGGAACCTTTTTTAAAATGTTTGGGGGCTTGACAAGTTCATCTCCAGGAATTTGGAAATAGAGCTAAATTATAAAATCTGCACATTATGGATTGGGAACATAAGGTCTTCTGAAAGAAAGAGAGTAAGTGTTAGACCAGCACAGGACTTTGAAGTGTGAGAACCCAAAATGAGAAAGAATTGTTCCATGAAGAGGGGCCTGGTCGGCCATAGAAACCTGAAACATTTGGGGGAAGAGAGTCACTCATTGGCGGTGTCCATCCTAAGACCAACCACAGGAAGGAGGATTTTTAGGCGTTGGGCCTCCATTCCTCCAGGAACCATGGACAGGCTCTCCCTATGTGGAGCAAGGGAGCAGAATGTTTGAATTTAATTCCTTGATGGCAGGATATAGTGCACCAAAACCACAGACAGGAGAAGAGAACAAAGCTGAGAACAGGTTGAATGGAGGACTCACAGGTGATAGGGAAGGGTGGCCACATTGGGCCACCCAAGCTTGCAGCTGGGAGTCAGGGGAAGAGCGCACCCAGGCTGTAGGGGCAGCTTATGTATGGCAAGCAGCCGGGGTTAGCTGGTTTCCCAGGCTCCCCGTGGATTAGCAAATCTGAATAAAATTTCACATGTTCCAGGGCATAAGGGCTGTCCCTAGTTATCTGGTATATGGCCCCAGGAGCAGACAGGCTGAGGCTGGGGCATCATGGCCTGAACTGTGAGAGTCCAAAGGGAAGAGGTTGGGGTGTTGGCTTAACAAGTTGCTTAAGGGGAACTGACTGGCCTCTAGTGAGAGTCTCAAAACTAGGTCAAGACAAAACATATTACTCAGAGGGGTTTTATCTTGCTCGCCTCCTCGGATCCACAGGCCTGGATCCCATCTTGAAAAGGAGTCTAAGTCTGAGTGAAGGAGCAGTGGAACGAGTGCCAAGATTGGTGGGGGATGTGGGGCAGGGGCAAGGAGCAGGGCCAACCTCATGGGCCATGGGTTTGCTGACCGAGTTTCAGAGCGTTGCTGTCTTGGATTCAAGTGCCGCCTGAGGCAACCTCCTGCCTGCAGTGAAAACAGACATTAGCTGTCTCCTCCAGATGACTAGAGTAGTTGGCTAATATCAAGAGTCTACCCTGATGCTTTATATCTGCATCCCATCTATTCCCTTCATGGCCCTTATGACAATTTGCAATTACACATCCATCAGTTAGAGATACAATCTTCCTGTTAGTATCTATAACCATATTCAATGTTCTGTTATCTGTGTGCTTATTTGTATCCATCTTTCTCACAGAACATTAACTCCAGTGAGGACGTTATTCTCCAAAGATTACCCAGAGTCAGTATTCTGGAATATTTGTTGAATGAGTGGGTAAACAAATAACAAAAAAGAAAAAATATATATTTGAATGTAACTCTCCTCCCTCACTAGGCAGTTTTCTGGTCCTGGCAGTGCTCTTTTATAGGATAAGACAATCCCCATCACGCTGTCAAGAGGATGTTTGGTATTGCTCATAAAATTATAGCTGTGTTCCAGTGAGTGCCTTGTTCTAATATGTGGTTTAGTTACCATGTGTCATATGCTCAGGGACAGCCCACCTATGGCCACGGTAAAGAGTGACTCTCTATCTAAATTGTAAAACCAGCAGTTAGATCCAGGCAGTATCCTTTCTCACCCTTAGGAAAAGGTGCCTCTGCCCCCACCCTCACCTCCACCTTTTTTCCTTACTTCCTGTTTCTACCAAGCCATCAGCAAAGTCACTGGACTTGATGCTAACACATTGTTTCTTAGGTTATTAGGTTAAGTAAAATCAGCTGGAGCGAGAAAGATTTTTCTACATCAGCTTTCATCCTTGCTGCTTAATTAAATCCCTCACCTGGGAAAAGAGTGATTTTCAGCCATCTCTCTTTCTATGGCATCAGCACGGAACTGTGACTGTTGAAATACCAAAATGCCGCTCGTGTTTAATGCTTCAGGTGTAACAAGCCTGTTCTATTTGGAATCCCCTACGAAGATAGATATTAACTGAGAATTGAAAATGACAGCAGAGGAGATTGAATCAGAATACCAAATGAACCCATGGATCTATTTCCTCTCCTGTTTCAATCCCTTGAAATGTCCAAAAATATATATTTTTTAAAAACCCTCCATAAACAGTACTAGAAAATAAGAAATAATAGTATCTGAGACCCAAAAATTTTGAAAAGTTCCTGGCAAACTACAGCAACTAGAATTGAGGACAGTGAAGATGCCTGGAGACCAAAACATGCTCAGGAAAAAGTAACTTTTAGGTATAAGTAGGGGGACATTCAAGGAGACACTGAACTCCCAGCAAATTCATTGAAGAACATGAGGGTGTCTCCAATAGCTTGAGTGCATTAATGACCCAAATTCTTCACCTTTTTCCTATACTCCTATCCTTTGCCGTGGGACCTTATAGTTCCTGTCACCACGGAGGTGGAGCTGCTGTCCCATCCCTTGAATCTGGACTGGTCTCATAACATGCTTTGCCCAATAAAACAAGGCAGAAATGACAGTGTGTCAATTCCAGCCCTGGCCTTGAAGGCCTTATGTGTTTTGTGTGTTTCCATTTGCTGCTCTTAAAATTCTGGCATTGACATGAATGTGCAAATTAGCCTTCTGGTGTATGAGAAACAGGAAATAGGGCCAAGTCTCCCCAGTCATTCCAGCCAACAGCCAGCCGACACTCAGGTATGGGAGTGAGCCATTGTTTTGTGGCTATATGTTACACAACATTATCATGGCAACATATAACTGACGCAGACTCCCAGCTGTGTTCATGACACCACATTACTGCTTCTAATGGGCAATAGGTAGCAATGGTATTTGACTCTAGAATCAAAGGAACAGCTGTATTCAGAAGAAAAGGAACCTATGCCTGTGTGAGTGCAGAAGTCTAAGAAAGAAAAAGAGCTGTGTTTAGGTAACTCTTGACCCCAGACCATCTAGAAAGCAAGGGAAGGGAAGGAAAAGACAGGTGTACTTAGCAGGAGAATAAACTGATCTCCCCCTCACAAAGGTTAAGAAAGACCCCCTGTTTAAGCCATTGGGGGTAGTGGTAGGAGGCCCCACACTGCTTGCCTGCTACATTTTCAAAGCATCCAAAAATGATAGGCCCCAATCGAGACTCCCTGCTCTTTTAAGCAGAACCTGAAATTATCCCTTGCACTTGGGAGAGACAGTGCAGACGCAGAAGCATGTAATAGCAGAGAAGCTCGCCCAGCTGCCCACACCCATCTACCTCTGTTTTTAGCCATTAATGTAAAGAAACAACTAAGAAAAAAAGAGAAACAACCAAGAAACACAGATATTGAAGAAAATCCCTTGACATGAAGGTGAAGCAATAAAATAAAGAGGAGGCCAACCAATTCTAGGGGAAAGAAAGAACTCAATAAAGGAAAGAAATACTGTTTTTAAAAACAGAATATAATGTTCTTAGAAATATCTATTATAATATCACATCCATAACAGGAAGTGGCAAATATGAATAGGAAACTTCCAGAAATAATAAAGAACCCTTCTCTATATGTAAAAATAAAGCTAATATTGAGGTACCTGGGTGGCTCAATTGGTTAAGCACCTGATTCTTCGTTTTGACTCAGGTCATGATCTCATGGTTGTAGGATCCTGCCCCAAGTCAGGCTCTGTGCTCAAGCAGAAGTGTGCTTGAGATACTCTCTCTCCCTGTGTGTCTGCCTCTTCCCCTGCACTCTCTCCCTCTCTCTCCCTCTCAAAATAAATAAATTCTTTTAAAAAATAAGGCTATATTATTTTTTCAAATACAGCATGGAAATAGTACTTATTTTGAATGTATAACAAAACTATTTTCATGGGTGGGAAGAACTGAGAAAAAGTCATGTTTATTTTACTTCTATTTATTTTAGGATTATTTGTGTAAATGAAAAACTATTACTTGTGAATCTGAAGTGTGATCTTCTTTTTTTCCCCCCTCTCCTTCCCCACTCAACCTGTTCACTCTTCATTATAGGCCAGGAGACATGATTACCCTTCTAGAAGACACCAATGAAGACTGGTGGAAAGTAAGTATTCCTCTTTCTTAAAAAAATAAAAACAAAACAAAACAAAACAAAGAATCACTTGGTAACTGTAATTACAACAAATGAAACAATTGTGGACGCATGTCTCCTTTTTCTTTCCAGGGGAAAATTCAAGACAGGATTGGCTTCTTTCCAGCCAACTTTGTTCAGAGAGTACAACAAAATGAGAAGATCTTTAGATGTGTTAGGACCTTCCTCGGTTGTAAAGAACAGGGGCAGATGACAGTGAAGGAGAATCAGGTGAGTAAAGCATGCAAACACATACCAGGTACCACCAAAACAGAGAAAAAAATCACTAACAAACATAATGGCACCCATAAATCTGAATGAATGGGGTCATAGTCCAAGTGTTCACTTTGAGAAAAGAGAATACTCACTCTGGTGGTATTACGTAGTGTAGCACAATCTAAACCTGCAAAACCAGAATGTTCAGAAGCTCATTTAGTGTTATGTGTTCACAAGAGGAAATACACATAACGTTATGGCAGCAGAGTAAGGACATCTATCTGGGCCTGGTGCCTTTTCTCTGAGGACCACTAGTCTCTGATGTGGACACCTACTCCAGTTTTGGTTCTGTGCTGGTGTGCACCAATGCATGGTTAATTTTTTGTAGTCTCTTAGGAATACTTTGTTATTACTTCCTGAGGGTTCCACAGTTCATTGCATTTGTCTCCAGTCACAAAAACCCTTCTAAATAAGGTCTCCTTGTCTAGACTCCAAGTTTCTACCTTTTCACTGGAATCCAAGACACCTTCACATTGCTGCATAAAACATAATCAGGACAGAGGTAACCAGGGATTGTCTCACACCAGTGCCTGGATGTCTCCATACATCTAATCTAGAGGTTTCTGACGCCATCTTGCTCTAGAGCCATGTTGAATGTGAGGGTCAACATGCAACAGCAAATAAATGATGCTGTCAGTTTCCTAAGAAGTGAGGAATGAACTCCTTCCACGTGTATGTCTTTAAGCTCCTTGCTTCTTGCTCCCCCATCTCACTCTTGGAATGTTGACAGACACAAAGTGACAAGACACACACAGCTCAGCTCCTTGTCCTAGCTCTGCCTCTCTTTGCCTTCTTCCAGCAGAGAGAGGGCTTCCTACTGCCCCTGCTTCTCTGACTTCCAACTTCCCTCACGGTAGATCCTGTATCCTCACTATGAAGTAAAAATAATACGTGAAGACCTCCACATTTGCTCTTGGTGTATTTGGGGATGATTTGAGAAATCAGACACTAGAAATTTCTTCAGTCCCCTAAAAATGTTTCACAATTAACTCTAATTTCCAGTTTGGGGAGCCAAAGCCTTACCTTTCTTTCTGTATCCACTTTTGGTATGGTAATTCTAATATTTCCTGAGGCAATTAATGCCTCTAGTTGGAAATGATGAGGCTCACCCTACAAAGAAGTGAATGAAAATGAAAATGAAATTAAAAATGTATTAGTAATTTTAATACTATCCCAAGGTGCCTGGGTGGGTTAGGCGGCTGTCTTCAGCTCAGGTCATGATCTCAGGGTCCTGGGATCGAGACCCCCGCATTGGGCTCCCTGCTCAGCGGCAGTTTGTTTCTCCCTCTGCCCCTCCCCCCAGTCATGTGCTATTTCTCTCTCTCTCTCTCTCTCTCAATCTCTCTCTCTCAAATAAATAAATAAATAAAATCTTTAAAAGAATAATAATTTTAATACTATCCCAGTTTGATAGCATTGCCCAAAAGACATCTTGAATGTCATTTTTGCAATTGCCTACAAAGATAGTTTCTAAGTCCCATAAGACTTTATATTATTTTATATTTACCTTCCTTTATATATGATTTATAATTTTAAAAAATTGGTTTACCTAACTTGATCAACAATTTTATGTGCCACACATAGTGCCAAATACTTGATCATCTTCAAACTAACAAGTATACTCTCAAAGAATAATGATTTACCTTTTCTTTATGACTATTTAAAAGAAAAATCTTTATA
The DNA here is from genome assembly GCF_002288905.1 of Enhydra lutris kenyoni. NCBI lineage: Eukaryota > Metazoa > Chordata > Mammalia > Carnivora > Mustelidae > Enhydra > Enhydra lutris. Next base: position 9,727,094 of record NW_019154150.1, read on the forward strand.
TCTAGCCCATGGTTCACAGAGAAGGAAAGAACAAATTAATACAGTCCTGGACATTGCCACAGTGATAATTATCACAAGGACCATCATTATTATTACTAATTATTTATGTCATATATATATTTATAGAGTATATATACCTACAACATTTTACTTGAGATCCCACACAGGTCCTATGAATTTTTTGAATAATTAATCACTATTTATATTTTATAAGTGATGAATCAAAAGTTCATACATGTTATATCCCTTGCTCAAGGGGACAAAAACCTGGTAAGTAGCTAGGCTGGAACTTTTTTTTAAAGGTTTTATTCATTTATTTGACAGTTAGAGAGAACAAGCACTGGGGGAGACAGAGAAGTAGGCTCTGCTGGGCAGGGAGCCTGACTTGGGGCTTGATCCCAGCACCCTGAAATTGTGATCTGAACAGAAGACAGACACTTAACCATCTGACCCACACAGGCACCCCCAGGCTGGAACTTAAACATAGGTCTGCAAACTCCAAGCCAAAATGCTTTCCACGTGCCCTGAACAAGGTGGCACCAACTTTGAGCTGTACAGCACCATTTGCATAGTTTGGCTCCCAGGGAAGGGAATGTCATTAAGGCAAGTATCCTAGGACCAGAGAACTCCTTAGAAACATTCTTACTCCTGTAAGTGCCCTATTGGGTTATCTTTCATTTCAGGCAATGGAATCATCCTTATCAGACTGAGACCCCAGCTCTAGTGCCACACACCCCCCCCATACAGCAAACGGGCACTTTTCCCAGCTGGGTTCCATGCCAGGGCTTCTCCAAGTGTACCCAACTGCATCCTCCTTGTTGCAAAAATTTGGAAAGTCTTTTGAGTGAAATAAATTCAAGAAGGATATCCATCTTTATTGGCAGAGTGTTAATAAATAATTTTGCCAGCATGTTTGATTTTTCCCTCAAAATAATCTTATGCTTCCTCACTTGAAATTGAACATTGTCTTTATGTTGTTAATATACAAGTCCATGAAATCAGAAGGCAAATTAAAGTTTGCTCAACTTTATCAATTTCCAGAAGCAGAGCATCAACTCAGTGACTCCTACCAATTCCTTGACTGTTAGTCCCCAAAATTCTCTTTTCTAGGAATGGGCTCACACCTGTCTTCTCCACTCCCATGGTTGAAGTACAGTCTTCCAGGATGGGGTGGGTGGGGGAGAGGCATACAACCCAATTTCTTCAATTAGATATGCTCAAGACATTAACACAGCATTTCAGCCTGAACCAAATGAATCTGCCCATGATTCTTTAAAAAAGTTCCATAATCCCCGATATTTGTCCAGCCTGGTGTTTCTGAGAGTATGGTTTGAACCATCTGAATCATAATCACCTGGGAGCTTGTGGAAAATGCAGATTCCTGGACTCCATCCCAGACCTGTGGAAGCAGATCTTCTCAGGGCAAAGGCAAAGAATCTCTCTCTCTACAAACTCCCCAGGATCAAAGCTGAAGTTTGAGAATGATTTTCACTTCCATTCTCTCACTTTCAAATCCTGTGTAGTCCTGTAGCAACTGAAGGCATTTTTCTGTCCAATTATATGTGGGTCAACAAAGGCACTGAGGTCTCTAGCCCTACACAAATTCTTTATTTTCCATCTTTGGCATCAACACGGCAACCAATTTTGGAAAAACATGAGCCACTTAAGAGAAAATGTACATTTTAAAGATCTATTATTGTGGACATTGCTGCTATGAACATTGAGGTACAGATGGCCCTTTTTTTCACTACATCTGTATCTTTGGGGTAAATACCCAGTAGTGCAATTGCAGGGTCATAGGGTAGCTCTATTTTAAATTTTTTGAGGAATCTGCACACTGTTTTTCAAAGTGGCTGTACCAACTTGCATTCCCACCAACAGTATAAGAGGGTTCCCCTTTCTCCACATCCTCTCCAACAGTTGTTGTTTCCTGTCCTCTTGATAAGTAAAGCAGAGAAAGTCAATTATCATATGGTTTCACTTACTTGTGGAGCATAAGGAATAACATGGAGGACATTAGGAGAAGGAAAGGAAAGTGAATTGGGGTATATCAGAGGGGGAGATGTAAGATGAGAGACTGTGGATTCTGAGAAACAAACTGAGGGTTTTGGAGGGGAGAGGGGTGAGATTTAGGTGAGCCTGGTGGTGGGTATTAAGGAGGGCATGTATTGGATGGAGCACTGGGTCTGGTGCATAAACAATGAATCTTGGAACATAAAATAAATAAATAAATAAAATTAAGATGTTAAAAAAAGAGAGCATCTTAAAAATAAATAAATAAATAAATAAATAAATAAATAAAAATAAAGATCTATTATTAAGAAAAGTTTTTAAAATTTGGCTCCAAATCACTTAGTCCTAAATTAGTTTAGGTGTAAAATTTCAAAACATATTGGTCAAAATGAGGAGAGCTTAACCTAGTAGCATACCCCGTGTGATTTTGGCAAAGTCACTTCTGAATGTCAGCGTTCTTATCTGTAAAGTCGGCATAGTTGCACCTCCCTCTTGACATGGGTAAGGGTGAAACATGATCCCCTGTGTAAAATGCCAGCACTGTGCCTGACCACCCACCAATGCATAGCAAGGTCCCTATGCAGCCGGCACCATCTAGAGTGAGTTCCATACTCATCTGCAATGGCCAGCACTGCCTAAAATTACCTAGTAAACATCAGAAAATAGCCAGTATGGTATTTGCAACTCTAAAAATATAGACAAATGCTCTTTAACAGGGAAATAGAAGAAATTTGATTCTGAAAACAAATGCAATGCATCTCTTTGATCAAATCACATTTCTGCCTCTGGGGTTAATTTGTCTCATAATGATTATATTATTTTTTCACAGAGCTCTTATTTCCAAAGAGAATCAAGTTATCCTTTCGTTGTGAACACAACTAGAGTTTGCACTAATGCCAAAGTTTGTGTTTTCCTTATTTTTAAAATCTAAAAAATGTTCTTATTAAACCATAAAAGTATTTCTTGAAATTCATCCATAGTTCTGCCATCCCAATAGAACTGTTTTTATTGATTCTTTGTATTATGTTGAAGTTTTTAAAGAAAAACAGGCAAATTATTTTTAGATTACTAAACTAAAATGTATTTATCGTGGAGAAATTTGAAAATTACAAAAAAATATAAAGAAGAAAATAAAAATAGCAGGTAACTCAAGCATCAAGTTATTATTGACAAAAACAATTTGGTATATTTTCTACCAAATTTTTCTTATAATTAATATTTTGGTGTATCATATTCTATTTAGTGTTCTGAGTTTTTTTTTTAACTTAGTCATTAAATGTTTCTCAAAACAGTTTTTATCAGTTCTCTAACATTTTATCACATACATTAGGGTTTGGCAAACCATGGCATATTGACCTATGGTCAAATCTGGTCCTGTTTTTAAAACAGAGTTTGTTGAAACAGAGCTATATTCGTTCATATGTGTATCATCTGAAGCTACTTTCACACTAGAACAGCTGAGTTGAGTGGTTGCAACAAAGACCATATGGCCTGCAGAGCCAAAAATATTTACTATTTTCTTCTTTACAGAAAATGTTTGTCAACCCCTAGTCTGGATGTACAAGAATGCATTTCAGTATTCTCCTGTTGTTAGATATTCCATTTTAATTTTTTAATTTTATTTTTATTTAATTTTTTAAACTATTGATAATGCAACAAACATGTTTAAACCAAAATCTTTTCTCCATAACTCTGATTACATCCTTTTTTTAATTTTTTTTTCTTAATCATTTTTTTATTTATTTTCAGCATAACAGTATTCATTGTTTTTGTACCACACCCAGTGCTCCATGCAATCCGTGCCCTCTCTAATACCCAACACCTGGTTCCCCCAACCTCCCACCCCCCCACCGCTTCAAACCCTTCAGATTGTTTTTCAGAGTCCATAGTCTCTCATTGTTCACCTCCCCTTCCAATTTCCCCCAACTCTCTTCTCCTAACTCCCCATGTCCTCCATGCTATTGGTTATGCTCCACAAATAAGTGAAACCATATGATAATTGACCCTCTCTGCTTGACTTATTTCACTCAGCATAATCTCTTCCAGTCCCGTCCATGTTGCTACAAAAGTTGGGTATTCATCCTTTCTGATGGAGGCATAATACTCCATAGTGTATATGGACCACATCTTCCTTATCCATTCGTCCGTTGAAGGGCATCTTGGTTCTTTCCACAGTTTGGCAACCGTGGCCATTGCTGCTATAAACATTGGGGTACATATGGCCCTTCTTTTCACTACCTCTGTATCTTTGGGGTAAATACCCAGTAGTGCAATTGCAGGGTCATAGGGAAGCTCTATTTTTAATTTCTTAAGGAATCTCCACACTGTTCTCCAAAGAGGCTGCACCAACTTGCATTCCCACCAACAGTGTAAGAGGGTTCCCCTTTCTCCACATCCCCTCCAACACATGTTGTTTCCTGTCTTGCTAATTTTGGCCATTCTAGCTGGTGTAAGGTGATATCTCAATGTGGTTTTAATTTGAATCTCCCTGATGGCTAGTGATGATGAACATTTTTTCATGTGTCTGATAGCCATTTGTATGTCTTCATTGGAGAAGTGTCTGTTCATATCTTCTGCCCATTTTTTGATATGATTATCTGTTTTGTGTGTGTTGAGTTTGAGGAGTTCTTTATAGATCCTGGATATCAATCTTTTGTCTGTACTGTCATTTGCAAATATCTTCTCCCATTCCGTGGGTTGCCTCTTTGTTTTGTTGACTGTTTCCTTTGCTGTGCAGAAGCTTTTGATTTTGATGAAGTCCCAAAAGTTTATTTTGGTTTTTGTTTCCTTTGCCTTTGGAAACATATCTTGAAAGAAGTTGCTGTGGCTGATATCGAAGAGATTACTGCCTATGTTCTCCTCTAGGATTCTGATGGATTCCTGTCTCACATTGAGGTCTTTTATCCATTTTGAGTTTATCTTTGTGTACAGTGTAAGAGAATGGTCGAGTTTCATTCTTCTACGTATAGCTGCCTAGTTTTCCCAGCACCATTTATTGAAGAGACTGTCTTTTTTCCACTGTATATTTTTTCCTGTTTTGTCGAAGATTAACTGACCGTAGAGTTGAGGGTCAATATCTGGGCTCTCTACTCTGTTCCACTGGTCTATGTGTCTGTTTTTATGCCAGTACCATGCAGTCTTGGTGATCACAGCTTTGTAGTAAAGCTTGAAATCAGGTAACGTGATGCCCCCAGTTTTATTTTTGTTTTTCAACATTTCCTTAGCGATTTGGGGTCTCTTCTGATTCCATACAAATTTTTGGATTATTTGCTCCAGTTCTTTGAAGAATACCGGTGGAATTTTGATTGGAATGGCATTAAAAGTATAGATTGCTCTAGGCAGTATAGACATTTTAACACTGTTTATTCTTCTGATCCAAGAGCATGGAATGGTCTTCCATCTTTTTGTGTCTTCTTCAATTTCTTTCATGAGTGTTCTGTAGTTCCTCGAGTACAGATCCTTTACCTCTTTGGTTAGGTTTATTCCCAGGTATCTTATGGTTCTTGGTGCTATAGTAAATGGAATCGATTCTCTAATTTCCCTTTCTGTATTTTCACTGTTAGTGTATAAGAAAGCCACTGATTTCTGTACATTGACTTTGTATCCTGCCACGTTACTGAATTGCTGTATGAGTTCTAGTAGTTTGGGGGTGGAGTCTTTTGGGTTTTCCATATAAAGAATCATGTCATCTGCGGAGAGAGAGAGTTTGACTTCTTCTTTGCCAATTTGGATACCTTTTATTTCTCTTTGTTGTCTGATTGCTGTTGCTAGGACTTCTAATACTATGTTGAACAAGAGTGGTGAGAGTGGGCATCCTTGTCGTGTTCCTGATCTCAACGGGAAGGCTGCAAGCTTTTTGAGGATGATATTTGATGTGGGTTTTTCATAGATAGATTTGATGAAGTTCAGAATGTTCCCTCTATCCCTATACTTTGAAGCGTTTTAATCAGGAACGGATACTGGATTTTGTCAAATGCTTTTTCTGCATCAATTGAGAGGACCATGTGGTTCTTCTCTCTTTTCTTATTAATTTCTTCTATCATATTGATTGATTTGTGAATGTTGAGCCATCCTTGTGGCCCAGGAATGAATCCCACTTGGTCATGGTGGATAATCTTTTTAATGTGCTGTTGGATCCTGTTTGCTGAGATCTTGTTGAGAATCTTAGCATCCATATTCATCAGTGATAGTGGTCTGAAATTCTCCTTTTTGGTAGGGTCTTTGCCTGGTTTGGGGATCAGGGTAATGCTGGCTTCATAGAAAGAGTCTGGAAGTTTTCCTTCTGCTTCAATTTTTTGATACAGCTTCAGGAGAATAGGTGTTATTTCTTCTTTGAAAGTTTGGTAGAATTCCCCAGGGAATCCATCAGGTCCTGGGCTCTTGTTTTTTGGGAGGTTTTGGATCACTGCTTCAATCTCGTTTCTAGATATCGGTCTATTTAGGTTGTCAATTTCTTCCTGGTTCAATTTTGGGAGTTTATAGTTTTCCAGGAATGCATCCATTTCATCTAGGTTGCTTAGCTTATTGGCATATAACTGTTGATAATAACTTCTGATGATTGTTTCTACTTCCTTGGTGTTAGTTGTGATCTCTCCCTTTTCATTCATAATTTTATGAATTTGGGCTTTCTCTCTTTTCTTTTGGATTAGTGTGGCCAATGGTTTATCGATCTTATTGATTCTTTCAAAAAACCAGCTTCTAGTTTCATTGATACGTTCTACTGTATCTCTGGTTTCTACCTCATTGATCTCAGCTCTAATCTTGATTATTTCCCTTCTTCTGTGTGGAGTTGGTTTGATTTGTTGTTGATTCCCCAGTTCTTTAAGGTGTAGAGACAGCTGCTGTGTTCTGGATTTTTCAATTTTTTTGAGGGAGGCTTGGATGGCTATGTATTTCCCCCTTAGGACCGCCTTTGCTGTATCCCATAGGTTTTGGACTGAAATGTCTTCATTCTCATTGGTTTCCATGAATTGTTTCAGTTCTTCTTTGATCTCCTGGTTGATCCAAGCATTCTTAAGCAAGGTGGTCTTTAGCTTCCAGGTGTTTGAGTTCCTTCTGAACTTTTCCTTGTGATTGAGCTCCAGTTTCAAAGCATTGTGATCTGAGAATATGCAGGGAATAATCTCAGTCTTTTGGTATCGGTTGAGTCCTGATTTGTGACCCAGTATGTGGTCTATTCTTGAGAAGCTTCCATGTGGTCATTCTTGAGAAGAATGAGTATTCTGTTGTTTTAGGGTGGAACGTTCTGTATATATCTATGAGGTCCATCTGGTCCAATGTGTCATTCAATGCTCTTGTTTCTTTATTGATTTTCTGCTTCAATGATCTGTCTATTTCTGAGAGAGGTGTGTTAAGATCTCCTACTATTAATGTATTCATATCAATATGACTCTTTATCTTGATTAACAGTTTTCTTATGTAATTGGCTGCTCCCATATTGGGGGCATAGATTTTTACAATTGTTAGATCATCTTGGTGGATAGTCCCTTTAAGAATTATGTAGTTTCCTTCTGTATCTCTGACTACAGTCTTTAGTTTAAAATCTAATTTATCTGATATGAGAATCACTACCCCAGCCTTCTTTTGAGGCCCATTGGCATGAAAGATGCTTCTCCATCCCTTCACTTTCAGTCTGGGTGTATCTTTAGGTTCAAAATGGGTCTCTTGTAGACAACATATGGATGGGTCCTGTTGTTTTATCCAATCTGCAACCCTGTGCCATTTTATGGGCGCATTTAAGCCATTCACATTGAGAGTGATTATTGATAGATACGTTTTTATTGACATCGTGTTAACTTTGAAGTCTTTCTTTCTGTAGATTGTCTCTATATTTCTATTCAATGCTATTCTTAGGATTTTTCCTCTTTTATAGAACCCCCCTTAATATTTCCTGCAGTGTTGGCTTGGTGGTTGCATAGTCTTTTAAGCCTTGCCGGTCTTGGAAACTCTTTATCTCTCCATCCATTTTGAATGTCAGTCTTGCAGGAGAGAGTTTGGGTCGCGCGTCTCAGGCTCTGAAACAATGGCGCGTGTCAAAGAGTGCCAGCTGGGCCTTTGTACCTCTCTCAGGGGAGGATGAGGGGCGCGCGCATCTCAGGCTCTGTAGCAGGGCTCACACGTTCTGCCCTCCGGCGTGGCTCCCATCCCCTCACAGGGGCCAGACCCCACGCAATCTCGGGTGCGCTGGCGGCTCAGGGACCAAGACCTGGTTTCTCCACTGCACTCTCTCTGGCTCAGCGCCAGGGGAGGCTGTCCTGGGACCGGGGACTTAAGCCCCTATCCCTAGCCGCTCCGATTCCCACAATTTCCCCCTTGCGATCTTTTGCTCTTTTGGAGTGCTTTCAACCAGTCTCCAAGTTAATGCTGGTCCCCAGATGCAGGGCACTCTCACTAGTATTAGGGGTAGTACTTTCCAACCGGTCACCTCTGGTGGCTCCCTCCCCCTTTTGTTTATCTTCCGATATCAGTCCGCCTTTCCCACTCCACTTTACCTGCCCACTGGCGTCTTCTGCCCCTGTAGAGATCCAGACGTGTGTAATTCTGATCTCAGGCTGATTTCATGGGTGATCGGAGTTCTTTGGTAGGTAATCAGCTCACTTTAGGGTACAGGTTGAAAAGGCCTGATTACATCCTTATGATAAACTTTAGAATTTATAGAAAAACAGATAAAAGATTTTTACAGTTCTTGATACATATGACCAAATTGTTTCTAAAAAGTGTGTGCCAATTTCTACCAACATATGTTATTGGTTTCAGAGGTACAGGTCTGTGATTCATCAGTCTTATATAATATCCAGTGCTCATTACATCACATGCACTCCTTGATGTCCATCACCCCTTTACTCCATCCCTCCATCCTTCTCCCCTCCAGCAACCCTCAGTTTGTTTCCAGTGTTTAAGAGTCTCTTATGGCTTGTCTCCCTCTCTGGTTTTGTCTTGTTTCATTTTTCCTCTCTTCCCCCCATGATCCTCTATAGTTTTAACCTCTTGATTGAGTTCCACTCCATCACTCTCCGCTTCCTCCTGAGAGAACATTTTCAGATAGTGCCCCAATTCCTTTAATATTCCTAAGTTTCAATCCAGTCTGCCACTGCTTCTAACATAGATTGAACTGAATATGCATTGCCTGTGGAGTTTTCTTCTCCACCAACCCCCTTCTGCCCACAGAATGTTTACTTTGCCTCTCTTCACATCCTCTCTCCACCTGGAGATTCTCTCCTTAAAACGTCAAGGCTGAGTGTTCCTTCAACCCGTGGCATTCAAGAATAGCTTATTCTTTCAGACATATGCACGTATTGCCTACAGTATTTTTTAATGTTTGATAGTAATAGTTTTGATCCTTTCGCCTTGTGGTAGGCAGAACAACAGCCCCATGTCCTAATCCCCAAAACTGAATGTGTTACCTCGCATGGCAAGAAGGACTCTGCAGATGTGGTGAAGTCAAGGATGGTGAGATGGTAAATTATTCTGGATTATCCAGGTGAGCCCAGTGTCATCACAGTTCCTTAGAACAGGAAGACAAGAGGGCCAGAGTCAGAGAAGTAAATGTGAGGATAGAAGCTGAAGTCAGAAAGAGAGAGAGAGAGATTTGAAGATGCTATGCTGTTGACATTGCAGATGGAGGAAGGATCCAGGAGCCAGGGAATGCCTCTTAGAAGCTGAAGGTAAGGAAACAGATTCTCTGGCAGCCCAGCCTTCACCTTCACATTTAAGGACTTCCGATTTCCCAAACTGCAAGATAACTTTGTGTCATTTTAAGCCATCAATTTAGTGATAATTTGTTACAGAAACCATAGGACACTAATCCAGATTTCATGCAAAAAGGACTTTACAGATGTGATTAAGATTATGGGCCTTGTGATAGGGAGATGTCCTGGATTGTGTGGGCTGGCTAGCTCCAATCAATTGCAAGGGCCTTGTGTGCAAGGCCCTCCAATTTGAGCCCTTAAAAGCAGTGAGATATATCCAGCTGGAGTCAAAGAGAGATAGCAGAAGAGGGAAGAAGGGTAGGTCAGAGAGAGATTAAATGTGAGAAGGACTCAACCCATACTTACTGGATCTCAAGATACAGGAAGGGACTACAAGTCAAGGACTGCAGGCAGCCTCTAGAAACTGAGGATGATCCCTGACTCAGCAAGGAAACCAAGACTGGACTTCAGTCCTACAACCTCAAAGAACTGGATTCGACAGCCTAAATGAGCCTGGAATTAATCCTCCCTTAGAGAAAAAGAAGTAAGGAAGGAGGGGGAAAGAATAAGCCTTGTTGACTCATTGATTTTGGCTTTATGAATCCCAGAGCAGAGAAAACTAGCCAAGCCCACCAACACCAGACCTACAGAAATCTAATGTAATAAACTGGTTTGTTTAAAGGCACTGAGTTTGTGGTAATTTGTTAAACAGCAGAAGCTGTTACACATCTCAGGTTACTCAAATTGAGTCAACCTCATAAGGTGGATTTTACTCACATAATGAGAGGCCTGGATACAGGGAAGTTCTGGGATTCATAATTCAACAGCTTGATGCCATGGTCAGGGATCTAGATTCTTCCAGCCTGATGCTCCGCCATCTTTGAAATATTAGCCACCCTTTCTAGTGGTCACAGATGGCTGCAGCCACCCCAAGAATCCCTTCCAGAAGAAGAAAGAAATTTTCTTCTTAATGTATCTCTTTTGAGAGGAAAACACAGTACCTCAGAACTCCCCATGCTGTTTCATTAGCTAGAACCGGGTCCCATGGGAATCACTAGCAAGGAGAATCAAAACAGATTCGGACAATTAGGATTCACCCAAGTCATGTAGGGTAAGGATGGACAACAGAACAAAAGTCAGGGCTCCGCTGCATGGGAAAAGAACAGATTAACACCACTAACATTAACCAACAGTGTCTGATGCAAATGATTTACTTATCCTAGAACAAGGAGTGATTGGTACAGAGTGGAGGGTTCCCAGCTGAAAGATGAGTGGACCAGAGTTGGTCCAACTCAGTGCTCACTCACGAGTTTTCAGGTATCCTCAGCTGGGGGAGCAGGTAATTATGCATGGCTCTTACACTAACTTCTGTTATCTAAGAGCCTTTATCCAATGTTGGTCTGCAGGGTCAAGTTAGGATTTGCTACTGCCATTGCTTTTTTCCTCAACATTCTCAGCTCTGGAACACGTGCAAAGCTACCTCCTCCTTCATGCAAGACCCCGTGGTCTTTCTGTCTCCATTCCCACCCACTGTTTTATCTGAAGAGGTCTCACCTCCCAGGAGACACTGGTGTCACCTAATGTGCTCCTACTTCCTGTCATTTCCTTTTCTTGGAGGACCACACCAATAAATGGATCAATAAATGTAGAAAGAGAGGTATTAATTAGGAGAAGGAAAAGATGTATTTTGACCACATTAGAAAGTGGAGCCTGTAGTAGTAAGGGAAAAGTGGCTGCCCAGCTTTCTGCTCAAGGGAGTTGCAGAATCTCTGTGGCCTGGGCAGACCTTGGAGGAGGAACTATCTTTCAACCTTGAATATTCATCCTAAATCCAACAGTACAACTTGTTTCAGGCATCAACTGAGTTCTCTACAACTCAGTGGTTGTAGAGAAGTGCCTGTCAGTCTCCAAATGGCTGCCAATCCCAGTGCTCAGGACATTCCACCCTCTACTCCCTATCTTCTCATAGGTATTTTGAGGGAAGACTGAGTCCAGAGCGCGAGGCAAGAAATCCTTTCAAATAAAATGACTGCTCATCTGTTTTAAGTTGCAACCCAGTTGAATGTTAATGAGTTGAGGCAAGGCCAGGGAAACCTTAGATGTTATTAGCAGATGTGCTCCCCCAAAGTGGGTTAGATTGTAGGACTTAAGCCAGGCAAGACCATGAAGGGACCGAGCCAAGAGGAGCACTTAACTGGCAGGGAGCAGAATTAAAGACAACATAGGAGAAGAAGCAGAGGGCTAGGGAGTGGGTCAACAACAAGATATCAAGTAGAGACAAAAATGGGGAAAAATCTAGTCTACTCCCATAGGAGTAGGGGGAGTGAGAGGAGGAGAGTGGTAAAGCCATAAACACAGAAACCAGAGCAAAAACATGGGTGAATGGGGTTATCATTAATAACAAACACTAAGTGGGATGGCTGAGTGTCTCAATCAGTAGAGTAGCTGACTCAGGTCAGCTCAGGTCACAATCTCAGGTCACGATCTCAGGGTCCTGGGATTGGAGCCGTCATAGGGCTCCATGCTCAGTGAGGAATCTCTCTCTCCTCTGCTGCTCCCTGCCCCCCACCACCCACAAGTGCATGCATGCTCCCTCATCTCTCAAAAAAAAATTAATTAATTAAGGAATGCAAAGTCTGAGTGATGCCCAGGGGCTGGCAGTATCCCGGCTGCATGTCTAAGTAAGCACTAGGCTACTGGAGATGCTCTGTTGAGTATGGTGGGTGCTAGTGCTCTATATGTGCTGTACTCACCTCGGTACTGAGATGCCCAGACCATCCCTTCTGCACACATGGTATCCACCAGGCAGTCGGCAATGCTGTCAGCAAGCAGAGTGGACAGGCCAGGATTTGTCAGCAGTAGAAAGGAAATAGTCCAGTCTTCAGAAGTCTGGCTGGCTAGAGAGTAGGAGGGAGAGAGGAAGGAAGGAAGAGAGAGAAAGAGGGAGGAAGGGAGAGAGGGAAAAAGGATATCAGATAACAAGAGGAGAAGAAGGGAGAGGAGAGGAGAGGACAGGAGAGGAAAAAGAACCAGTTTATATAAATCTGGACATCTCCTTCCTCTACTGAAAATCGTCTAACACCCAACTATTGGTTGGTACCAGTAGTCATCTCTGCCTTTTTCCCATTTGGCAGAGCCCTGATTTTTGTTCTCTTGTCCATGTGTACCTCCCACGACTCAGGTGAATCCTAATTGAATTAATTCTTGTTGGTGATATTTTCAGTGGTTGGTCAGTGCCCCAGTTCCATCCAGTCAAAGAGATAGGTCAGAAGGTCAGCAAAGGGACCCTTTTCGTCATGAGTTCATTCAAAAATGGTTAATGATTTATATTGTCAGTTTACTAAATAATTGGGGATTAAAACACACAAGGCCCTTGCACTCATCACACATGTAATTACTCGCAAAATGTCTCTCCTTCCAATTCTGCCCAATAAGCTTCATGAGAGCAGGCATCTGCCTTTATTTCCCAGCTTCTGGAGTGGTAGCTAGCACATAGTGGCCTCTCAGTAAAAACTTGGAAAATGAGTGAGTGAGTGAATGAATGAATGAATGAATGAATACAGAAAGTAGGGAATCAAGGGAATCAATCAAACCTCAGACAACTTGGAGATACCTCTCACATGGCCTGGCCAGTAAAACATTTGCTGGTATAATCAACTGTCTACTTTATCTGGGGCTGAGGAATTTCCTTGGATGTGGGACTTTTCAGTGCGAAGACTGAGAACATCCCAGGCAAACCAAGACAAGTTGGTCACCCTATTTGTGGCCCTGCGAAGCAAAGGAGTTCCTCTGCCTCTCCCTCACCTCCCACCCTCTCTACCCATAATCTTCTGGGCTCATCTTTCCACTTCATCTTGAAAGGAAATGTTTCCAACCTTTTTATCGCTTCCTAAAATGGCAGGTTTTCAAGCCTGGAGAGCTATGTATTTGCACCATCAGAAATTTAAATCCTAGACCCTTCATTTCTAGGAAGAGTACAAGCTGCTGAAACCTATTTTCAACCCTTTGCATTCATCTTTTTCGACTTCCTTTAGCTTCCTCATCTGTTTCCCCTTTGTCTGCCCCCAAGACTGTTCAAGCAGTGCATGGTGGTTACAGAACTCCTCGTCCTATGGAAGGTCTCCCCAAATCAAATCACTGCAGGGATGCCAGCTAGGAGGTGCAGAAGAAATAAGTACATGCAACAAAGTACAAACATTTGTGCATCTTGGCCTCCTATTTTTGAGACACCTTCAAACAACTCTTCCATTGCCTCTACCAAGCACTGTTTCTCTTCCACACTGAAATCTTGAGAGAGAAAAAGGGAAGATAAAGGTTTGGGGTATATATGGACATGCATCTGAACTGTCAGTGGGCTTTTGCTAGAGAGACTGAAATTTACTACTAATGTAAATCAGGAAAATTGTGAAAATGACCCAAAAAACTAATGGAGACCCCAGACCGCAGTCATTTTTTTGTTTGTTTGTTTTATGACTTGGGCTAATGGCGTAAGGCTCTGAGCTCTGGCCATAATTTCCATTTTCCGATTTCTTGCCCAGTGTTCTCCATATTTGACATCAATATGATACAACATCTGTGTGTATATACATCATCAAACTATTTTCATGTTCATTTCTTTATTTAAATATTTCAACTGGAAATTTTTAAATAAGCATCTAGAACAAATCTGCACAAGGGAGCAGGTTTAAAGTTTTTCACTGATGTGGATTGGTTGGTCTAATAGTAAGGATTGTTGAATTTCGGGCATATTTCAACAATGAAGAAAATTCTGTCTTTGTCACGGTATTAAAGGTAAATCGTGCTCTCAAGGCATTTTTATGGGTTCTTTTTAAGACATATACTCCCTGCCCATCACTAGGGTCCCATGTCTGTGGTGTTTCTGGCATGGGTAATGACAGGTCTTGGCTTTTGAAAATCAGATGGTTCACTTTCCCTTTGGCAGCCACCTTGCCCATCATGTTCTAGCAGGATCTAACATGGCCCCAAAGCTATTTCTTTCTCACAGCTCACTTCTGGCTTTCAGGAAACAGTCACCACATCTTCTGTTCTTAACAGATCAACTCCTGTTTACTTCCCCATCTGAGCTTCTTTCCAGTCAAGTTTATCATAGAGTTAGGTTTCTGAAACTTGAACCAGAAACCAGTCCTTTGTATGTCCTAAGCACTGGGAGTCACAAATAAAGCTCAGCTCTTTTCCCAACCCCCTCACTAGGTGGGTGTACCCATCTCCTGGTTGCTGTGTTGATGGACAACTCACAGCTGCCCCTTATCCAGCTACTGCCCTTCTGTGGACCAAGAGCTGCCTCACCTGACAGGTCACACCTCTCACACCCAAGTCAGCCAGTGGCCAATGACTGAAATGGGGCCCAAGAAGCCAGACCCCTTGCCTCAAGGTGGGACCACTCCTCGGCCCACTTCATACTCCAGAGCTCCCTGTGGGATCAGCCTGAGGCTCACCTCCAACTGAGTCCTCATCCTTGCTCAGCTCCTTCCCCGCCCCCCTGCTTCCCTCACTTCCCACCTCCTGAAAGCACACCCTCAACAAGCCACTTCGCAAGGATTCACGCCTCAGGCTCTGTTTCTAGGGACTCTAACCTACCACGCATGGAAGCAGGTCAGGTGGATGAAACTCACAGCACTTTGCAAAAACTTATTTCCATCTGACTCTCTCCACCCTTCAGCCTTTCAGTGGTAAATGGCAGTGATGATGACAAGGGCATACAAACAGATTTTTAACCACTTTCTTGTTCAGTCCCACACAGCTGGGCAAGGGGAGGTGTTAGCATCTGTTTGCTTTGCTAGGGGCCAGGAATGGAATAGCTTCCTTTGACTTCCTGTTATCATATGTATAAATTTCCAAACACATGACAGGAGCCTGCTGAATGGTAGCTATTAGTCTATATCTTTAAAATAAAGTATTGAGGACTCATTGCGTGCCACATGCTAGGTTCTCTTGTGAGCATTATATCGTTCTGTCCTCACAGTGACTCTTTAGGGGGACACAATCTGATTAACCCCATTTTATTGATCCTCATTTATAAAACTTCATTCCTAAAACTCAGAAAACATTCAGCACCTAGGCCTATTTCCAAACCCAGGTTCTGCCCAATATTTATTCAACCTTTTCCTTACAGAGCCAGTCTCCCCGCTCCAACACCCCACTATTTGAAACTGCTCTCCCTTTTCCAATTTGGTGCTCCTGGCCTCAGTCCCCTGTGATTCAAGCAGCTCCTAATTTCTTCCTTGTTGACACTTTGATGTTTCTCCTTCCTTGGCATTCAGATCTGCGTGACTTCCGAAGAGGAGCAAGATGGCTTTATCAGAGTCCTCAGTGGAAAGAAGAGAGGCCTTGTCCCCCTGGATGTCCTAGAAAACATCTGATTGCTGGCCCCTCCTGCTTTGGCAGTAGCCGGGCTCTGCTGCGATGCCTCATCTCACACTGTGTCCACGCAGAGGAGCTGCCACACTGACCCACCCTCCCCCCTGGGAACAGTGAGACAAGACTCATGGGTCTGAGACTGGGGTATCAGCCACAGACAGAGGGTGCATCTCATAGCATTGCCAGGCTGCCCAAGGTGAGGGCGAGGCTGCCCAAGGTGGGGAGCTGAGCGCCACGCAGGTGGCAGCCGAGGCAGGATGGCAGCCACAGCTGTCCCTGAGGACTCACCTAGTCCCCGTCCATGTGATTTAAGTTAGCCTGCTGGAGGGTGCTCCACCCTGCAGTGTGGGCCCAGTGCGAGGCTGGGATCCCCATGGTCGAGTGTGATTCTGGTTCCAGACGTGTGTCCCCAGCACTGGCCCCTCTGCATCATCGCATTTGCGGTCTCTCTGCAGAGCATCAGGAAGTCCTGATCCCCAGCTCCCAACATGCCAGGGCTCCCCGTAGCCCCCCTCGCTTTGTGATTGCACTGTCTCTTCTGTCCTCCGATGGAGTCCTGGAGGTACTGTGAGATGGGAGGGCTGAGCTAGTGGCACTAGCCACCGGGACCTGATCTGCCCAAAGGTGACCAATAGGCAGTCACTGCTGCTGTTCTGGTTACTGGCAGAGGTGACAGAGAAGGACACAAGGCACAGGTACAGAGAGCAAAGTGGGAGTAAGGTGGGGCAGAGAGCCCGATTTACGGCAGATTATGCAGCCCCTTTGGTTAGGAAAGCATTCTCTGCGGAGGTGAACCTGGGGAAGAGAATGGGGCAAAAAGTCTCAGCAATGAGCCCATTTCATTTCATGTCCTTGGTACTGGGGGCAGCATTTTCTGTCAGGCCATCCTGGAGGACCCCCTTTTGGAGGCTGAGCCTACCTTGCAAAGAACCAGAAACATGGAGGAGAACCAATATCATCTTGAGACAAGTAGCCAAATCAGAATCCATTCTTCTTTAGGGCAGTCTATTATACCCTAGCAGACGTAACATGGAGACGAATCCTTAGTGCTTCATCCCTCAGAAAGAGAGGAACTTGGGTCCTATTTAGCATCAGTAGGGGAGTCTCTCTTACTCTTTACTTGTACTAATGTTTACAAGCATTCAGTATACTGTGATGCCTTCCCCCGCAAGCCTCCTCCTAGCAGTCAAACTTGCATTACTTATTAATATGGTTAAACGTCAATTCACAATGATCTTGGAATCAATGTCTGCTCCATCTATTTTGTGACAGAGCAATAAAAGCTTTAGAACAATTGGTTTTTAAAAGACCTAAGTGGGTGTATCTTAAGCATGTAAGCATTATTTCCCACACCCTGGTATTCGTAGTCTCCACTTATTTCTTTTGTTACTGGTCAGCATGATGATGGGAGCTGAGAGGGGGAAGCTGCTGGTTTCAGAGCAGTCTGGATGCCTTACTATCATTTTAAAGCCAGCATCCAGAATTTCCTCCCTCTCTGATACAACCTGAAAAACTAAGTGTACAGAGCCAAGATGGGTTCTCCGAGAGCCAGGGCGGATAGTATGACTGCCATTCTCTAAAATGGAATGCCAGAGGACAAACCCTCTCTGCCTCTAATTCAGTACTCCATTGAATAAAGACAACACAGTGGCTGGAAGGAGCATAGAAACCGTGTGTCCTGATCTCTTCTTTCTGGTGTGTATCCATGGAAGACTTTGGGTACAGTGGTGTCAGATCCTAGACAAATTTAACTTGCAATAAAAAGTCAGTTTGCCTTTGGAAACTGAATAGAAGGGAGCTGCTGTAGCCAGCCAGCAAGGTGGTCCCTGCGTCCTAATAGTCTCGCCTTTGTATAGCCCACTCCCACATTGAATCAGTACTGGTCTTATATGGCCAATAAGATACAGCAGAAGTCATACTGCATGACATCTGAGGCTAGGCCAAAGAAGTCCTTGCAGCTTCTGCCTTGCTCTCTGGGAACATTCGCCCTTAGAACCCTGAGCCACCTACTCTGAGACCACCATGGGGGAGAGGTGGAATGGACAAACCACGTGTGTCTGCAGCTGGGATCCCGGACATCACAGAACAGCAGCCATCCCTGCTGGGCCTGCCCAAGTGATAACTTTGCAAACAAAATAAATATGATTTGGTGGTTTTTAAGTCATTACGTTTTGGAGTGATTTGTTTTACAGAAACATGTCATGAGCAGGGACTCATAATTTGAGCCAATGTTAGAAAGGAGGAAAAAACACACCTTCTGCACAATGAGGCCCAAAAGTTTTGACATACATCAAGTATTAGTGGACAATGAGCCCTCCCAATACAAGATAGCTAGCATTCCTGAAAGATCTCAGGTCATGCAGATAGCAGAGACAAGGCTGGTCCTCAGTGCAGGTTGCTGCGGATATTTTCACACACACACCCACACACACACACCCACACACACACACACACACACACACACACACAGACTTGAGGACCCACAGCAGTTATTCTCCTCCTACCTGTCTGCAGAAATGACAAGAACAAGGACAGCCGTGACCTACCAAAGTCCTGAAGGCTTCCAAGACTCACGAAATGGCTGGGAGAAGATCCAGAGTTTAGGAATGGGGATGAGATGAAGGGGAGACAGATTCTAGAGAGGGGGCAGGGATGGAGAGGAAGTGCTAATAGGAAGAAAAAAAAGGGAGGCCAGAGGGTATATTCTTCATAGTGTGAGAAAACAGCCTGATGCCCCCTCACCTCCTGCCCCTGCCTGCAGCTAAGGGAGGGCGCATATCTAACTGAACCAGGGACAACGCTGTGCCCTGTGCCCCACCAGCAGTGCCGTAGGACTTGGATTCTATCAAGATGGATTTGAAGTGAAGAACTGATTAAAGCTTCCTCAGGGTCTCAGGAGGTAAAGAATACAACTAGTTTTACCCCATCACTAGCAGACAACCAAGACACATTTAGTGTGGGCCACGGGGGGCAAAGAGAGCCCATGTGTAGATGTTCAACTGACTGCTAGTAGGGTTGATTTCACAGAGCACCTTCCTCCTCACCTCTACACACCAAACACACATACACACACACTCCTGTTGAGAAGAAGAGTCCAGCATCTGGGTTATATTTTTAAAACAACCAGTGAGATGGTACATGGTAGGCGCTTATTAGAACTAATGTTCTTTTTATTAAAGGAAGAAAAATAAAATCAATGGGAAGATCACAGTACATGTAAATAGTCTGGTGCCGAATACTGTTAAAAGGTCAAAAAGCAGCATGAAGGTCCAAAAGCTGGTCCGTTCACTGGTTACTCCAAGGAGAGGAGGGTCGGGAAGGAAACCTACTGGTTGGCCTTAGCCTAGAACCAGGCCCAGCCAGCTATGAAAAAAAACTGTTGTGTGCTCAAATAGCTTAGATTTAAATAAAATAAACCAGGCTTCTTTACTCAGGACTTCCCATAGACTTTAATTTCTGAATTTTCACATTAAATCTGTAAAAGGGGATTTATTTTTTTTTAAGACTTTTATTTGTCAGAGACAGAGAAAGAGAGAGGCAGAGGGAGAAGCTGGCTCCCTGCTGAGCAACAAGCCCAATGCAAGACTTGATCCTATGACCCTGGGAGGGTGACCTGAGCCAAAGGCAGATGCCTAACCGACTGAGCCACCCAGGCACCCAGGCATCCCTATAAAAGGAGATTTAGATCCATGGAACACCTATTAGGATTGACTATTCCAAGGCACATAGTTTGGAAAATGCGGTGGTAAAGAATTCTTATATAATATTGGATCCATCTAATACCTTCTCTCTCTCTTCCTATATCTCACTAAGATACCCAGGAAATACTGAAAAGGACAAAAGTGCATAATCATAGTAAAAATGGAGGCTGAAAGACAATCTACTCTGGAATCAGTATTTAAGGAGTAGGAGAAAGTGGGATCTGTGTCCCCAAGAGGTGAAAAGCTCAGGAAGAAGATCAGCTTTCTCATGTTCTAATGGCTTCAGCAAGTACTGACCAGCAGGGCGTAGGCTGGTATAAAACTGGGAGTAAAAGAAAGTTCAGCATTGCCCAAAATAGCCTCCCCAGGAAACCGAGTGAGCAGGTGTGTTCCACAGCTTTAACACAAAACAAAAATCCTTACTAACAACTTGGACAAAAAAAAAAAATTAAAACTGGTTTAATGATATCCTAAAAATGGTCTCTTAGATTTTGCTGAGTTGTTATTCTGTTGTGTGTTTTGTAGAACACCTGGTGTTTTTGACCCTTAGAACGTGTTTTTTTCTTAGCTTCCAATAAAGAGTTTTAAATAGTCCTCAATCTTCCCCTGGGTAATAGAAATGTAATTAACTGCACCTCAAAACATGAACAAGATAATAGCAATTTACTTTATAGTTCCTTTTTAAAAATGAAAAAGTAGCAGACTTTTTTATCATCTCACCATCAAGTTTAAACAGCTGTTGAACATCTTTCCTGTTTTCATGCAAGTTAGGGTGTACTGAAATCCTGAAAATACACCCTGGGAAAGTACAATACCTATTTCCAAGAAAAATGGTGGAATCTCTTTAGATTTCCTCCATTGGCCTCATTTACTCAGGTTCTCAGGTTACACTAGACCCCATCTGTTTTTATCATGGCAGTATTTTTCTTTAACTTCTCCTTTTAAACAAGTTTCCTAAAAAGTGTTTGCTTAGTTTACTTTCATTCTTTACTAAGATTAAAAAAAAAAAATCACCCAAGGTTATGACTTTTCCTCTGAGTTCAGGTTTGACCATATGAAAGTGTTCCCATTTTCATTCATTTCTAAATACTTTGTAATTAGAGTTTTGATTTTTTTTCTCTTAGATTTTTATTTAGTGTGTGTGTGATTAGTTATGCATTGTGGTTAAAAAATATGATCCACAGGGTTCCTGCTTTGAGGAAATCGATTGGTATTTTGTGCTCTAATACATGAGTAATCTTTAGAAATGTCCAATGGATACTGGTAAAAAAGAGAAGTCACATGTGCAGTATATAAAGTTTAATATGTATCTACTAAACACTTAAAGTGTTCAGGTCATCTGTGTTCTCATTTATGTTTACTAATATGCTCTCTCAAAGACAAGGAAGTCAAGAGCAAGCAACAATAGACTGAAACAAGAGACATCTTGCAAAGACCTCCAGTTGCTTGTTTGGTGCCAGCCCTTGGAGGGAGGAAACGCTCTTCACCACAGCTTCCCCTTTTACACGTAGGTTGAGTCACTGAAGTCAGTTCTTAAATATTATCTTTAACTCCCTGGAGTAAACTGTAAAGGACCCACTTTTAAGTGAAGAGGTTCCAAAAATATTCTTGGAAAACTTTAATATTGGGTCAAAGAGTTTTGCTAGAAAAAAAAATTACAGTGAAATCAGCAGTCACTATTGGGCTAAGACCTCATAACCTCTCCAGTGTGTGCCACCCATGGGACTGGGAAGGGTGGAATTCACCTCATAAACTGATGAAATGTATTCATACCTAGGAGTCTAAATCCCAACATGGTGAGTCACAAGCTGCCGGTTTCAAATTCGCATGTTTCTTCAGTCATTAGATGGTTGTCCTTTTTGCAGTGAACTCAACAAATACTTGTTGGAGTCTACCGGGAACGACTGTCGTCAAACAAGTAATACTGAAAATGTATAATTAGTGCTACAATAGAGGAAGAACAGTGAACCACAAGAATATGCTGCAACTATGCTGCTTCCATCAGGACCAGGGCCTATAAAAGTTCAAACCTCTCACGCCAAAAACGTCCTGGCTTTCCAAAAGGTGATTTTAGACTGAAAATGCTAAAGCTGCTTTTCAGCCCTCTCTTTTATAACTTACCAATAATTGAAGCACTCTAGTTCCACTAGAATTTATGGATGATGAAGGAGGAGGACATTTTGCGGAGATAAGTTGGGTTAACCTTAAAGAGTAAAACTGCCAGTTATTTTACCATCAAAAATGGATTTATTCGGAAACAGCAGAGAATTGCAACCCCAGACAAGCAAGCTACAGCGCACGCACACACACACACACACACACACACACACACACACAAAGACTGCTCTTCTATAGAGGAAGGTGGTGTTGGGGGGTAAGGGGAGAGGCTCTAATAAACAAAAAGTCCATTGGAGGAAACTGGGAGTTCTGAGTATAGTGGCTTTTCATTGGCTGTCTATCATCATGACGCTCTCTCATTGGCTGAGCCATTGTTACCAGGGTAGGAGGAAGCCTTCCTCTTGCTGGGATACTATGGTAGCATCCAGGTGCAAGATTCTGGCTCTTCCTGTTGGGGCTGCGACTGATGAGGAGCGTAGGGCATGACGGCTTTCCCTGATGACCTCCCAACACCATTCTAAATAAGATTTTCTTTTACTAAATTTCTCAGGTGAAGCAATATGTTATAAAAGTGAGCCAATTCTTTTTAACTTTTTAGTATGTCTCCAGCAGCGTGTTCCCTTCAGGCTCTAGTGTAGCACGTTTGTGCAATATTAGCAGTATTAGTAGGAAATTGGGTGGCAGAGAGGGAAGCTGGTAAGGAGGAGGGAAGAGGGTTGGGTGAGCACATGTGGTGATAGAAGGAGGAGGCTGCTTATTCATCTATGCCTCTTCTTGTCCCAAAGAGCATTTACGTTCTTGATCTCATCTCCAGAGAAATGCCCCAAGGAGAGAAAGCCATCAGGTAAAACCTCATCCATCCCACATCAATCTTGATGTCTAGGATCTTAGGAAAAATATTTCAGAGAATAATAATGCTTAAAACGTCTTCAAAATGGGAACATAATAGAGACTTTTCACAACAGAGGAAACAAGGATTTTTTTTTTTTTTTTTTTTTTAATCACGGGTCCTGTGATTCGGGCCAGATTTCTACCATATACACGATGAACCTCACAGGAGTCTTCTTGCTATAGAAAGACAATGAAACCGCTTGCCCTAGTGCTGTAGTTGCTTTTTCCTCTTTCGATCACAGGAAAGAAAAGGTAAAATCTTAAGTATTCAGAAATCGGTTTTATAGAATCCGTAACTCTTACAGACATGTGATATTAAAACCATAAAATTCAACACAATGAAGCAGTGCAAGGGAAGTCCTTTTGAGCCAGTGCTGGAAATAAAGAAAACTGTGGGCTCTGGGGACCAGGAAATGTTACCTTGAACCCAGGAGGATCAGCCATCCAAGGAGTATCATGTACTCTGTGCAAAGGGCATTGGGTCAGTTAGTGCACCAGGACTTGGCCAGAAGGGAAGGAGCTGGAACAGATGAGATTCCAGTTGGGGCACTCTGTAGGGTGGGGACGGAGCAGCAGCAGGAACTAAAGGCTCACCAGCAAAGGAGAAGAGCCTTGTTGGCTATATTTCTCAGAATTCTGCGGGCAAGATCTGTGTTGGCAGAGGAAAGAAATTCTTTACAAGCCCTAAGAGTATGAGACCTTCAGGAATGAGCTGAAGTAACAACAGATTGATATTAACCTGACTTTTAGAAAAAGTAGATCCCAATAGCTATAACACTTTACTTTTGCTCCTGGAGCCTGCAAGCTGGACCCCCACTGAACCTCCTTGAACTTAAAGAAGAGAGCCATTGGACCCTACTCCAATAAGACCCACTGAGGACTTTCAGTGTCCACACTGTAAAATAATAACTTTGTATTGTTTAATCCTCTAAGTTTGCATCACCTGTTTCAGTACCGATAGGAAACATATGACATCGCACTGCCACTGGAGAAGGTGGAGAAAAGATGGGGGAAATCTAACTGAATGTCATTGTTGCACCTTAAGAACATTGCCAAGGGGGACCAAAGCCTGCAAACACAGGCCAGTAAGAGTGCATCCAAGAGTGTGTGCATGTACACACACACACACACACACACACACACACTCAGATTTAATTAATATTATGCTGTGATACAGATTTAAGCAGTTATAGATTCTTTGATCCAGTTTGTTGGTTTCAAAGCTTTTCCTTACCCGTTTTTTACACATGAAGCAGAGTCTCATTGTCCAGACCTCTGGAAGAGGCACCCCGGACCTCTCTTTTCTTGCAGCTGACTTCAATCCCTTCCTCCTCCACAGTCCGCATCACCACCGCTACCCCAGACTCAGTCCTGCCAGAAAAAAATCCAGCCTCCTTAAGGAAATAATACCTCTCTTGTATGTTGTAAATTTCATAGCATCAGGAGATGAATGTGAAGGATTTTCCCCCCTCCCAGTTTCTATCTTCCCCAGAGGGGAAGGGTGGATTTTGGTCTCAGTGAACTTAGGCTTTCTGTGATAAGGAGGTAACAGGAGCAAAGGCGAGTTTGCCTTGATAAGGAGATGGTTAGATGATGGAAACTTCACTCACAGCTCTGATTTGTTTTTCAAATACACTTTATATCTCAAGACAGATCAATCTTGAATGCAGTAATAAGTAATTTATAAAGCATGAGAAAAGGAGATGTCTAATCAAAAATGGAATTGTGGAAAATAAGAAGAATATAACACAATTGGGGTGAGTCAGGCAGATGAAAAAATCCTAGGAGGGTTATGAGACATCATAAAATGTGGGTGATACCAATATTCTGTAAAGTTGGATGAAAACAGAATTGGTGCTGGGAGAGGTGAAATGGAAGGGAAGACACTTCTAGGAGCGAGAGAGGGGGGCAGGCTACAGATGAGGGAGGCCCATGCCTGAGTGGCAGAGCCTGGAGCCATATAGGGCAACAACAAGGGACCCATGGCCATGCAGCAAGGTCAGCCAGCCTGCTTGGTAGCTTCATCCTGGCATCCTGTGTTCACAGCTCCTCCACCATTGCAAAGACTTTTTTGGTGGTGGTTCTTCTTCAGAGGCAATCTCAAAGGCAGAATCATCTTCCTAACACATCACTTTGATCCTGTTGCTTCCCTCCTCAAAACCCCCCAGTGGCTCTCCACCCCTCCAGCCCGTCCCCAAACCCATCTCAGTCTACAGAAGCAAGAGCAACCCCTACAGTGGAGTCTTCTCCGATGGCCCCAAACCAACCTCACTACTCCTGAAACTGCACAGCCCTGACCAGATCCACTCGATTGGCATCCATCCCATCTCATTCAACTGTTGGTAAATTTTAAAGTTTATTTCAGTAAATAGACTCTACACCCCTTGAGGGCAGAATGCTAGGCTGGTTCACCCTGGAAAAGGAAAACACTCTCTTTGTGGTAGTTCAGGATACCATGGAGTCATTACTCTTCCCCAGCCTGTCCGTCATGACCAGCCCACTGCCTCACCTCTTAGCATATCTGAGACATGACACTGGATGACCATGACCTCTGCCTAGCAGGTTGGATTAGTCAGAAAACGCCACCAAGATAGAAACCAAAGTGGAGACCTGGACTAGAGCTTGGGTTTTGTCCCGTCCCTTGGCAGGGAAGGCAGCTGCAGCCCCAGTCACAAGGTAAGCGTGTTGTGTTGCTGATCAGTCACCACCTCCAGACAACTCAAAGGGCACTTGTTCACAGGGCTGCCTCCACAGCCCTGTATTGAATGTACAGAGGAGGTCTGTGTCATGCATTAATGGTAAGACTGGCATTAGTGCCCAGAAGGGGAAACTGTGAGCCTGTCACCCAGATGTTCCCACAAATTGTCCCAGGCCTCCTGCAGTGTCGTTACAGGTGGGGGCTCTGTGCTCAGACTGGTTGTTCCCATCTGGGTCAGTACCTGTCAGTTGGGTGAACTTACAGCCCATTTCCTCAATTGTGAAATAAATACCAAATAATGCCCATCTCGTGAGACTGTTTAGAGAATTAAATAGGAAGATCTTAGCAGATGTTACAGTACATAGTAAATACTTAGTAAAATGTATCTATAAATATACTTCATACATGCAGTAAGGATAACCTCCCTGAATCTACTACCCATTTAATTGATTGCTCTCTAGCTCTCTATGCCTTCCCAAAACTTCCTACCTCATCTGCTTTGTAAACTAGATGCTTGCTTGTCTCTCTCTCTGCCTAGATTGTAAACAGCTTAGGGGAAAGGACTCATTTTTCTCACTTTTAGCAACACACAATGTGAAATGTCCAGCGGAATCTCTCTTTTCCTTGCACCTGACATGGTTCTTTACATATAGTGAATGATCAATAACTGTTTTTCAGGTTAAAATGAATTTGTCTCCAAAATAGAGGTGCTCTCTGAGGTCTTTTCAACCTTTGAAATCTAAGGAGGGTCGTTAGGGAGTCTCAAGTCCATAGCCCAGAAAACTTTAAAGCCTCCATTACTGGGAACATAACTGGTACAGCCCCATTGAAAAACGGTATGGAGGTTCCTCAAAAAATTAAAAATAGAACTATCATATATGATCCAGTAATCCCACTTCAGGGTCTAGATATCCAAAGGAAATGAAAACAGCATCTAGAAGAAGTATCTGTATCCCGATGTTCACTGCAGCATTAAAACAGCCAAGACATGGAAAGAAACTAAATGTCCATCAATGGATGAATGAATAAAGAAAATATGGTATATATACTCCATATAAGTCCATTATAATTCCAATATTCCAATAGCATTCCTTGTGTGTCTGTGTGTTTATATGTGTGTGTATAATTAAACTTCCGTCACAATCTCCAGAAACTCCCAAAGTCTTATGTTCTTCTGGACTCTCCTTCCCTCCTTGTTCCTATTCCCTTGCAAAGCTGTTTCTGTTTCTGCACTACCTCAGACTGGATGCTGAACTCTGTCTTCTCAAGCAGTGTTTACAAGAAATCCACTCCCATAAATCATGGGCTAAGGTTCATACACTTGACAAGATGATGTCAGCAAGAGACCCAGAGAGGAGTCCCAGCCCATGACACTCCATCAACTCACTGTCCCCTCCCCCCCACCATCCTCCCTGCTCTTCTGCTTCCTCTTGCCTTGCCCCCAGAAGCTCCAGCATATCCAAATGCTCAGATGGGCAAGAAGTATTCTTTCTGACAACACCTACTCTCTGTAAAAAGACTTAGATGACATAATAAAAAGAAAGAAAGAAAAGAAAGACTTAGATGACAGTTAAAATTATAATAATAAAAAGGCAATCTTCAGTTACCAAAGAAAGCCTTCATTTAGAACAACACATGAGAACAGCTCCAGAGGTTTATCCCCTCCAGGTCTGTGGCCTGCCACCGGCCCTAGAGGACACAACTCCATCCTTAGCATCTTAGAAGGACACTTCACACATTCTCAACTTGTGCCATGTGGCCAAGCCAACTGCCATTTATCTTCACTGTTTCTATGTCATCTCTTTAACACTTACTTTTTGAAAGGTTCCGCATGTCAATTCCTCAGTTGACTGTTGATATGAGCTAAGTGTATGCTCAGTTGTTTATTAATGCCTTCCTTTCAAGCTGAATACAAATGATTTTCACTGGGTTTCTGATTTGAGATATGGATAATCACTGCAAACAGACTACTTGTGAGATGTCATCTTTCCAACATACCACAGACAAGAAACAGGGATTCTTGGTGATGCTTCATTCTTGGAGAAATAGAAATTATACCCCCAACTGAACAGCAGAAATGGGATGGTCAAAAAAAAGAAATGGGATGGTCTGAAACACAATGATTTTACTGCACAAGTACACTTTTTTTTTTTTAAATAATGCTTTGTTTTTTTAACATGTATGCTTCAGTTCCCTAGAGCTTTCTTCCCAAAACTGGATGTATTCGACCTCCCCTTCACAAGAATTCCCATTAACACAAACTTTCTTCCGAGGAGTACAATCTGTTTCACAAATGAGCAAAATAGTGACAACATTTTTGCTCTTTTATAAGTTTAGGTGTGCTACTAATCCAACTGCATACTCTAAAATGTATTAGCTATAGTCCTTCAAAGATTTTTATCTTCTATTACCACCTCATCACATAAGAACATAAATAGTCAATGCTTAATAGTATAGCTGTTGACTTAAAAGACAACTTAGTATTTGATAACAGAGTGAGAGAACATGGATTGTTTTTCTAATACAAACAACCTAAGTTGGAACCCTGATTTGGTTCCTTCCTAGCTTGTGGACAAAGTGCTTTATCTTTCTGAGCCTCAGTGATGATAATACTTATTTGAAATAATTGTTGAAGGGACAAAGGGAGATACTTATATGAAAGGGTATAGTGTAGTGACTTGCAGACAGAGGCTCCACAGTTCTTGCTGTTGTCCCCCAAGAGTGGTATTATCCTAGTAAAAGGCTGTTGTCCAACTGTAACCTGTTGGCTGCAAGAATCCTCTTCTATTATAAGATATTATAAATATTTTTGGAATATCTTTGTTCAGTACATGAATAGTTAATAGTTAATAAACCAGTGTAGTGTATACTGATCTCTAATTCTCCACTTAAACTTGTCTGGACACAACTGTAAACAGAACACACCAAAGATTGGCCCACACCCCTGTTGACTGACCGCAGCCTCCTTCAAGAGCTATGGGCAAAATTCTTTATGCTTATATGGTTCCTATGTCTGAAACACTCAAAGCATTTTTCCAGAGATTAAATCAGAGCTTTCCTATGACCCTGGTTAATAAATGTCAAGTCTCCAATGTGAAACCTCAGAATATCCTTTTGAGGAAGGTGGTTGACAACCTTATCTCCCATACAAATAAACTGAGGCATGGAGGGATAAATCAGAAGGCTTATCCCGGATTCTTCCCTCCTCATGTATGTTTTTAGTTTATATGTGAAGACCAGTGTTCATGGGAATGCACAGTGTCAGCAGGGATCGCCAAAGAACCTGGTTGTGGTTTCTTGGAGAAAAAGATCTTACGATTCTCTGAACATGGCTGGGAGGTTTAGGGGAGATGGGGGTGGGGGATGGAAATGTTGAGGCAGGGACGGACCTAATTGGGTAAAGAGTCTGAGTCAGAGATGTCAGCACAAGTAGATAAGCCAGAACTCCAAAGGTGAGTGGTAATGGCACCTTTCATGGAAAATCCAAAGTTCCCATTTTGAGCTAAGTTCCTGTGGCTACTGTAAGTCTCTTCTTAGGAGGAAAGAAGAGCTCAAGAGGGACTAAAGAGGAGGTCCTTTGTGCACAGAGAGTGTGAGAGTGCTCTGATGAGCAGTTGTGAGGGGACTGAGGTCCAAACCGCCAGCTTTAGGTAGTGTCAGCAACTACAACAGGAAGAAACAGGATGCTTTCCACCTCCCACAGTGACTATCTCCATGTCATATCCTTGGGGATCACCACCTTCTGTCCCATTATTGGTTTTCTCAGAAACTGTCTGCCTCTAATAAACCAACCACACCAATATGATGCCTACTCTTTAACTTGTTATGTTGGCTTTATAGGCTTTGTGCTGTAACAACATAGCTAAGCTGGAACCACATCTTCCAGAATTCCCTTCCCTGAATGGTTCCATGTCAGGGTAGGCCACAAGAGAAAATTTGCTTGAGACTCGAAAAGCAGAAAGAAAGTGGCCTCCATATTTTGTATGCTCTGAAGGTCAGAAATAGGCAACAGGCACTATGGGACCTGGCTCATGTCATCATTGTCACTTACTCCAATCCCTACTCTCTCCCCTTCTGCAACTTCCCTTTGTGCACATGTGGCATCTTGGGGGAGGGCACAAGCTACCCCTGCAAGTCAGCCATGGCATGGACTTTACAGGTGGGTCCCAGTTCGTCTTCATGGGTTCCAGTCTGTCTTTACCTGTGACCACACCTGGCTTTCTTAGCTTCCTGACAACCTGGTTAATGCCACTATAGTCTCAGCACTAGATGAAGAGAAAACAGCCCAGCTTAGATGCCTCTGCCAGTTTCCACAATGGCAGAGTCTACTGTTTATGAGGTTTGTTTTCTCTATTACTTAGAGTAGTTCACTTCTCTGATTGAACCCTGAGTGATACACGTACATTGTCTCAGTGAATCCTCACAGCAGTCCTAGAATATAGGCACTACTTTTATCCCTATTTCACAGGTAAAAAACTTGAGAAATGAGGATATTGTCCTTTGTTGCTCAGCTAGTGTGTGGTGACACTGAGATTTGAACCCAGGCAGTCTGAGGTCAGAGCCTTAGTTTCAACTCTTTACACATTTTTCCCCAAATTCCATGTAATCCTCCTTCTGTCTTTGCACTTTTTTTCTTAAAAGGTATGTTTTCAACACTTTCAAAACTTATCTCATTTTGAGAAAACTTTCCCCTACTCTTTTCTTTGTTGATCTGATTTTTTTTTATTGTTGTTATTCTTTCCCTCTGACTACACAAAGTTGTCTTTTACGTTTCTTTTCCTGGCTTTTCTCCTGTTTTCTGTTGTATAGCACATTAGCACACAGGTGTGACTATGCCATCTGTCTTCAAATCACATGCTCATCTCTTCAGAGTGCTTGCCCAACAGTGACCCATCAGCCCCTTCAGCCAACCCAAACCTCTGCCATCTCCTACTGGGGGCTGCCAGAAACCCCACCTCTGCCACCCTAATATTAAACCAGAAAAGATCAAGCATAAAGCACACAAAAGGACAGACACCAAATGGGAAAGAGACAGAACAGAGAAGGGAAGAGGGGAAGCTGAGACTATTACTCAAAGTAAGGCTACCAGAAGAGCAGGGCAGAACCCAGTGAAGTCTTCAAAGACAGATATAAACTTCCAGAGGGAAAAAAATGGCCAGGATGCTTTTATGGCTTTCATAAAGGGAGAAGGGGCCAGGTCATAAATCATGGAGACAAGGGAGAAAATATTTTCCAGAGAAGAAAAACCAGAAGGACCACAGCAGGATAGTTGGCGGGATCAACTGAACAAAAAGAACAGTTTTAATGTAAAGCTAATCAACAGATATAGAACTAAGAGATATTTTACTCATCCTTAGAGCAGGAACTAGAGCTGGGCAAAGCCAGAAACACAAGGGATAGATGTAATGTCTGGACCTGCTAACTCAAGAGAAGTGATCATCCAGGAAGGAACTGTTAAGTTCTGGGAAACTTTGCTAGGTCAAGAAGCTTGAACTGCATGTATGAATGATCTCAGCAACCCTTGAAAATAGTCAGGGATGACCCACCCAGGGATCTGTCTTTTATTGAAAAATCTCCACCTCCACCCTATTTTCCTCTGGGAATAGGAAACTGCAATTTTCCAAGAACGAGACAGTGTCTTGTGTCTATTTTTCCACATACATACCAATATGAGAGTCGTGAACACCAAGAAGTAAACAATGAAACTCAAACCAGATCCAGGAATAAAACTTGACTGTTTTGACTCCGTAAACTTGGTAAACCTTTTTGCAGAGGAAAACTTAGACAAGAAACTTATGAAGGCATCCAAAAGAGAGGCAAGTGTGAAAAAAAATGAAATGTATAGTCCTTAAACCCAGTGAACTTGGACCTAGGATATTCTATTTCTGAACTACATAAATGGAAAAATACTAAACAGATAAACAACTTTTTGCGCAAAGTTGTTTAACTAAGTGTTACTTAATAATAGCATAAAATTGGAAACTCTCTATGTAGGGCACAAAGGGGAATGGTGCTATAGTAATTTTATAAATAGTTTATTTTACAAAAAACTACATTTACCAGTACTCCTTAGAATTAGATGTGGCCACATTTGCCAGCATATAAGCAAAAATGTGGGCCACTTCTAGGTCAAGGATTTTCAGAGACAGTGAGCCACTGCCACATATTCTTTCTCCTTCTACCAGAGTCACTCTGGATATTGGGACCCAGGATTACTTATTTATAACAAAGACCACAAAACAGAATTCCTGAATTATCATGGGGAAGAACCCACTTGGAACTGATATATAAATGAGAAATTAACTTCTATTGTATTTGAGCTATTAATTTGGGGCCTATATACATGGATGTTTATAGAAGCCTAATTTACAATAGCCAAAACTGGAAAGAAATCAGATTTCAGTGCTGAATGGCAACTTAGATTAGTCTAGCTGCCCTTAGATTAGCCTAGCTAAAATGTCCAGTATTACTTCTTTGTCAGTTATGCCAATCCATGAATCCAGTATGTGTCTCCACTTACTTAGATCATCTTTGATTTTTCTCATCAATGTTATGCAGCGTTGTATAGTTTTAGTTTTGGATATCTTTGTCATTTCTTGACCTAATATCACTCATTATCTCACAGAGAATGTTAAATTTATTGTTGTACATGCTACAATGTTTTATTTTTTCTCTCAGAACTGTTATTTGTTTCTGACTATAGCATCTTGAGCTCAAAGTATTTTCTTTCACTAAGAAAATTCTTAACTTTTAATTTTGATCATATTTTAAACTTAAAAGAAGTTTGTGACAACAGTACAAAGAACTCCTACATATCCTTTACACGAGTTCACTAATGTTGCTGCATGTTTTCCTTCATTTCATTCCTGTGGTTTTTATATATTTTAGAGTAAATTACAGACAGAATGCTCCTTCATTCCTAAATATTTCAGTGTGTATTTCCTAAAATCAAACATATTTACTTCCATCACCACTGTACAATTATCAAGGTCAAGAATTTCAACCATCAAATCTTATTTAAATTTCACCACTCATCCCAATAATGACTTTAATAATAATTTGTCCCTTAACATTTAATGTAAAGTCTGATGTCAGACTAATTTTTTAAATTTTGTCCCTTAACATTTAATGTAAAGTCTGATGTCAGCCTAATTTTTTAAATTCCTTTTTAGGTTCTTTTTTTGCCTCTCTGGAAGGTTTGAAATTTTTCCTCTTTCCTCTTAAAGGTTTAAAATTTCACCAGACTTGGACTAGATTAAGTTTATCTTCCTTAATGTCAGGTAGAAAAATACAGTCTGAAAATTTGTGCCTTTATTTAGCCCAATACATGTTTTACCTTCAGTTCTTATATTATTTCTTGTCCTCTACTTTCTCTTCTCCTCTGAAACTTCTGGTCTCTATTCTCTCAATCAGAATATATTGGGTGCCCTTCATACGCCAAACACTGCCCAATTTAAAAGAAAAAAAAAAAGGTAATTAAAACCTCAGACTAATCAACTGGACTGATTCTTCTCCAGTAAGGATATAATACTTGGAAAATTGCAAGGCAGGATGCCCATCCTTCCAAGGAATTCCTGCCCCTAGAATAGAGGCTGTGTGCCCCAAGACAGAGAAGAAGCCATTCAAATATCCTTGCAACTAACTAAATAAGGTATTTTGAAACATAAAGTCTGATAATCCAGAACTTTTGACCAGAGCTTTATCACTCAAAATAAACCACTTGTATTTATAGTCATTAAATACAGACAACCTGGACATCAGGAACCTCTCTCAAAAACTTGCTCTTGCACTTGAAACTAATGGAATATTGTGTGTCAACTACACTTCGATTAAAAATTTATATATAGGGTGCCTGAGTGAGTCAATCAGTTAGGTGTCCAACTCTTGATCTTGGCTCAGGTCAGTTCTTGGGGTCATGGGTCACGCCCCACATTGGGCTCTGCACTGGGCATGGAGTCTACTTAGGATTCTCTCTCTCCCTCTCACTTTGCCCCTCCCCTCCCTACTCTCTTGCTCTCTCTTTCTCTCTAAAAAACAAACAAACAAAACAAAAACAAAAACAAAACTTGCCCTGGCATTATCGAATAGAAAATCCTTTATTCAAGGGGCGCCTTGATGGCTCAGTCATTAAATGTCTGCCTTCACCTCAGGTCATGATCTCAGGGTCTGGGACCAAGCCCTGCATCGGCCTCCCTGCTTGGCCAGAAACCTGTTTCTCCTTCTCCCATTCTCTCTGCTTGTGTTCTCTCCCTCTCTCTCTCACTACTGTGTCTCTCTCTCTGTCAAATAAATAAAATCTTAAAAGAAGAAAGGAAGGAAGAAAGGAAAGAAGGAAGGAAGGAAGGAAGAAAGAAAATCTTTTATTCTTTGTGGTGTGGATTATCAAATCCCTGAAAGTAGTCATACTATAAATATGGAGCTTTTGTGGATTTAGGGACAAACAACATTTTTTTTTTAACAGAACTTCCCCAGATGACTTGCCACTTGCTACAAGAGAGCTACAAGCACTCCCATAATGATTTTCTTCCTTGCCTGCCCCTTGGAGGTTTGTGATGTTAAAGCTAGAGAAAGAAAATGGCTGAGATTTCTTCTGGTAAAGATGGAGGCTGGAGCAGGTGGCCAGCTGGGACCACCTATCCAGACCCCATGTCTCAGCTTTTCAGATCCAAGAAAGCTTTGTCCTGGTCTCCAGAACTGGTCAGTCTCTCATGAACTCACTCTGACTGGTCAACCCACCAGCATTTGAGATGAAATAGGTAATTACTGTACAATGAACAATGAGAGCATCAAGAGTATCTTCACTCTTTGAAGACTAACAGACCTGATTTCACTTCTCAGCTCTACCCCTTAAAAGAGTATGATCCTGGGCAGTGATTTAATTTAACTCTCCTGAATCTTGATGTCTTCATTGATGAAATGGGGACAATAAAAATACTAACACATAAAAGCTCATGTGGGAAAAGTTAGGATAACATATATTAACATATTCCTGGCACTATGTGAGGCATCCTATAAATGATGACTTCTAAAAAAAAAATTCATACTCATATTCACAGTAGATACATTTTCCCAAACAGACAAATTTGCACAGTAATATAAGTCATAATCATAATGTTGGGGGCACCTGGGTGGCTCAGTCTGTTAAGTGTCTGACTCTTGATTTTGGCTCAGGTCATGATCTCAGGGATGGTGAGATTGACCCCATGTTCAGGTTCGGTGCTCAGCAGGGGTCGGCTGGACAGTCTCTCTCCCTCTCCCTCTCCTTATGCCCCTCCCTGGCTCTTTCTCTCTCTCTCCCTCTCTCTTTCTCTCTCTCACTCTTTCTCTCAAATAAATAAATAAATCTTTTTTAAAAATCATAAGGTTGTACAA
This sequence comes from Enhydra lutris kenyoni, assembly GCF_002288905.1. Classification (NCBI taxonomy): domain Eukaryota; kingdom Metazoa; phylum Chordata; class Mammalia; order Carnivora; family Mustelidae; genus Enhydra; species Enhydra lutris. The sequence goes on from NW_019154150.1 coordinate 9,761,953, forward strand.
TGCACAGAAAAGCAGGGAAAAGAGATTGTAGCAAATCCCAGTGGCTGACGTTCCTATCCCCCAAAGGCAGCATTGCAGCCAAGCTGACTAGAATAACTTGTATTTACAACAAGCTTACCCCTTCCTGGAAATTCCTTTCCAGACCTTGCAGATGCTCTTCTTCTCTTTCCTTGTCTTCTTAGGACCCATCAGTAATGGCAGATAGGCCAATATTTAAGCTGGCTCTATGTAGAAGGCTCACAACTATCAGTTTACTGTGATCCTCAAAGGATCACAATGTTCTGAGGTTGTGAAGATCCTTCACTTGACCCACCACTGAGTCACCACAGCTAAAGGGTTATTTTTATCCATTGCCCAAATCTTCATTTTTCTATCTGTTGATCCATAACTTTATGAAGAACTGATCATTATGAAAAATAATAAGTAATTTTAAATAGATGTCTCATAATCATTCCCTGGGTGTAAAAGAACCTCTAGTATACATTTGTAACATGAATGATTTTATAGAATCATGAAAGTATAAAGATAAGCTTGCCCAGTGATGATGAAGAAAATTCAAAAAGTTAGGGTTTTTTTTCCTTCCTTTCTTCTTACATTTCTGAAATATCTTAAACTCTTTTTGGAGAAGGTCTACTATCTGCTCTTTTGGATGAATTACAATGTATGCCAGATGCATACATTAGAAAACCAAGCTTATTTCCTTTATTCCATAACTAACATAGCAAATGAAGGAAGAGTGTGGATTCATAACATGAGAACACTTACCATAAAACTTGACTCTTTTTTATTAATTTGCCAGTCTGCCAAAAAATGCTCTAAAATATATAAAGCATAGGACAAGTTCAATACATACAATACATTATAATTGTTAATCACCAAAAATGAAACTCTTATAAGCATTTTGTCAGGGAATAATACACAACGTTATGTACACTCAGAAGTAAAATTAGAATTTTAAAATAAAGCTTTATGGCAATTTTCAGCAATTCCAATAGAACTCGCCCACACTTGTAATACAATCTGTTTCTTCCAAAAGGTATAATCACGTGATAGCTTGCATAGTAAATGCAGAGAAATGTCTGTCCTGACATTGGCTTTTGGAAGTGTATTTTTCCTGAACGGTTTAGAGTTATATAGAAATTTAGATTCAGTAAACAGATAACATTTCTGTTTTCTTTCCTAAAAGTTGTACCACACAATTTAAGAACATTTTGTATGCCATAACTGATGATTTCTCTCTTCCTATCTTGAAAAAAGGCTGTATTCATAGGTGTCAAATCATTCCTATGTTCCCATTTGAATTTGCCTTCAATTGGACTTTCTAAAATACTTCTCTTTCTATGTTTCCATAAACAGAAATATAGCATCATGTTTCAATTTGCTTCAACTTTGAGCCAAGATGATAAATATTCAAGCCAGAAAGAACACTCTGGATTATATAGGAAAGAAAAGGTGACTAGGAACGAAAGAGAAAGATCAAATTCTCCTTTCCAGTTCTACCATTAACAGACTAGAGTCTCATTTTCTTATCCATAAGTAAGCTTTTACTAAGTTTGTTTTCTTTTTTTATTTTTTTTAAACTTACTTTTCAGTGTTCCAGAACTCATTGTTTATGCACCACACCCAGTGCTCCATGCAATATGTGTCCTCCATAATACCCACCAGAAGGCTCACCCAGCCCTCAAGCACTCCCCTCCAAAACTCTCAGTTTGTTTCTCAGAGTGCACAGTCTCTCATGGTTTGTTTCCCCCTCCAATTTCCCCCAATTCACTTCTCCTCTCCATCTCCCAGTGTCCTCCATGTTCTTCCTTATGCTCCACAAGTAAGTGAAACCATTGATAACTGACTCTCTCTGCTTGACTTATTACACTCAGCATAATCTCTTTCAGTCCCATCCATGTTGATACAAAAGTTGGGTATTCATCCTTTCTGATGGAGGCATAATATTCCATTATATATATGAACCATATCTTCTTTATCCATTCATCTGTTGAAGGACATCTTGGTTCTTTCCACAGTTTGGTGACTGTGGCCATTGCTGCTATGAACATTGGGGTACGGATGGCCCTTCTTTTCACTACATCTGTATCTTTGGGGTAAATACCCAGTAGTGCAATTGCAGGGTCATAGGGAAGTTCTATTTTTAATTTCTTAAGTAATCTCCATGCTGTTTTCCAAAGTGGCTGCACCAGCGTGCATTCCCTCATTCTAATGTTTTATGATTATTTCTTAAAATAAGTTCATCCAAACCCAAGACCCTGGTCACTGCATTCTTTAGATAGAGATGATGCTTACAAAAGAAAAAAAAAATGTTCTGACTGATTCTCCTATAAACTGCACCTTTGGTACAAGTCAGTTTTCTGGAAACTTCTGCCTTCTGTTAGGAGTTTACAATGCTGGGAACACTGGTCTAGATAGGACAATGCTTGTCAAATACACTCTCCATATCAAGAGCATTTTTATGATAGGCAAATCCCATTTCATTCCTGTTCATGACATGCCATCACATCAAAAGGGAGCACTGTCCTAAATATTTATTCTCTGTCTCATGTGTAAGCATGTACAGTTTTATAAGGCAGTGAGGTCATTACTGGGCCAACTCTCTAAAATTGAGTGGTTTCCGTCAAATGGAAGGGATGGTAGGGTTTCTCATGGTACCATGCTGAAAACCTGTATCAGGTTTCAGCTCCACTTCCAACTCCTTGTTGGCCCTTCCAAATAGAGTGGGAGAGGGTGAGGACACCAGGAGCGTGGCTTTGTTCTAACGGCCTTTAGTAAGCGACTTCTGTTGAAGCAACTTCTTTAAGAAAATACTGACAGGGGCTGCATGGGTGGCTCAGTGGGTTAAGCCTCTGCCTTCGGCTCGGGTCATGATCTCAGGGTCCTGGGATCGAGTCCCACATCAGGCTCTTGGGCGGGGAGCCTGCTTCCTCCTCTCTCTCTCTCTCTACTTGTGATCTCTCTCTCTGTCAAATGAATAAAATCTTTTTAAAAAAGAGAGAGAGAAAGAAAATACTGACAGTAGAAGTGCCCATGATTTTCTAAATAAGAAAGTTCCACTATTATTATGAGGCCACATGACTTATGGGCTAATGATCTCACTCAGTCCCTAGCACCCACTGAACACAACCTCCTATTCTGCTGTTTTGCTTACTGGATGGAAAAACTACAGCCTACTGACACATGACTACCACTTCTTCTCTTTAACATGGTCCAGCACAGCCTGCCACAAGCCTGTCAAGTCACACAAACAGATGTCCAGCCAGTATCTGTTTCCCTAAGGTGCTGAAGTCCTATTCTTATAATATACAGTAGGGTTTCTCTAACTTTCAACATTTTCCAATGACCTAACTGCAATGTTGAAAGAAAAGAGTATACTAAAACCTGATCTTTTAAAAAGACAGGGTGGTTTGTGACAACATAGATGGAGCTAGAGGGTATCATGCAAAGTTAAATAAGTCAGACAGGAAAAGATAAATCCATATGATTTCAGTCATATGTGGGGTCTAAGAAACAAAACAAATGAACAAAGCAGAAATAGACCTGTAAATACAGAAAACAAACTGATGGTTGCCATGGGAGGATAGGAATGTGAGGGATGGGCAAAATGAGTGAAGGGGAGGGGAGGTACAGACTTCCAGTTACGGAATGAGTAAGTCACAGGGATGAAAGCATGGGAAGTCCAGTCAGTGGGGCTGTGTAGCACTCTACAGTGACAGATGGGAGCTAGACTAGTGATGAGGCAGAGCATAACATATAGTGTTGACGAATCACTGTGTTGTAAGCCCAATGAAACATTGTGCACCAACTATAGTTGAATTTAAAAGAAGCAAAATAAAATCAAAAGACTGGCTGTCTGCAAACAAGATATTGTAAAAGTTATTCAATTCTGATGCTTCCTTAGAAAGCAAAATGATACTCTTTTGATGGGAAAATTACATTTTTCTAGAAACTAATGTCTGAACAACTAAATATGTATGTAAGGACCCTCAAACTTATAGAGGAGTAATTCTCTTTTAAACAATCTCCTAAGAAAATCCCCTAATGTAGGCCTATCACCACAGATAGAAAGAGCCCTGGGCAATTTGTTCAGCAAGGAAACTGGCACCTGAAACCTAATACCCACATCTCTATCAACATTTTTTATCAAGTAAAAACTGTTGCTGTTCACCATTAAAATGGGTTCAAGATTCCATTTCAATTTCTTGTGTCAAATGCCAAAGTAAGAAGGAACTTTTAATGTAACGAGAAATTGACAGAGTGAAGTTTCTTTTAGCTCCTTACATTTACTGAAACCTGCCTAAACCCAAGGACATGTTTCACCTACTGTCCTCTTAGGAGGTGGCTGTGTTTTTCTCCTACACCTCAGGTGTCTCAGTACCAGGAGAATAATGCATATAGGTGTACGTCCAGCAACTCCTTGTTATTTCTAGAATTTTTTTCTCTCTTCACATTCAGAAGCCTCTTCTCTTTTGCAATGGATGCCAAAAGTCTCCATCACCTGCCATTCCTGTCTCCTGCAGCCACCTCCTGACTTCTCAAACATTCTCCCTTACTCATTTTCTTCTTCTCAATTCTTTTATTATTCTTTGCTATTTCAAAATCCATGTAGACAATCCAGTCAATGCCATGGACACGGTTCCTTGCCTTACTTTCAATGATTTTTTGCTGCTCTCTTCCTCCCCCCACTCATTTCTTGTCATCTGCCAAATCTCAGTGTCAACCTTCTCATTCTCCACACACCATCTCAATCATACTTGTTGGGAATGGCCAGCTAAGCTTTTCAGCCTCACCAGGTTATAATATAACAATGTCCCCCAAGAATATGACATGGAGTAGAAGAATAGAAGAGAAATACAGAAGATAGTATTAGAGATCAGAAAGGACTTTGAGATACCAAGTAAACCATAAGAAGAAAAAAAAGAAAGAATGGCAGATGCTTGCTAAAGACTTCAGATTCTCCTCTCCTGACATATCCTCCTGGGAAATAGATTTCACATATGTATGACTCTGCCAAGAGCTGACTGGCCAAAGGAGAGAAAAAATCAAAATAGCACCTTACCTGACACTACTGAGGGATCCCCTCCTACATTTAAGATCCAAGGGTCTGGGGAAAAGGGACACTAGTGAGGTAAGACATGGACTTATGGATCCTAGAGGAGATAGAATATTACCAGGCAAGATGGAAAATATTCCCCTGAACATAGGAGTCCCTTCAGGGATATGTCATATATGCCAGCATGAGAAGAGGTTGAGCATTAATGACTGAGGGTGAGGAGAAGAATTGGAAAAGGATATCTCCCAGTTAATGGAGTCTGTATACCACTGACATACCTAACATTTGGAATATGTTATCTATCAGCTCTGCAAATTTTTTATACTCTTGTCACAAGAGTACTTTTTAAATTTTTTACAATTAAAATCAATAATTTTAAGTGTAAAATTCAGTGACACAATACTGTACAACCACCTCCTCTATCAAGGTCAAAAATATTTTCATCACCTCACTAGAAAATCTCACACCATTAAACAATCACTCCCTTTCCCTCCTTGCCCTGCCCCTGGAAACCACCAATCTATCACTGTCAGTATAGACCTGCCTATTCTAAGTATTTTATACAAATAAAATCATACAGTTTGTGATATTTGGGGGTGGCTTTTTTCATTTCACATAATGTTTTCAAGGTTCATCCACAGTGTAAAATATATCAGTGCCTTATTCCTTTTAAAGGCTGAATACTATTCTATTACATGCATATAAACAGACTTGTCGGGGTGCTATTCCCTAGTTACCTGGGGAGGTGAGGGGAAAATATATGGCCTAAACAAATGAGCAATCCACACAGACAGGGTGTGTAGCCCTGGGTCCTGGTCAACAGAATTCAGTAAGTGTTCACTACCATCACTATTGTAATTATTGGGATGATAGTTTTTGTCATCATTTGACTAAATTTCTTCCCCAAAGTCTGCAAATCCTAACCAATTTAAGGGCAGCTCACCTCTTTAATCCTCTGCAATGGCTAATTTTATGTTTAAGCTCGGCTAGGCTATGGCACCCAGTCATTTTGCCAAACACTATTCTCAATGTTGCCAGGAAGGTATTTTTTGGATAAATTTTAAGGAAATATTAACATTTAGGTCAATAGACGAAGTAAGCAGTTTACCCTCCATAATATGAGTGGACTTCATCAGATCAGCTGAAACCCTAACAGCAAAGACTGAGAGTGCCATAAGAAAAGCGAATTGTGGGGAGGAGTCAAGATGGCGGAGAAGTAGCAGGCTGAGACTACTTCAGGTAGCGGGAGATCAGCTAGATAGCTTATCTAAAGATTGCAAACACCTACAAATCCAACGGGAGATCGAAGAGAAGAAGAACAGCAACTCTAGAAACAGAAAATCAACCACTTTCTGAAAGGTAGGACTGGCGGAGAAGTGAATCCAAAGCGACGGGAAGATAGACCGCGGGGGGAGGGGCCGGCTCCCGGCAAGCGGCGGAGCAACGGAGCACAAAATCGGGACTTTTAAAAGTCTGTTCCGCTGAGGGACATCGCTCCAGAGGCTTAACCGGGGTGAAGCCCACGCAGGGTCAGCGTGGCCTCAGGTCCCGCAGGGTCACAGAAGGATCGGGGGTGTCTGAGTGTCGCAGAGCTTACAGGTATTAGAACAGGGAAGCTGGCTACAGAGATAGAGCCAAGGAGTGAGCTCTAAGCTCGGGGTTACCTTGAACCGGTCGCAGGCTCGGTCAGCTCGGAGCGCGGCCCGAGGCAGGGTGATGAGAGTAAATCGGCGCTGTTCTCTGAGGGCGCACTGAGGAGTGGGGCCCCAGGCTCTCGGCTCCTCCAGGCCAGAGACCGGGAGGCCTCCATCTTCATTCCCGCCCTCCGGAACTCTACTGAAAGCGCTCAGGGAACAAAAGCTCCCGAAAGCAAACCCGAGCGGATTACTCAGCCCGGCCCCTGGTAAGGGCGGTGCAACTCCTCCTGGGGCAAAGACACTTGAGAATCACTACAACAGGCCCCTCCCCCAGAAGATCAACAGGAAGCCCAGCCAGGACCAAGTTCACCTACCAAGGAGTGCAGTTTCAATACCAAGGAGAGCAGCGGAATTCCAAAGGAGGAGAAAGCAAAGCACAGAACTCATGGCTTTCTCCCCATGATTCTTTAGCCTTGCAGTTAATTTAATTTTTTTTTCTTTTTCAATTTATTTTTCTTCTTCTGCTAAAGATTTTTAACTTTTACCCTTTCCTTTTTAACGTTTTTTAACTAGTTTATCTAATATATATATATTTTTTTTTCCTTTTTATATTTTTTCTTTATTGGTTTTCTTTTTTTAA